>NC_045747.1:11266958-11308311 GCF_008692095.1 Etheostoma spectabile
TTTTTAAAGTTTGCATTAATGAGAAATGGCAAGGTTTATCTTCAATATTGCCTGGGCAGTAATAGCTCTTCTAATTAAGGTCTAAATCCCACATGTCATTGGCAGACCACTTGTTGTAATCAATTTTTGAGAGGCCCAGAAAAGCATTTATCATAGCATTCCTTAGTATACAATTTTGCATTTAAGATATCTGTGTTGCCCTGTGAATTACTTGAGACACCTTTTAGACAAAGGAATAGGAGTTATGTCCTCCAATTCTGGAGGGAGCCATTAGCTAAAAGCGATCACTCAATGTCTTTGTTTGAACTAATAAAAGTATTTTAACTTTGCCTGTAAATCTCTGTAGATAACCCGGAAGATGAGGACACCGTCCATACTTGTGACTTTGTTTTCTACCTCTTCTACGCCGTCCATCCTACACCAGAACCTGAAAATCAACTCTTCTGAACAGCCAAGTCCATGGTTGAACAACAGCACCTGGCCACCAGTCAACTCTTCCGGTTTAGGGATGTCCTGCTTCACTATGACATTTGGTGCCATCTCCAACCTCTCGGCTCTGGGCATCCTGGCTAAGTCCCGAGTCCGATTCCGCCGCCAATCCAAAGCGCCATTTATGTTACTAACAGTGGCTTTGCTTTTGGCTGACCTTGCAGGTCATGTGATCTTAGGCACCTTTGCTTTGTATCTGCACATAGATCAGAGGAATAAAATACAGGCCGAGAAGCCCAACAAAGAATTCTGTCACATTTTTGGGGCAAGCATGGTGTTTTTTGGTTTATGCCCTTTGCTGTTGGGTTGTGCCATGGCAGTGGAGCGCTGTGTGGCCATCACTCAGCCCTTTTTCCACGCTGCTATGATCACATTGGCTCATGTGTGGCGAGTTGTGTTATTTCTGTCCTCTCTTGCACTTGTGCTGGCAGTTCTACCTTTATTTTCTGTGGGGACGTACACTACCCAGTCTCCTGGGACATGGTGTTTCTTGCCTATCCATGGTCCCAAGTCTACAGCTGACACCAACCTGGCTCTGGCCTTCTCATGCCTGGGCCTCACTGCACTTGGTCTTTCCCTACTCTGCAACATCCTGAGTAGTCTGGCATTGCTGCATGGCAGAATGAAGTCCCATGATGTAAATACAAAATCAGCAGCTCACTGCACTCGTCGTACATTGTCCGCGTCTTCCTCCTTGTTGTGTTCGTTGGATGTAGAGATGATGGCACAACTAGCAGTGATCACTGTGGTTTCCTGTGTATGCTGGAGCCCCTTTCTTGTGAGTAGCCAACTACTTCTTTTTTTTCGATTGCAGAATTAGTTTTTAGAAGGTGGGCTATTTTTTCAAGAATATTGTAAATGATAAAGTAATACACCTCATGAGTGATTCTGTGTGTGTCCTTTAATATAGGTCCATATTCTTGTGATGCAGTTCAATCAAAGAACTTCAACCCATGAGAAAGATGGATTTATTCTTCTGGGCTTACGTATGGCCTCTTGGAATCAGATCTTGGACCCTTGGGTGTACATTTTACTGAGGAAGGCAGTGCTTTTCAGACTTTGCTGTGCTTTCTACACACAGAGACCCACAGTTACAGAAAATAGGTCCTGTGCAGACACACACAGGAAGCCCTGATCATGTCTTGGCCTTTTTCTCCTAGGCCTAAAATAAATTATTTGTGTGTTGTGAAAATTGTAAACTTTGCTGTTGTTTTTTGTTTGTTTGTATTTTTTAACAGGGCTTAGAGAGGTCCATATTCAACGAGGCAAGCGTCTACACAGCAGCAGTGGGAATTAGGGATTAACACAGACTTTCCCAACATTTAGTATTCTGTGCCGGTGCCACTGAAGAGCAGCCACCTGCCAAACTGGTGGTTGGGCAATTGGGTGGGGTTATTATTGTCCAATCAAAATTGAGAAAAACTTGACAAGCGCCGCGTGTAGCAAATGGCTGAGCTGCTGGAGAAGCATCACACCCGGGGTGGGCGGTGCTTTTTTTTGGCATGACTCTATTCAATATGGAGTACAGAAAATAGCCTGATTCGCTCTACATTTCACTGCTTTCATACAGTTTTCGATCACTCTTGCATTTCGGGCCCAAATAATGAACTCTGCCCCTTAGATGTCAGCCTACAGGACTCGGTGACGTACGTTTGACATTCTAAACATCGTTTGAGTGTAAGTTGTTTACTAGCCCTAACGTTATTTAACGTTAACAACGACCGCGCTAACGTAAACTATTAAACTGTTTTAACACAAAAAAACGATACATTGGATATCTTATCGACGCTGTCGATATCCGGAAGAAGATTTCAATACTCAATAGTTTCTGCAAAAGTTGTGCTGAGCGGCGGAGTTATCGGGTGAAAGGTGACGTCTATTGACTCGTAGGTAAGTTACGTGCACTGCATGGATGTAGATATATTGCGTTCAAGTTGACGAACATAACATTACGTTATGTGACGTGTGGTCATGCTTGTTAATGTAACGTTACTGCTTAAATGTGAGCCGGTTTATGTTTGATAACTGTAACCCTTGCTCATGGCTTTTATAGAACTGCTAGGCTAGTTGTTTTAGCTATTAACTTAAAACAAAGTTTGTAGCCTATTTATGTGTACCAGCCTGCACCAAGGTACAGTAAGTTAATTCAACCTGCTGAGCAAAACCTATGTGGGCATCAGCTTATCCCTTTGCTATCCTTAAAGCCCATCTTTCTCCATTTCCCCAATGACAAGAATGCACAATGCGGCGAGTGTCTCAGCCTCTCTGGGGTCCATGGGACTATTGCGTCTCTTTGGGGTGTCCTGGTCCTGGAGTCTAGCAGCAGGCCTTGGAATTTATTTGGGCACGAGAAGCTGGAAATACTTCTACATTGCAGCACGCACCGCCAAGAGAGACATCATGTAAGATAAATATGCCCAAATACATCATGCTTTTGAGTTTACATCCTTACTTACCTAATGTCTCCTTGTCTCCCTCCTTTGACCCTCACCAGTGGCCTGTATGTGCTGTTGAGAGTGAAGCTGGCTTTATGGCGCTACATGCGCAACGGAAGTAACATTCCTTCCATATTCGCCCAGACAGTAAAACGGCATCCAAATAAACCAGCACTGATCTATGAGGCCACAGGGGAAACGTGGACGTTCAGCCAGCTGGACGAGTTGTCTAATGCAGTGGCCCACTGGGCAAGAGGTCAGGGTTGGGTCTCAGGGGATGTGGTGGCCCTCTTCATGGAAAGCAGGCCGCTACAGGTGGCGCTTTGGCTGGGCTTGGCCAAGGTTGGGGTGGAAGCTGCACTCATCAACTTCAACCTCCGCCACGATTCCCTCCTGCACTGTATCGGGGTGTCGGGGTCACGGGCCATTGTGTTCGGAGCTGAGCTTGCAGATGGTAAGAATTTGTTAAACAAGGTAGGAAAAATCCCATGAAAAAAGTAGGTGTTAATTCTGCATAAATGTAAAGGTGCATTCTAAAATGCTATTTTTACAGGATTCTAGCTTACCTCTTTTAAAAAGTGAAATGATATCTGAAATCAGCAAAACATTTCTTGTTTAAATAACATTTTGTGTGTAACATCACATGAGGTGGTCAGCACTTTCTACTGTGGTGTCACACTTTAATATTCATTTTTGGTGTGGAACATAAACTGTGATACTGACTGTGTCTCCAGCATGTCATGTGGTCGGGGCATGCTGTTGGTGATCACATTGCCATCTATTTTTGAAGTTAGTTAACATTTGATTATGTTGGTTCTCTGTTACGATACAATCATGTCACTCCTTTGTCTCTGTGGTTTCTGTGTTTGACTTTACTATATTTACATAACAAGGTTTGTGATGTTTAAAAAATACTTTTATAGGCATCATGGCGTAGTTCAGAAATAAAGTGAAAAATCATTCAATGAAGTCTCATTGTTGCAGCAAATAATTACATTAATTTAAAATAAAAGTATTTGCAGTATTTTCTAACCTGACTGGTGTCTTCTCTTCCTCTTACTGAATGTCAGCCATGCTGGAGATCAGTTCCTCCATCAGCCAGTCCATGGTACGGTTTAGCACAGGAGGAGACCTCAGTGCAGAACATCAGGCCCGACTGGTTGCTCAAGCGCTGGACCCAATTTTAGCCTCTTCGCCTAGACATCCCCCTTCACCTTGTGTTCCCCCCAAAGGCATGAACGGTGGGTACCTTATCTATCACTGAACTCAACTGTGACTCTTTAAGACTTGATATGTTTGTTAATTAGTAGTTATCTTTTTAAACTTATACTTTTCTTATACTGTGTTTGGATAATGACCTGATGTTTTTGTTATTAATTTACTCACTCTACTGTTTAGTTTTTGAACTGAACTTTATTCCCAGTAAATATGTGACTCTAGCTAGCTACGTATAACTAAATAACAAACGCATCAGCTCAGTGTTAAATTAAACGGCCTCCTTGCTGCTGTAATCTTAGAGACAGTAACACAGCCATTGTGGGCATGCCATTAATAATCATATGCAATATTACTTGAGTACAACATATGAGCACAATATTATTGTTGCGAGCAATGCGGCTAGCTAACTTTTATATTACTGTAGTATATTCTAAATGAACATCTTAGAATATATACGTCAATATAAACTTAAACACCGAAATACATAAATATCATCTGTATATATATTTATATCAATTTACTTACATGTTTATGAACGCATACTTGGATGGTTTGGTAAAAGCTGATTTACAGACCGCAGCTAGTACACTCCACAATATCCACATTGCGTTGATATTGATGTTGATGTCGATATTGATTGTAGGTACCTTTCAGCCACTTTCACAGTTAATTCTAAAATCAAAGCCTACTGTAGCAGCCGGCACGTACGGGTGTTTTTCTGATTGGCTGATCCCTATCACCCTGAACATGAATGATCAAGTTCCACACACCGCAGACACTTTGTTGAATTGACCGCGAAGCTCCGTAACTTTACAACCGGGCCATCGGCCGATTCTTGGTCCACTTAGATTGATCAAGTGGTCCATGTCGTTGTATCTGTGATAATACAACCGGATACGGATTTGTATCGGTGACTCTTTACACCCCTTCAGTAGTAAATTTGTCTTTGATGAATGAATATAAAAGTCAGCTTGAAAGGTGTGAGCCCCAGATATACCCTAACAATCAAACTAGAGGTATGTGTTGCCCAGGAAAACTACCGGTGGAATGGAAACAATGATATATGTCATTCTTTGGGTTCACTGATGGCATTTCAGTAGTGACTGAAATGCTGTGAAGACACCTGTATGGAGCTTAAACTTGCAGTGTGCAATTGTAATGCTTTATTGTATCCTCTTCTGCAGACCGTCTATTTTATATTTACACATCTGGCACCACAGGAATGCCCAAGGCTGCCATCGTGGTACACAGTCGGTACGTTACTCACACAAAGGCATCAATCTTCAGAATTGTTATAGTTGCTGTGCAGTTGATGATAGATGTCTGACAATCTCTCCTGTGATCCCACATCAGTTACTACAGAATCGCTGCTTTTGGGTATTTTGCCTTTCGCATGAGTCCCGTTGACATCATCTATGACTGCCTGCCACTCTATCACTCAGCAGGTATATGACGGCAGGCTCCAGCTCTTGATAAATACCGTTTTCTCTTTTAGGTTTGCATAACCAAAGTGATAGCTTTCTCTTCTTGCCAGGTAATATCATGGGAGTCGGTCAATGTCTGATCCATGGCCTCACTGTGGTAGTGAAGAAGAAATTCTCTGCCAGCCGCTTCTGGGAAGACTGCATTAAGTACAACTGCACTGTAAGAGCTTATGCTCGGAAAATATTGAGACGTGCTATATTTGATGAAATCAATAACTATAAAACATTAACTTTCAACAAAGCCACAATAACAACACGGCTCTTCCGTTGTAGGTGGTGCAGTATATCGGAGAAATCTGCCGCTACCTGTTGTCTCAGCCGGTACGGCCGTCAGAAAAAGAGCACAAAGTTCGGCTGGCGGTGGGTAATGGGCTACGACCCAGTGTGTGGGAGGCGTTCACAGAGCGTTTTAGGGTGGCGCAGATTGGCGAGTTCTATGGAGCAACTGAATGCAACTGCAGCATTGCCAACATGGATGGCAAGGTCAGCGATCACTGTGTTACTTGTCTGTGTCTACACTGATCAAATGTGAATTGGATCAAAGTTTATCAGAATTCTGTCCTGCCAGGTGGGAGCCTGTGGATTCAACAGTCGCATTCTCCCCAACGTGTACCCAATCCGTCTGGTGATGGTGGACGAGGACAGCATGGAGCTGGTTCGTGACAGCAGGGGGCTCTGTGTGCCTTGCCGCCCTGGTAACTAATACTGATATTACAATAAGGATGTTTTTCTAGATGTATGTCATTGATTTACTGTGTTGATCTTTTGAAAGAACACCATGACACTCCTCCATGTCTTGCAGGAGAGCCAGGTCTTCTGGTGGGCCGTATCAACCAACAGGACCCATTACGGCGTTTTGATGGCTACGCTAACCAGGATGCTACAAGGAAGAAAATAGCTAACAATGTGTTCAAGAAAAATGATTCTGCATATTTATCAGGTTACCAATCCTTATTGTTTCTCAAAAGAAATATATTGCTGTTATAATGCATCAATACACTCGACAAAACTTGCAGTGCTCATTTGAAATTTTTTTTTAAATGTTCAAGATAAAACACTGAAAATATAGGATTGCCAAGCTTCCGTTGTCACTGCTCAGTAGGAGTAATGTGTTATGATTGTTTAGCCATTCTTTGACCAGTTTTTGACCCAAAGTCTTTCTATCTACTGTCACCCAAGGTGACGTGCTGGTGATGGATGACATGGGCTACATGTACTTCCGTGACCGTGGCGGAGACACGTTCCGCTGGCGAGGAGAAAATGTCTCCACCACCGAGGTGGAGGGGGTACTCAGCAGTCTTCTGGGTCAGACTGATGTGGCTGTGTATGGCGTGGCAGTGCCAGGTGATGGTTAACTTTGTATGCTTCTCAGCATTGCATTTCTCTTTAATGCATATTGCTTTTGACTGTTCTCACTACTTGACAAGCATTTCATCTCCATGTCATACTAGGTGTGGAAGGTAAGGCAGGCATGGCTGCTATTGCAGACACTACAGGGAGTTTTGACTGCAAAGGTTTCTTGCAGAAAGTCCAGCACGCTCTTCCCTCTTATGCTCGCCCCGTGTTTCTGCGAATCTCCCCACATGTGGACACCACAGGTACACTGTCCTTATATCCCTTCTGAGTTCATAAACATGTTAACCATCACTGATGATTTCATGTCAACATATCATAATGAATTTTATGTATCTCCGCTTTCCTGCATAGGTACATTTAAAATCCAGAAAACCAGGCTGCAGAGTGAGGGATATGACCCACGTCTCACCACTGACCAGATCTACTTTTTGAACACTAGAGCCGCTACTTATGAGGCTGTAGACGAGGAGCTATACAATGCCATAGCGGAGGGAAGAATGTCTCTATGACATGGAGGCCATAGCAGGGCAGTCATTGTTCCTCAGTTAAAGAGATGCTGTAGAGAAAGGATAACATATGCTGGTGTTGGGATCAGTCAGTCTTCGTGCACCACGTGCCAGGATTTTAACCTTTCAGGGAACAGAATTGAGAGGTCTACTTAAATAGACAGAGTATTGTTACATATGATGTTTTAACACTGTATGAGTAACACACAAGGACATAATGTGAGGACATTTGTTCACCCTTTAATAACTTGTTTTTAATTATTAAATGAACACCTCAAAAAGCCTTTGAGCATCACCGCACACAGAGTGGGTATCTTCCACAACCCATTTGAAATGGAATATATGTTACAATAATGTGGTTAGGACAGCAAGGGTTAGGATCAAGTCAAATTATGTTACAGGGTATATTCCAATATAGAAAGTATGCTGCAAGAAATTCTGTTTAGGTTTAAGCATTACTTGAGTGTAAAGCTATGAAGTTACTGGCGTGTGTTTTGATGAGCCTGAAAAAACACACACTTCGACATGATTACTAAAAACACTAACCATAGTTTTTTTTTTTTTAATGCAATGGAAAACTAATCTTACGTGTCATATTTGAACCTCTGAACAACACTGGCACAGGTTTGCAATTACACAGAAGTTGATAACTGTATGTGCCTTTTACGAAACATCCGATAGTGTTTCAATTTGTAGTGCTTTTCTTGGAAAGGAGCTTAAAAGATTGTGACTATCACAGTAGTGATCTTGTGTCATGCAAAACTGAGCCACACAGGTGACTCATTTTCTGTAACAAATCTTATTGTAATATATGGGTATTAAGGCTATTTACAATTTCCAATCTTGCATTTTACATTTTCTGTTGTAACTCAAATTAAATATTTTAAAATGTATTGGTTTGTTTCATGTCATTCATTAAGAAAACATGTAGTGCTGTAATTACCCATACTTGTCTCTTGCTAAAGAAAAAATACAAACCTTCACAAGCATCATAGGATGATTTTTATACAAACAATGGTTGGTAAATCGTTTCACTCCAATGTGAGTTAGTTGTCCGTTGACAAGAGTATCCTAGTGGGTAGGATTTTTAGAGGATGCTCTTTGCAGGCAGAGCAAAAGTAGGGAAAGGCACTTGGTGTGATTATATCTTTGAAGGTGTAGAGAGGTGTTCTCTCCCCAGGGTTATAAAAAGTCACCTTGCCTCTGTCCATGTCTAAAACTATTCTTATCACTTCTGGTTTCGTAGTCATGTTCAGCGGCTCCCATGGTGCAGTGCAAGCCTTATGCTCTCCGTTGCGAAACCTTATAGTCCAGAATCCCTCTGCTGGTGTCAGCACATGTTTACCCTTCCTGTTGATGGACTCGCTGGCTACTCCCACCACCCAGTAGGTGTTCTCCTTTACCTCCACATCCCAGCTGTGGCGTCCAGAGGTGTAGCTCTCAGCAGCCAGCATCTCAGCACTGATGTCAAAGCGTTCCGGGTTGTCTGGCAGCTTGAAAATCTGGGTAGAGTTCTGCACAACTGTGAGATCCTCTGAGAGGATGAAGCAGCTAGCTGCGGTGTTGGGATCCAGAATTACAGGATCTTGAGAGAAAAAATACGTTAAGTTACTAAAGTGTCAGGAAAGAAACTGGTCAATAAAACATGACTAGTTATTGTTTGAGGAACTCACATAATTTAACTATACTCTTCATCTTCTCCCACACTTTATATTTCAGAGAGCCCAAGTGCTTGGCCACATCAATCAGAGAACCAGCAGTCATTTGTGGTTCAAAAGAAGGTCGCCAAGTTCTGAAAAAATACAGCAGTTTGTTATTGAGCGTTACATTTCCCTAACAAAATATGCTTAGATGGATACTAGATGTGGCATTACCACTTACCTACTTATTGTTTCCTTGTAATTCTAAAAACAAATAGAAAAGAACAACTTAAGACAATTTCTGGTTAAGATTTGTTTTTAGAATTGTCTGAGGCAACAGTGTCATCTACCTTAAGAAATGGGATATCTTGAGATTTCATCTCCTGTTCCACTAATCTGATGGTGTTGGAGAGAGATGTAATTTCATTGCTCATCTCCTCAAACCTCTGGTTAACCATTAGATTCTTCTGCTCCTTCTCAGCCTTTAAAGCTGAAAGTCTGGCAGTCTCCTGCTCCTTCAGGAAATTATGAAGGGCTTCAAATTCCTTTTTGATCTGTGTTTCGGTATGTTCAGCCTGGTTCTGAAAAGAAACAGGATTTATAGGTAAACATTGCCTCCACACCTTGGCTCTAGAACGTTCAAAGTAACATGATGTACTGATGAAACTAAACTGACAGTACCTTGACATGTTGTGCCATCTCCTCACAGGCCATTTTTGCCTTCTTGTAGAGCTGCAACTTCTCTTTCAAAGGCAACAGCGCACTCTTCAGTTCCTCCTAAAAAAAAAATCAGTGACAGGACATCAACATTTAAAACAAGGTCAGTCTGGCAGATGGCCCAGCTGTCACACAATGTGGGGCTTTCAGCTGCCACATACTCTTCCATGGCAGCATTCCCTGTAAGCTGAACATCAGAGCAGCATCAAATTAAAGGGGCAAATCCATGGAAAATGATCTAGTCACCTGGTAACATGAGCAGAATTGAGCTCATGCAACTTTGAATCAAGACGGAGACACAACACGGCAAACAAACAATTAATTTCACATTGGTATTTAAGGTTTTTTTGTTCTCAGGAGCAGGTCGAGGAGGGCCTGAGTAGAATGAAACGTCACAGAAACCTTTCGGGAATCAAGTTTCAGTCCTCTTTGAACCCCCATGGAAACGGCAAACCAAAAATATATATCTATTATTAGAATGTGAATGTAATCTGCCAAACCCCCTTATAAACCTATCAGGCTTAGAGAAGCACAGAGGTAGTAATAAAATAGGTGAAAAACACATATGTATCATATTGTATTTTCAAAATGTTGACAGCTTTACATTAAAACAATGTCCAGGTACAAAGTGCCACTTCATCTATTTATTGAATGATTGATAGCCTTAGAGATTTCATTTGTACGTTTAAAAACAATAACCAGTCATGCTAATCAATTATGATTGACAAAGTAATTGAAATATCTTCCCATTTTAATTGTGAAGGCTCGCCCAAATGGTGTGCGTATGGTTATATCGTTGACCTTGGATTCTAGTCTATACAAACATACATAAAATTCAGCATCCAACAATGTGACAGATATTTCAAAAGATGTATCATCCTCATTCATTGAAGCTGTAATCATCAAAGGTTTTCTGGTAAATTAGCTGATGCTGTAGATATGCGGCTCAAACAATGAAAATATGATTTCACTTTGAAATGCGGGAATGACCAACCCTGTAAACTGAACTCACCTTACAGTCATGAGCACCTTCCCCAATGGGATAGAGCCTGTGCCCAATGTGTGCAGCTGCTTTCCCACATATACCACAGATTGGCTCCAAGTCCTCCAGACAGAACAATGTGAGCTTTTCTCCGTGCTGCTTACAAGCCTCTGGGTCATTCTTGCTTCTGTCCTGCTTGAAGGATTCACAGGACTTCTCCAGCACAGAGCTCACCACAACTTGATCCATGGAGGCACGGCGCCAGCACAGAGGACAGTAGTGTGAATCCTCGCTGCCTTGTGTCTCCCAGCTGTCCCTTAGACAGGCTTTACAGAATCTGTGTCTACAATTGAGCCCCACTGGCTGACTGAGAATGTGTCCACAAATTGGACAGGAAAGGTCATCCTCTAGATGAGGACGTGTGGTGGCCATTCTTTGCCACAGGGCTTTGATGAGAAGGCAGGCTTCAAGGCCCCTCCCATTTCTCTGGAAGGCTACCTCATCTTGACCTCAGAAATAAGTGTTGATACCTCAGCTCCCAAAGGCATATCCTGTGTTATTCTGCGTTGTGCTAAGCATGCACATTGCATGTTCTCAAATAAACACAGCACAAAAAAATTGCCGAATTGGCTTAACATTTAAGGCACTGTATCTGTGCAGCGCAGAGCAAAAAGTTGCCTGACTAACCCAATGATGACTGAAGTGAGTATGGTATACTATGATCCCCTCTACGTTATTTGATTATAAGTAATAAGTAATCTTATCATCATAATAAGATGAAAGAACGTCACAGTGTCATAAAAGTTCCCGGAAAAACAATGTCCAAAAAAAGACTCAGGGTGAGGATATAAATAGAGAGAAGTAATCTATTTGGACTGAAGTTATGTGGATAAAGAAATGCTCTCCTGCTGACCATTGGGATATTTTCACAATCAAGTTTCGCATTGGGCAACAGGTTTTTAAGAATTGACAGGTGGTTATTTTTTTAAACATCAGAGTCAAATCCCACTTCTGGTATAAAACAGTGCTTAAGGGCAAATAGAGGGTATTTCAAAGCACGGTGTGTACACAGTAGCATGGTCGTCTTAAAGGTTAATTTGGTACTTTCAGAAGAATTTAACAGTAAGATGACACTGTTTGTACTCTAATCCAGTATTTTGTTGTGGGTGTTAGTTTACTAGAATAAATGCAGTGCCAGAAATAGTGCAAGAGTGTGTAGATAGAGAGAAAGGTAACACAATCCTGTCATTAGAAAGCATGGTGTAGATCTGCTTCAACGCTTACATCTCACACACGCTGTTAGGATTCACAGTCATCGTTAAACCATGCAGGTAGAACATTTGTGTTTCTGTGCATTGTATCTTTACCAAGCATACATTAGCTATATAATCCTGTAGATTAGCATTACTTTAGATATTATTATGCCAAGTTTTACAATGATAAGGTATAGACAGGAAGCAGGTCAGGTTTAATTCTATTAATATGTTTCCAATCCCATGAAAAACCCTATAACATATCACAGACATGGCTATGTCATCATTATGGAAATTACAGATAAAAGGTTCTATAAAAGTCATTTGGTCTAGAATAAATTTTGAGTAGGAAAACTTTATTTTTACTCAACCACCCAAAGCAATCTCTGACCAAAAAAGGGACTGTCTTGCAAAATTGCCAAAGTGAAAATTTGATTCCTTCAGCAGTTCAGAGCCATTAATAGTGTACCAGGGAACAGCCAAAAGAGTCAACAATCCCCCCCCCCCCCCCCCCCCCCCCCCACACACACACACTACAGCCATGCCAGGTTAGTAGTGGCTCTGCATGCATTTACTCAACAGATGACAGATATTTCTTTAAAAACAGGCATTTCTTGTATCTAAAGTCAGCTTTATGTGTTTTAAATATTTTCAAACAACAATTTACATAATGTAATTTAATGTTAGGATTGAAAAGCTGTTCTGGTTAAAGTAGGTACATTAATAGCTGTTTTTATTTGGGGAAATGTTTGAGCTGTTTTAGTCTATCAGAATGGTCATTTGTTAAGCGCAAACTGAAAATAGTTTCTAATTGGTAAAGATGAATTGCTGTGTGGGTTTACATCTGTGTGTGCCTCTCACACAGACGCAAGCAGAAATAAGGAAGAGGCTGACAGTCATTATACTACAATGCACAGTCAACAGAGCCCATAGGAAGTAGCAAGGAGTCCTTAGTTGTGAAACTGAAGTTTTCTGTCATGTTTTTATTGCGAGACTGTACAGATTTTCTATGTGTCTTCATAATGGCTGGGAATAATAAAGATCATCCTTCTTGTGGAAGTAGTTTACATGGAGTGAAAATATATCAGCAAACATATGCTCAACACTTTTTAATAGAAAGAATAGAATGATTTTTTATTCAGCTTACCTTACGATCCCTGAATGCCTCCTTTATTGGATACACTCTGTGATTCATGTGCAGGCCTGATCTGCTACATGTAGCGCAGACAGGCTCCAGATCAGCTACACAGACAAGAAGCATTCGCTCTCCATGTGCTTCACATGACTTATGTGGAAATCCAGGTTTCTCTTTAAAGCAAAGAGGACACTCTCTAATACCATGTTGTATCCAGAACTGTTCTAAACAACAGGTACAAAAGCTACGATCACAACCGATGCAGCAGAGGACTACTGAAGCCAGGAAGATTTCCCCACACACAGCGCAACAAGAATCGTCCACAGCCTGACTGGATGACATTTCAACCTCCTTCTGTGAAATTCAATGCAGCAGTGATTGCTTTCTACCAGGCAGTATAGCTTTCATTCATGTGCAGTATGTACCATGGGTTTTCAACTGCATATAGTCATGCAACTGGAGAGAGAGGAGACCCAGCTCCTCTAGTTTCACCACAAATAAACACACACATCAAAGGCAGGTTTTAAGCTCAGTATCAAAACACTATGTTAAAAGAATTAGCACCCTTCCATTGAAATTAATGCAGGTAATCTTGTAATATGGTATTTTGTATGTTAAAGTTAAGTTTAAATTAGTTTTACGCCTCCATGTAGTTAAATAGGGAAAGTGGTTTTTAGTTACATTCACTGGATCTTTAGGGGCAGGTTAAAACAAGTCTAAGATACAATTCCTTTTAATGTACGTATATTTGTGTAAATTTCAGTACAGTCAAAACTATGAATGGTCTATTTCAAGGTTAAAGAGCATTTAAACAGATAAAAGGGTAACGTTCACTCATATTAAAAGGAAATTCTCTTAAAAGCTATTTACTGTGTTCTCTCATCATAAATCACAATGAAACCCTAGGCAAAGTTAACATTGACACATTTTAAAGACGTAAAGTGTTTTAATAGTGTACATTAGGAGCTAGAACTATAATAAGCCCAATTATAATAATAAATACAGAGCAAAATCGACTGAGCCATTATCCAAAGGCTGCAGGTTATGCAGAATGTACTGTAACACAGGCAGAAACAAGGTAATTAGTAGTATGTGGCTGCTGCTTTCTTCTCCTCTCAGACACAATTTTAACAAGTACTTCTAATGACATATGTTTTGGTTAATACACAGATATGGAAAAAAAATTGTTTTTTAATCACATGGTCCATTTAATTGATTTTCACACAGCAATTACAGAAGTGTGAATCTTTTTCAAGAATGCAAGACAAACGAGACACTGTACAGTGAGAAATAACTGAAGAATATATAAGAACCAAACGCAATTAAAAGCTGGAGGTGGGGACCTACCCAGAATTAATGCCAGTTTTCAGACATCAATGGCTTCCAAAGTTTCAAATCTCAGTTGAGTTGGGTCAGTACTCCACACGTGAGGTTTTCTTTTCTGGCTGATTAGAGATGAAGGCAACCCTGAACGCATGCTCTATTCATACTGCTCTACAGAATACACCATGACAATGTGGTTCACAAGGACATTAAATGACAGGGGTTTACTATTAAACACTATAATCCATCTCAGATTCACTTGAAAGACTGAACATTTCAATTATTATGGAAGCCATCACTATAATTATGATGTATGACATTATATGTTCATTCTTCAAATCTTCACAGAAAGTAGTCACTATTCATTTGCATGTGTGAAGAGTATTCAATTTTTTCTGTTAAAAATGTTTTTCCTTTTTCTCTTACATAACATTTTCATTTTAAAAACAAATCATTGTTACTTGACAATCCAGTGCTCTAATAAGATAAGAGTTTTTAAATCATACTTAATACTTTTTGGCTTCAACATCTTAATCTTTTACAGAATATATATATATATATACATATAGATATATCTATATGTATATATATATATCGTTCTTGTCCTTAACATCCCCCCCTCGCTGTCCTTTGAGGGCCGGAGGTCACTATGACACAGTAACTTCACATCAGCTTCCTGTCAGGGTGATCAGAGGCACGTCCAGAGCGTTGGTGTCGGACCTCCAGGTGTTTGCTCTGAACACGGTCAAAATGCTGGAGCAGCTCATTGTAATCCATCTGACTGTGAGAGGCACGTTTGGAGGCCACTTGGTGTTTGGAGTCTATATACTTGGACTCATCCACAGTCCTCATGAGCTCAGGGTTGGGGACACAACGCAAACGGTGGGAGAGCAGCTGGAAGGCCTGGCTCTGTGGCAGCAGCATCAGCAGGCCATACAGCGCCTTTATCAGGTAAGGGTTGTTCTCCACATCGAGGAGCTGCAGGCGCAGGTAGGTAAAAATGGGGCTTTCAATGAGTTGAACCAACTTGTCGACCTCCATCAGGAAGTCCACTGTCACCTCAAGATCTCCAAACTTCTGGATGAGGTCATAGGCGTGTTTGTAGTTCTGCGTGAGGAAACAGAGTGACACAGTGGCCACGGGGTTGTGGCACCAGGAACGATACAGGCAGCAAAACAAAGCACAGCTCTCCTGAGAGCGGAGGTCTTTCAGCTGGTTGCGTAACTGGAAAAGCTCCGCCGAGGTGAGCAGGATGGTGTTGAGCGTCTGAACCATGGTGGATGCAAATTTGAGGTCCTCCTCCTTCAGCAAGATGTCAGCCATGGAGTGGAAGATGTTCTCCGCATGAAGCAACAGACAGAGCTGCCGGATGATGAAAGCGCCTCTGTTGTCCAGAAGTTTCCTCTCCAGACTGAAGCGTTTCAGCAGGTTGATCATGAACTTGTAAAAATAGGAGTTCATACTTGGAGTGGAGGGGGATGAGTCCATCACTCTGGAGTCTGTGCTGAGCTGCTGTCCTGGCTTGGCACCCTCTGGGACCTTGAGCTCTGGTTTGTTGTCAGTGCTGTCGCAGGAGCCGATTTGGTCCGTTTGGCCAGCAGGCGATGAAGCTATCTCAGCTAACACCTCCAGATCTTTCAGTATCACCTCGTCAGACTCATCTGACAGTGTTTTCAACAACATGGGAAACAGGCTGTCTGTGTGGCGAAACATTTTGCGTGGTGTCTTGATGTAGAGGTGGTAGAGCCATTTGAGCACAGCTATGCGGGTCATCATGCCAGTGGAGGAGTCGTGGAGGTGTCGGTCCAACACCTGAACAATACCGTCCAGGTCCAGAGTGACCTGAGGCCTGTCAGCACTTGCTGGAGTGAAGAAGCTGATGTTGCTGAAACCAACAGATTCCTGGGATGCATTCAGCATATCATTGCTGTCTGCCTCCGTCTTCGGCTGGCCGTCTTCCATGGAACCTGTATCTCCATTTTTCTCCTCATCCTCGTCATCCTCAGGAGTCACCAGCTTCATCAGACTGTTATTACAGGCACTGGCTGCTTCTTTGGTATTCTTCTTTCTGTCATCGTAGGAAAGGCAAGGCAGCACTGCAGTTAGGATGCCAGAGGAGTAGGGGAGAACCACTCTGCCTGCAAGCTGGATGAACTCTCTCATCCAGGTCATAGCCGTAAGCTGGATCAGGTCGTTTGTGAGTTTTGTTTCATCTGCAACCTGGCAGTGGATGACCAGGATGTTGGCCATCTCAGCAAATTTCACACTGGAGGGTGTCTTCTTAATCTCCTTCAAAAACTCTCCAAGCACCACCTCACATGTTCTACGGATCTCCTTGCTGTTGTCTCCTAGGATCTGGAAGAGCCCATCCAGGATCTCAGGGAGGTACTCTAACAGGTTGATGTTTGGCACAGACTCCAGAACATGGATCCAGGAAATAATAAACTGACGAGCATATTGATTATTGGAGTAGATTCTCTCTCTGAGCAGGGGGACAAACGCCACTAAGTCAAACTTGTTACTTTCTGTCACAATATCTTTCAGCAGTCTGTCCAGGAGTTCAGATCCACTTTTAACATTGGGGTCTGGGTCTGCTGCAAGCTTGCTGAGACCATCAAAGAGCATGTTGAAGTGGGGCAGCACAGCTCCCCTGGCCACCTTGACTATATTATAGAGGGCCTCACAGGCATAGTAGCGCAAACGGCTGTCTGAGTCATTAAAACACGTGAGTACAGGCTCAATAAGCTCCTTCAGATACAGACCCGAGTCCTTGCCGAGGGCGATGGAGCAAGCAGCCAGTCCAATGAGACCCCCCTTACGGCTGTGGGGGTGCTGGGAAAGCGCAAACTCCGAGGCCAGGATCTGGATAACATGTCTTATTTGAGTAGAGTTGTTCTGAGCCACAAACTCCCGCACCAGTTTCTCAATTTCTAGTGCCGCGACTTTCCTCTTCTCGTACAGTTTGTCATTCAAAGCCCTGACAATGTTGGGCGTCAGAGGCGAAAAGTCCTTCTCCGTGTTCATGTTCGTAGCTGCGGTTATACCGGACCGTGTCTACTGAAATGTACGTTGATACGAGAAAGCAGTCTGCATTGAAGCTCATTTATGAGAGTAAACACTTCGATTTCACTCGCGAACCAGGAAGCCTTGTGGTAATCTAACGCAGCTGACCAGTTACATCCGCCGGAACACGTCACGGTTGCCACATTTATTTGGGTCCCGCTTTGTGAGTACCGTTAGCTCAAATTAGCTGCATTAGCTAGCTACGTGTGCAGCTAATGCATTGAACAATACAGTGTCGCTTCTTGAATTGTAGCCGACTCATACTTTGTTTCTTTAGCTGGTGAAGAGGGTTGTTGTTACAGCCAGCATCAGCAATGGCGAGCCGCCTCTCTTTTTACACACAGCTCTCCGCCATCATGGAGACGATGGCCAGGTCTGCCCTCAGTCAAGTCTGCAAGCTGGTGGATGAAGACTCGGCTAAGCTCCGGCTCGGCTTGTCTCAGCTCCTGGTTGCTAATTCCGCGCTGGCGGAGAAAGTAAACAGTCTGGAGTGCGAACTGACGATTGTGAAAAGCGACTCTCCCAGGTTGTGTAAAAGTTATCGCAGCGTAGGTGTACAAGCTGTCTGCCACAGAGACGGGGGGGACGCTCATGGTAAACAGCTCAGATGATTTGAATAGAAATCATCTGCATTGTTTCTGTGTTTACTGATGGGTTTCCCTGTTCTACTTTAATTGTGTCACTTTTTCTCAGTGTCTGAGTCACCCACCATAGAGGGGATCTTTGGAAAAGATTGGTGTGTGAATCTCTGGAAAGACCGAGACCCATACAGTGTGGAGAGAGACTCACCACAGTCATCCGAGGAAGTAAGGGGACTATTTATAGAGCTGTCACATGTTTTGTACGACTTTATGAATAAAAAAAGTCTATAAATCATGCTTAACTATCGCATGACTCCTGATTTAGCTAATGCATAAATGAATACAGGATGTATCATGAATTCCTGTTTCTTACCATAAAAAAGATCAAGTTACTATGATTGTGTGTGATTAGTTCACATGTAATACATCATTAGTAAATGTAGTGTTACATTTACTTTCTACCTTCATTAATGTGTGGGTTTAGTGCATCTTTATCTACTGTGCTACACTGCTCTGGTCCTGAAATAAAGTATTATGTTAGAGAAATCAAGCTATTTTGGTTTCATATTAATTAATGTATAAAGTAACTGAATTAACTTTCCTTAACTGATAGTATATCCAATGTGAACCTCTGTATACAATCTACGTGAACAAATTACATAAAGTCAGAGTGACTTGATCATTTGTTCATGGTGAGCAACAGGAATTCATGATACATCCTGTAATAATTCATACATTAAATCCTCATGCAGTTATAAGTGATATGTGCCCTGTATTGTGAAGGTATTGTATTATACCTATTATAGTATAATTGTACACTGTATTAGTAGGTGTTAACACCTACCTTATAATAAAGTGTACAATATAATACTATAACGTTACACTGTGTTGTGTGTACACTTTGTGGCCTTGAGCAATACACAACTGTGTTTACAGGTATTCAACATGCAGTAAAGCATGTATTATCCATGTTCTTAATATTGCAATCTAAAACTCTGCTGATGAACATTGAAAAGCAACCGTAATTAATTAAGGGAGGGAGTGTAGAGATGCCCTGATAAATGTCTGAACCATGTAATTTAGGCTATACATTTATATGTTCTAATTTTCAGTCTGTGGCGATGCTGTCCAATCAATTTACTGTTACTGAGATCAAACAGGAGGATTATGTGGAGGACACTGCCAACAGCTGCCTGCAGGAAACACTTAGTACAGAGGGTAAGAGAGTGAAGGAGTGTTAGCATGATGGAATACACAATGCAAATGTAGCAGCTTTAGATGCTTTTTGAGTGTTTGACTTTGTATTTTCATGCCACAGAGCATGAAGACAGCATAGCTGAGGAACCAGAGCAACTGTTGGCCAGTAACTCAGAAAGCATTTGCAGCCTGTCATTTTATCAGGATGGAGAACAGGTTGTGTGTGCAGGTGGTACTGAAGAACAGACCATACAGTTGATATCCATCGATGACACAGAGGAAGCCTTCAGCACTCATATCATTCCAATTGAAGAGGAGGAGGAGGATGATGATGATAATGATTTACAATTTGTTGAAGAAAGTCAACAAGAGCCAACAATGAATGCTCCAGATGGGCCCAGCCACAACAATCAGCACACATTAGCTGCAAACATCTCTGAAAACAGCACTGATCTGGATAAAGATTTGCACGATGACTTTTATATATTTAATGCAGAAACCACCAGAGAGCCAGACAAATTCCCATGTCGGATATGTGGCAGGACATTCTTCCACAAGGGCACTCTAACACTGCACAGGAAGTCCCACAAGTCCAACTTTTGCAACATTTGTAAGCAGCATTTCCCTCACAGGAACAAGTTCAAAAAGGTGCACACCTGCGTGCCTCCAGTTGCCTCTCAGAGTGTAAGTAGATCATGCGAGCTGTGCGGGAAGACCTTTGCAAACCCATCAGCTCTGAGGATTCACTATGTTGTCCACACAGGAGAGAAACCATACAGGTGCAGCTTTTGTGGTAAAGGGTTCACCCAGAAAGGCAATCTGAAATGTCACCTTCGTATCCATACTGGAGAGAGACCATTCTGCTGTGTTAAATGTGGGAAGACATTCACGCAAAAGATCAACCTCAGCCATCATTTAATGACACACACAAATCCTTAAGTTTTGAAAGCTATGAGACATTTTAAAGGCTTAAAACCGGGATTGATTGTGGTGCAAGAAGAGAAAGAATGCATTGTGTACTACTTCTACTATTAGCGTTAGGGCAGTCAATGTCATGTTTGTGATGACTTGTAGTCTGTACTGTACTGCTTAAGTGTTTGTTGTAAATTTAAGATTCAAGCACATGTGTTTTACTAGTTTCTGTCCTTACAATAAAACACATGCATGTTCATTTAATTAAACTTTAATTTGATAAAACTCTCCCATTTAAAGAAGGAAGAAAGAGTGAATTGTTTATTTTGTCTAATCTAAATAAAGTTGTCTTCTTTACATCATTGGAGTTTTTACATACATGAACAATGCACAGTTGATGGTGCTCTGTAATAGTCATGCAGAAAGAAAACAGCACAAGATTCCTTTCTTGGGCAGTGATTATTCTCTCATTCGGTCAGTGTGGGCTGTTCAGGGGAATCGTTACAGGCAAAATGGATGCTTAGTACAGATAATTGCTCTGTTAAGGTATGATGACAGGACAGAATAACATGATTTCTATCACAAATGCTTAACATTTAGAAGAAAAAAAAAACTGACATTTGGCTTCACTACATTGACAACACATGTCTAGTCATACACATACATTTATTTAAACACCATTTAAACCAGAACCCTTTGTGGAAGTCATTTCAATATTATCAATATTACCACACATTAGCATTTTAAAACAGCTGTGTTTTTCAATGATAGAACTACCCACTTTCTATCACTTAAATAGCAAGAAATGAGGCATGACATATGCTAAATATAAAGCAACACTGAGACTCGGTCTATGAAGCAAACAGAGGGAGTTGTTTTACGTCTACATTGTTGTGACGAGGTAGTTTTGAAGAGTTACGCTACATGTGTGCAAACGGAGCACTTGTCCAAAGAAAGTATTTTGGCATTATTTAACATAGGCCTTTTGTGGCAAGAGACATGAGAGTGAGGTATGTATAATGGTACCCAAAGCATATGAAAACATGCAATGGAAAATAATTTAGTATTTTTTTTGTTACAGGTTGGATGAGCAGCTCATGACAATGAACCCCCTAAGCAATCACAGAAACTGAATCCCACCAATTCAAATGATGCACTTTCTAGTGTCACATAGATATTGTCTGTACCCTTGTTTGGCTGCTGCCAGATTTCTCTACACAATAAACCCTGTTTGATATGGATGGGATCATTTCAAATCTACATTTTCCATCCATATTTGAGTTTTGTAGACATATTACAATATGCAATACAAAGAACTTTAGTAGAAGCAGTTCTGACCGGAGTTAGACTTCTTTCCAATGAAAACATGGTTTGACCAGTCAATTGAAACAGTGGTGGTGATTTAAACCATACTTGTATGCATAACATTTCCCACAGTCCACACAGCTATACGGCTTTTCACCGGTGTGTGTCCGAAGATGTATGTTCAGAGAGCTTTTCTGAGAAAAACTTTTTCCGCAGTCTGGACAGCTGTAAGGCTTCTCACCCGAGTGCACACGCTGGTGCAGTTTCAGGTACGTTTTCTGAGCAAACCGCTTCCCGCAAACTGAGCAGCTGAACGGCTTCTCGCCAGAGTGTCGCCTGATGTGGACTTTTAAACTACTTAGATAGTTGAATATTTTCCCACAGAATAGGCACTCAAACCGGTTTGTTGGCTTCACAGGTCTTGGCTGAATCGTGAGTTCTTTGGTTGCATTCATGTGGATATTGTTCGTGAAATCAGAGTATTCTGCGGTGGCTGAAGGAGGATTTGGGTTGTCAACCAAAGTGCACATTGTTGCATCATCTATCAACTTGTCCATAATTGTGGGCTGTGTGCGTTGTTGTGTTTGACTGGCAGCCGTCATGGGAAAGTTGTTTAATTCCCCTGAGTGAAGCTGCAGATCATCAACAGATCTATGAAGCATGCTCTCCTCGTCAAAAATCCCAACTACTGTCAAATGAGAATACGGCAGTTAAATCACAAACTATTGAAATTATAATGAATTTATTTTGTTTCTTTTTAATCCAAACTTACATTTTCTGTTATCTGTGAGCCTCATCTGCTGGCCAATTGGATGGTCATCATATGTCTCCTCCTTGACAAAGATGAGATCAGGTTCTCTCTCCATTAAGTCTATTGCCTGCCAACAAGACATATAAACACAACGACTATTGAGTCCGATTGCATTTAAAAAATAAAAATAAAAAATCAACAGCTGGTCGATGATTCACTGACCTGTAACCCCATGCTTGTCACAGTAGCAGCTGGCTCCACTGTCTCTTTCCTTTGAGAGGGGAGTTTTTCTTCTCTCCACAGATCCATGCACCAGTCCTTTCCAAAAACTCCGTCGATAGCTGGCTGCTGCTGTCCTGGAAGAAGAAGCAGATGTGAAATGTTGTCCTCCTATAGATATAATCAAGATCAAATACAACTTAGGAAACGCATGAATTCGTGTTTATAATAATGTGAAGATCTGAGTTGAGGTGGCTATGGTCTAAAACAAAGCTAACAAACGTTAGCCTGTTACGACACAAATACATATAGCCTACGTTACTCCGCGTTATGGCAACCTACAGTCCAGATTACGGACCATCCTGACCTGCAGGGTGTCGGCGGCTGACACTGTTGGCATGTGCAGGATAGGTCTGTGCCTCCCTCGCTGCTCTCAGCTGGACCTCCAGTAAATAACATCTCTTCTTCAGCGCCTCGTTCTCCGTTTTGTGCAGGGAGATCTCGGTGTGAAGGACGGAAGAGCATTCGTCAGCGAGGTTGCCTATTTCTACCAAAGCCGCCTTCGTTAGCTTGTCCAGGACACCGGCTAACTGCGCCCGAAAACTTCGGTTTGTGGTGTCACACATCATTTCGACAGGGTAGACAATAAGTCGAAATACTGGCAAGATTCCCAACGAAACAGCGGTGCTTCTTAATCAATTATATTTCATATGTGGGCAGCAAGGGATTGTGGGAAAACTGAATGCTCGCGAACTGACGATTACGAGGACCGCCCGGAGAAGAAGATTTTTACCCAGAAAGATTAAAAACCTTTTTTTTTACTTCAGTGAGAATTATATAAATACTTTGTCATGTTATTAATATAAACAAATATATTTTTACTAATACACGATACGTTTATTTGACCCCTTGTTTACACAGCTCTGCAATGAAACACAGATGAAGTGAGGGTACATTGTTGGTAACCACATACAGTCTACTTTGGTAACACACAATTACTATCAGTAGTACTGTTATTAATATCAATATACAACTTATTATTGGCATGTTTCTTATTTTTGTCTCTCCTCTCTAAGCGTAGCTCCTATGGCGCCATTTTAATGCTACGAAGCACTCACCCACCGTTAGCATTCCATTGACCGCCATTCATTTTTATGTCACTTTGACAGCGAATAACTTTACATTTAAAGCGTTTAAATACTCTATTTGTCTATTATTTATTTCTAAAGAAACACGACAACGTATAAAAGGCTTCATTATCTTGCATCTGACGTTATGGCTCCATAGCCGATGTTTTTGTAAAAATAGGCTAACGAGTGCGTCGTAACCAGGCGACTTGCTATTGCATAGTCGACAAATCACCGTGTTGTCAGGAGAAGCTCGCAGACAGTTTCAATTTACATTAGCTGTTTAGGTTTAAATACTAATGTTAACTAGCATTTTAGTTAGCAATAATTAGCCTGTGTCTATGTTATCTCCTAACATATACCTACGCTCCCCGTCTCTACAAGATTGGGAATGATTGAGATTTCTCTTGGCACAGCTACCAGAAGACTTACAACTTTCAGACAGGTTACTCACATCACGCATCTACGTCGTCAAACTCAGTTGGAGGCTGCGCAGTAACGCTCAGCACTTAACTGTCTATCCTTCACTGGTCTCCTTCCAAAGCAACGGGATCTATTGGTCCATTCCTTTAACTGTCTATTTTTTTACAGTCTAGCGGAGATTACATATATATATATTTTATCATAGTTTATTCATCAGTT
The DNA here is from genome assembly GCF_008692095.1 of Etheostoma spectabile. Classification (NCBI taxonomy): domain Eukaryota; kingdom Metazoa; phylum Chordata; class Actinopteri; order Perciformes; family Percidae; genus Etheostoma; species Etheostoma spectabile. Next base: position 11,291,294 of record NC_045747.1, read on the forward strand.
GTGTTTTTATGCTGTAATATGTGTGTAGTATTTATACTGCAGCACAATTTCAAGAGGATTAGTTGAAACTCCGAAGAGCAGATAACAATTTATCACATTTGAACAATAAAAGAAGGTGTCACACACTCAAATTTGCATTTGGATTTATTATGCACAAACTATTTAAATCAAACAGCAAAAGTTACATTTGGCTGGCTGTTTTAAGTGGTTCCATGTATGAATGTCCCACTAAATGTTGGTACACTAGATTCACTACCATACATGTTCAAACTAGGATCCAGATGTACTGTAAGATGTTTTTTCAGATTACAGTTCTTGGTAAAACCCTTGCCACATTTGACACAAACAAAAGGTTTTTCTCCGGTGTGTGTACGCTGATGCATATCGAGAGTGCATTTCTGAATGAAGCCCTTTCCACAAATAGGACAGCGGTAGGGCTTCTCCCCTGTGTGTGTGCGCTGGTGTGTGTACAGATGCCCTTTTTGTGCATATCTCTTTCCACACAGTGTGCACCTGAACGGCTTCTCTCCTGTGTGACTTCTCTGGTGTATTTCAAGCTGGCTAAAGCATCTGAAGCTCTTGCCGCACTGCAAGCAGCCAAACCTCTTTGCAGCCGAGTTCCTCAAGTTGTGGAGCTTCATATTCCTGAGCACACTTACGCTTTGGGAGGCAACATTTTGAACCATGCTTTTCCCAGCCACTAGGTCTGTGTGTGCAGGTGTAAGCTGTGGATTCCACAGTGTTTCCTTCCTCTCTGGTGCAGCGAGAGACGGCCGGGTGCTCATTGTGACAAAGCGGTCAGTAAACAGAGGTTGATGACGTTCTGGAACAGGTTTGAGACACTGCATCACTTCTGGGCTCTTCCCGGTGTCTGTGAATGTTTTCCTTCCTGTTGACAGCATGTAATGAACATGTTAAAATGTTGAATATTATTGACCCTAATTGCCCTCATGAGGCCACAAGATTAAAGATGAATTTGTCACTTTAAGAACATTATTTCTAAAACCACATATGATAAGCAAAGTTCCTAAATCCACGTATTGTCACTCAAGGTCTATTTTATGATACAAAAAGGTATTTTCCTGAGCCAGAATTTGTACTGTGTTTGTACACATTGCTATAAAATGTATTTAGGACTCACGTTTTTCACTTGTCCTTTCTTGTTCACAGTCTCTGTTTTCCACCTCTGGTGGCTCTTCTTTTACCACTATCAGTTCTGGCTGCTCTTTCAGTGGGTTTGGGAGCTAGAGAGAGAACAGTGCATTGTTAAAAATTAAGGGCATGATACATTATAGTGACATAATATGATCAGTGCAGGACTTACTTCAGTTATGACATGTTCTTCTGTTTGAAGATGATGCCATTTGGTCATCAAATTGGAGGAGCTTATGCTTTCCCACGGACTTTCACTAGGATGCAAACTTCGATCAATTACACCAGGCAGGGGGTATATAACCGCAAAGAGTCATGATTGAATAGAGATGTATATGGTGCAATCACAACACAAACACTGTCTACCTGCAGTCTAAACACAGGAATCAACAAGCCTACCTTTTTATGGCAGGTCTTGTTCTGCCAGACTCCGATATTCCCTTCTCTGAACCGTCCCTCAGCACTGAGCATGCTGCTGCGTCCTGCCTGCCCCCCTGTGCCAGATAAAGCAATTTCTCCATCAGCTGCAGTTTCTCTGTGAGCGAGGCTATGTCGTTCCGCCCTCGAGTTATCTCAATTTTTAGCATCTTAGACTCGATGTCAACCAGTTTGCTTATTTCCATTACAGCTGTTTTGGATAACGCGTCCATGATGGAGACGAGCTGTGTCTGGAAAGAGAAGACTGCCGACATGGTTCGTTTAGATTTCTGCTGGGCGCGGAGATGCACACGGACGAGTTAGTTGCTGTCAAGCTTCTCTTACTTTTTTCCCGTAAAATAGTTAAACGTAATTAACAAGATTCAGAATAGCTGTGTGCATGTCCACAGCAAGATACGTGAGTGTCGCGAAACTCAAGTGCTTGAAACGGATACAGTGTTGCCATCTGCCGGCTGGGAGGAGGCACAGCCGCCGCACACAAAGCTACTCCGAGCTGAATATTGACTTTCAGATCTATCGATATTGTGTAAATTTCCGAGGTGTTCTGATAATCGCCTGTTGTTTTTAACTTGGTCGATAAGATGAGTTTTTATGCGAGACTACTTAGTTGGGGACTCCACTGGCCAGAATGCAGTGCGGTCTAAACACAAAATGTGATTGGCTGGTGAGAAAAACGTTTTAGGAAGTAGCGCGTCGGATTACATTTGCCGACTGAAATTCCTCCTCATGACAATCTGCTTTTGAGATTACAACTAAAGTAAGGACACTTCTTTTTTTCGGAAAGCTGTAGTTTAAGAGTTTAAATGTCAGGTTTGTTTAAGAAATGAGAATCACTTATTATGCATATTTCCGACACTGGCTAGTGCAATCATGCAAAATCAGGATTTGTTTTTTAGCTCATTGACTGGTTTTAGCTTTAGTCCTCTATTTGCACAGTCCCAGCCTAAGTATCAAGCCAACCCAATATATTTTTTTAAAGTATTAAAAGTTTATTTTACAAACAGTTTATGTGGACGATTTTTACAGACACATCATGATGACTTGCAAAACGGTGTTGTAATTCACTTCCTTATATATTGCTTAAAACAGATTTGTTTTCTCTCTCTCTCTTTCTCTCTGTTTCTTTCTTACTTCCTGTACTACCTAGGAACAACTCTATTTATATAGAAAACTGTCTCATGGCCGGCAGAAGAGTTGTGGTCTTCCCCTCCTCAGCGGAGCTTGGGCCGGTGCTGGCCCAACTGGTGACATCTCGGGCTGAGAAGGCCATCCTCTCTCATGGCCGGTTCACCCTGGGGCTCTCAGGAGGAAGTCTTGTGTCCATGCTCAGCAAAGAGCTGCCCGCCCTGCCAGACCTGGACTGCAGCAAGTGGGTGGTTGCGTTCTGTGACGAGCGACTGGTTTCCTTCGATGATCCTGAGAGCACCTATGGGCTTTACAAGGTATCTGTTTGGGAGCGTGTTTGTTGGCATGTGTCCTGGTTACGTTAATGTATGGCATTCTATTACATTGGAGTCAAATGTGAGCCTTTGTTTCCACCCAGGGTCAGTTGTTTTCCAAGGTCAACATCCCTGACAGTGGGATCTTAACCATTGACTCCTCTCTGGCGGTCAGCGAGTGTGCTGAGGATTATACCCGCAAATTGAAGGAGGTGCAGGCATCTTTACTGTTCCTTTAAGTCACCCATGCATGTTCTTTTAGATTTAAATACTTTCCAGAAGGTTTACCGTTTTGTTTTGCTACTTTCAAATACACAGGCCTTCCCAGATGGTGACTTCCCAGTGTTTGACCTGTTACTGCTGGGTATGGGACCTGATGGACACACCTGTTCCCTCTTCCCAGACCACCCTCTCCTGGAGGTGAGGGCAATACTTGTGTAATGTCTGAATGTACAGCATGTCTGTCCCAGTCTTGTCTTAAGTGCAGAAAGACACCCTGTCTCTGATTCTTCACCATACACATCTTAAAGGAAAGTAAGTATAGCCATAGATTCAGCAGGTCAGTGTTTTCGTTTGAAATTCTATGAACCATCATGGAATTACCTTATTACCTGGTCTCCCCTGTTTATATTTGCAGGTCTTTACAATATAGCAGACACCTATGATTGTAAACTATGCTTTTAGTATCTAGTAATTGTTGACTGTATTACTCCAACTCTGAGCAAACACCAGGCGAACTCTCTGCTCCGTGACCGGGCTTCTCAGGTGCGGTGAGCAAATCACTCCGCCCAAGTAGCAGAAGTACCAGTGCTTCGCCGTTCTGAGGATATAGTTCCCAGTTAGTATGAGGTTAGAATATGGCTGTGTCTCATGTGACCTTGTTATTGGTACACACTGTGACTATACGAATCACAACATGTAAATAGGAACATGTTGGTGTTATTTTGTCACTTATTGGGAGCAGAAGCTAGTTGGAACCAGTTACCTGCAGAATCTTTGCTAGGCTAAGCTAACGCTGGGGGCATCAGACAGAGTTACATCACGCATGAAGATGAGAAGGGTAGGTATCGACTTGTCTAACTCTGGGGGATACGGTGAATAAGCTTAAGTCCCAATAAGTCGGCGTGTTCCTTTTAAGAGGATTCAGTTGATTAAACCAAACATGCATCAAAGCTTTGTTTGGAATACATTAGATTATATTTCATTAAAAAACACATGTTTCATATATCATAAATAAAAACATAAATCCACATGTAAAATCATGTTGGATTAGGAATGTCTATACATTTGACACTGGTCATTAAATTGCAAGGCTCTGCATATTTTTCTGTAAACAATACCTCTCAGTTGTAGAAATATGGATTTTACAGTAGGCATATGAAACACATTATTTCATTTAATTCTGGCAGCCATGCTAAGTAAGGTCTGGAGGCATTTTGGGGTTTACTCTTTGATGTGGTCCCCGTTTTGCTAGTCTAGAAGAACAGTGTGTGTTTTGCCGGCATTTTTCAAGACACTCCCATGACCATGTATGGATCACTGACAGGTTTTGTTTCAAGCACAACTTGAAATGTGTGGTTTGCACTGTCTTCCCTTGTTACACCTCCGTGTGGCAATCTTCCTCATGTTCTATTGTATATTTGACAGTTGCACTATAGTGTTTGGTTGTGGTTCTCACATTGCCACATTACTTTTATGGCTATACAGTTCACATAATGATGATTGGGTTTGGGTGTACCCCGTATTCAGGAAACCAAGAAGATTGTGGCCCCCATCTGCGACTCTCCCAAACCACCACCACAGCGTGTAACTATGACCTTTCCAGTGGTGAACTCTGCACGCTGTGTGGCTTTTGTATCAACAGGAGGAAGCAAAGCACCCATTTTAAAGGTATGTTTTCTATATCAGAAGAATTTTTTCTTAAGAGCATCGTTGCTCACACACTAATATACCCACAATATATACATACTCTAAACAGAAACAATATAGTCTTTAATTGAATACATTTCCTATTCATGATCTTAAAAGTCTCCGGTTTCCATGGCACAATAAGTCACTTGCACACAAAGGTCCAAAAGTTATAGATAGGTAGTGCCTAGCTGAAAACCATGTCAGGACTAAAACTAAAAAGTGGAAGGAACATGAACTTTAGCACAAAATGTATGCATGCATTCTGTTACAGATGACTAAAAACAATAATCTGATCAGCGGTTTTATGACCCACTGGCCTAGCAGATGGATGGTTCATACTGAGTTATGTAACAATGTTGTGTCTCTTGCAGGAAGTGCTAGAGGGTAGAGAGGGTCCAGCGTTTCCAGCGGCCCGTGTTGTCCCAACTAACGGCGAGCTGTTCTGGCTTGTTGATGACCCTGCAGCTGCCTCCTTAACTATCCAGGTGGAAAGGCTAAGTGCGGGGGCCAAACTCTAGAGCTTTCCATCTGCCAAATGAAGGCTTAAGGTCAACACTGGTGTGAAAACTTGAATGAAGAAACTAAAAAACAGTCTTGCAAAACATTCCTACTTTCACATGAAAATGGTTTACGTAGGTGAGATCTTAAGAGACGAAAGGGAGATGGGAAAAAAGTGTGTGTGTGTGTGAGAGGGCGTGGGTGTCCAGATAGCTCAGTTGGTAAAGCGGACGCCCATAGATAGAGGTTTACCCCTCGTCTGAGCGGGCCTGGGTTTGACTCCGACCTGCAGCCCATTGCTACATGTCATCCCCCCCCTCTCACTTTCATGTCTTCTGTCCTGTTAAAAGTAAAGGACGAAAATGCCCAAAAAAAATCTATTAAAAAAAAAAAAACATTCTGGAGGGGACCTTTTTTTTAAAATGAGATTTTCTCGGTTGTGAAGTTTAGGAAATTGGATGTTCATAAAACACAAAACAGTCCACAATGTATGACAGAGTTATTATTTTGATGCACTGTATAGAAAAAAAAAAGCTATATTTGTTCTGTTTGACTCTGAGCTCTGAGTTGCCTTCCCACCCAAAATATTTAATAGTCACCTCTGACGCTGAAATTGAACCCTCGTATGGAACTTGAGTGCATCCTACAACCATCTGTAACACTTAATTTCATTAGCAATTTAGAGGAATAAAATGTTTATCAAACATGTGCCGTTTGTGTTTAATGTACAGTCTTGCTCACTTGTCCATCCCCTTTAAGATCGTTGCACATCCCACCACCCCTTTAAAGCTAAATTTTGCAGTGTTGTCACATCAGGAGCTACTGCACAGATTTAGCTGTCCTGTGATGACTGCACAAAGTAAAGAGGCAACTAATCTATAGTGTCTCACTACGAGCTGCAGATATCACCTAACATTACCTGGATTTTTTGTTTTCTTAATTCCTTGTCACAATGCACGAGCTCGCCTGCCTTCCCGCCGTCCTGCTTCTCTCGCTGCTGTCCTGTCCTCCTGCTCTGGGATATTTTGCGGAGGAGCGCTGGAGCCCCGAGTCTTCGCTCCTCGCTCCCCGGGTCCTCGTCGCCCTCATCTGCAGGAACTCCGAGCACTCGCTGCCGTATTTCCTCGGCACTATCGAGCGCCTCAACTATCCCAAGGAGCGTATGGCTTTGTGGTAAGTTGATACTAGGATGTTTGTTTTCTCGTAAGCAAGCTAGTAACGTTAACCAGCTAACGTTAATTTTAAAAGCATAACGTCCATGTGTCTGGCTAAGGTTAAAAAGTTGTTTATTTCCTAAGGTTCCTTCCTTGAAGTTACCATTTGCATAAAAACGTTGAATTGCTGAGTTTTGAGGAGTTCTGGGTAAAAATGGGATGGGCCCATAGACGGTAGACTTATTAACGTGAATGAAATCAATTTTAGCCGCGCTGTGTTGCGGGTTAGACATGTCCAACACATCTCAACAAGCCGTAAAACAACGAAGAACTATATCGCCGTCTTCATACCATGAATGGTCATTTAAAGCAACCTTAGTTAGCCACTGTCACAGAGGTGAGCACATCTGGTCACTGCTCATCAGAGGGGCCATGCATTGATATGTATACGTGGAGGGGAGGGGAAGGAACTGATTTGGCCACGAGGGGAGCTGTATAATTTAACACAAATCCTAACAAAGTGACTTATTGTCTGCACTGTCCATCAATACACACATTTAGCTCAAGGCTGCCTCTGTTCTTCACCTCCAACGGCCCATATCACCTCCTAACAACCAGTTACCCCTGTGTGTAATGTAGGCTGTATTCAGTGAAGTGATTGACTCCCACCCATGATCATGTCAGGGGCAGATCCATTTTACAGCCCACAGAGCTCCATCTTGTAAAGCTTTAGCCCTAGGGAAATACCAATGGTGAAGAATTTTACAGTCTATAGGGAAGTGAAAATTAATAACTTCTCTTCCAGCACTAACTATAACAAAAAAGTAACCATTAGTTTTACTGCGTTCTGTTTTAGCCATCTTAAGGGCATTTAGTGTATTTCATGTAGTAAAAGCATGACATGCTACAATTTAGCTTTGTGCAGGGAAAGGACAACCTTGCATATTCTCTGCATGGTACATGGTTATGGAGCCTAAAACCTAGTTGTATTATGCCCTAATTTGGAATACTAAATGTGTTTCTGTCTGCCATTTTCCAGGACTAACACAGGAACATTTTAAGGCAATTCTTTTGTGGGCAGTGCAAATAGATGTTATAGACCATTTAAACATCTGTCTACCATGTTTAGGCAAAGTGTAGGGAGGTGAAAGGGAGGTGTTTCTCACATAACTAAACAGCCCACCCATGCTTATACCCTCGTAGCTATTAGCAGTTTGCGTGACTGAATGGAGGGCTCAAAGAGGAATATGCTCTTCACTTACTAACAAAGTTTATTCCCCCCCCCCCTTTATTTAGGGGCTTTTAAATGAGTGGAATTGTTTGATTGCTCTTTTTTTGTGTTTTTGGTGTTCATAAAACTCTTCTGTAACTGTGGCTGAGGCAAAGAGTTTTGTTTTGACATGTTCTGCAAGCACATTAAGCCACATCTGTAAAATGTAAACAATTGCGAGATGTAAACACTACATGCTGTATGCTTTTTGCTAAGACATTTTTTTGCAGCTGAGAGAAAGTACAACGGCACACCAGATCTAAGTGAAACACCACTTGTAAATGTATGTTTGGAGCACCATCATTCAAAACTATGCTTGTATTAAATATTTATTTGAGATGGACATGAGGCAGCCCTTGTGACCCGACCCCGGATAAGCAGACAAAGATGGATGGGGCTACATGAGGCGGAAGAGTCAGTGCAATTCAAACTTTGAGAATTTGAGGGATGGATTGGTTTAGCAACCAGCTGCTGTGTTCTCACGGATCCATGTGAAATCTTGTCAAGACAACCCAGCCTGGCTTATTTTATTTCCTTTATTCCTCTAAATTGTGATGTGCTACTGTAAATAATCAACCAGTATATCATCTAGGTGTACAGTGTTTTTGTTTTGTGGCGATGGTATCATTAACGCCTGTGTCAGTTCCCACAGCGGCAGACAATGTGCTTACTAGAAGTGAACACTGGGCTATTGTTATTTGAGTCCTGATATCGTCTTTCAACTCTTGTCTCAGCTTGGATCCAGATCAGTTATTAGTGCAACATTCAACCAATGTCACTGTTTTTCACTCAGTTGTAGATAGTGTTTAACCCTTCTGATGTTGAATAGACAATAAAGTTATTTCTAATCTTTTACATTTGGTGTTTAATGACAGGGTAGCAACTGATCATAACATGGACAACACTACAGCCATTTTGCGTGACTGGCTTGTCAAGATGCAGAGCCTTTACCATTATGTGGAGTGGAGGCCAAAGGAGGAACCCAGGTTGGTTATTTACTAAAGGCTCTGTTGATATTTTGTGTTGCTCACACACGATAGAATCACTCTGATTAGTATCCAAATGTCTCCTGTAGACATTATCAGAGTGAAGATGGCCCCAAGCAATGGACAGATCTCCGTTATGAGCATGTTATGAAGCTTCGGCAAGTAGCACTGGAGTCAGCTCGTGAGATGTGGGCGGACTACTTTATGGTAGGTCAACAAAGCTACTCTTTACAGGCACAAAAAGTAAGCACAGTAACACTCAACAATGTTCCATTTGAAACATTGAGCTAATGCTTTTACCCAGATCTTTATTGTTTAATAATAGCAGCTTAAAGATAAGTACAGAGTCAAGTCCAAAGCACCAGCGCAGTGGTAATTTAAGCACCGGGAAGGGTGTCAAAAATGTACCCGCTTATATTTTTCTGTCTCCTGTGGTTAAAGTTTATCTGGTCTGGTTCATCTGGATCCTTTACACTGACACAAATCTTGACTCAACATGAGCTATATTTTAAAATGAAGCACATTTCTATTTGTATTCCTTAGCCCAGCCCACATTGTTGAACTTCAGTGGGGTATAATTTTAAGCAAAGTACATCCAGAATTGCAATAATTTGGTGCTAAATCTTTTTGGAAACTCCTATCCTTCCGGCATTTGTTAGTCCCCCATTTACCCTCATGACCTGTAAGTGCTGTACATATTTTGAAGATTCCTAAATCAATTGACGGTGTGCCTTATAGACGTCTTTGGAAATTACCAAACATATTTTACAGTTTATCTCCTTCTCCTTGTATAGGTGGCGGATTGTGATAACCTCCTCACTAATCCCGATGTGTTGTGGAAGCTCATGAGAGAAAACAAGACCATCATAGCTCCAATGCTTGAATCCCGTGCAGCATATTCCAACTTCTGGTGTGGAATGACCTCCCAGGTACTTTGTTAACTTTTGGGTGTACACGCTTGTGTATGTCAAGTGTTTGTTTGATTTAATGAATGCTCTTAAATCCTCTCGGCTTCTTTAGGGTTACTATAAGCGCACTCCTGCCTACATACCCATGAGAAAACAGGTGCGCAGGGGCTGTTTTGCAGTTCCCATGGTCCACTCCACCTTCCTGATAGACCTCAGGAAAGAGGCGTCCAGGCAGCTGGCCTTTCACCCACCACACCCAGAATACAGCTGGGCTTTTGATGACATCATTGTGTTTGCTTTCTCTGCTCGGATGGCAGGTATTTTACAATTCAGTGCTTAAATGTACACATTTGTCCTTTTACCTTTTCGGCCTAAAGGGCGTGACTTCTTATTGAGAAAATGTTTTCATCCTCCCCTCTCTATAGATGTTCAAATGTTTGTATGTAATAAAGAGACCTATGGTTACTTTCCTGTGCCACTGCGATCCCACAATACCATGCAAGACGAAGTTGACAGCTTTGTACACTCCCTGCTGGAGGCTGAGGGTGAGTAGCTCGCATTCAGACTAAGGGCTGTACTTTTGCATCTAACTCCCTTTTTTCCATGAGCTTGAAGTCTGTATTCTACTTCCTGCTGCTTTATCTAATGATCACTATCAGCATGGGTTTCTTCTTATTATATATTTTATACCATTTCTGCATCCATCTTCCCTCTCACTGTGTAGTGCGAAATCCCCCAGTGATGCCTTCCAAATACATACCTGTTCCTAGAAAACAACCTGACAAACTGGGCTTTGATGAGGTGAGTATGGAGTGATGTGAAGATGGAGTCTGCAAAAATGGCCTTCTGTCCCCTTCTGTGCCCGAATGCCTCCCCCTGTTGTTAGAAATCTGTAATTACATTGACGGGCTCCACTGTTGCCCATGTCCAGGTGTTCATGATAAACCTGCAGAGGCGAGCTGACCGCCGAGAACGTATGTTGAGGGCATTATACAAGCAGGAGATTGCTTGTAAGGTCATTGTAGCTGTAGATGGAAAGTAAGTTCACTTTATTTAATTATTACTTTACATGAATATAGTACTTAGTTATCACATGTTTTTCCTTACCATTTTGTCACGTTTGTTCTTCTCTCTTTCAGGGCAATGAATATCAGTGAAGTTCAAGCTATGGGCATCCACATGCTCCCTGGATACAGTGACCCCTATCATGGTCGCCCGCTGACGAAGGGAGAGCTGGGATGCTTCCTTTCCCACTATAATGTCTGGAAAGAGGTGAACCCCAGGAGCCAAATATTTGAAAGTTTGTGAACCAGACAGATGGGTGAGTGATTGATAAATCTGTGTCTGGCTTTAGATTGTGGAGCGACGCCTGGACACCTCCCTGGTGATTGAAGATGACCTGCGCTTCGAGATCTTCTTCAAAAGGCGCCTGATGAACTTAATGAGGGAAGTGAAGGATGAAGGACTGGACTGGGATCTCATGTGAGTTTGTGCTTCCTTCACAATCTTTGATTTTTCTTTCCTTGATTCTCCTATCAGTTTGCAATTGCTCCTAAATCCTCCTTCTATTTATTTCTCCCAGTTATATTGGTCGGAAGAGAATGCAAGTGGATCACCAAGAGAAAGCGGTGCCTAATATACGCAACATAGTGGAAGCAGACTATTCATATTGGACACTAGGCTATATGATATCATTACAAGGTGCAGAGAAGCTTTTGAAAGCAGAACCACTAAAGAGGATTTTGCCAGTGGACGAGTTTCTTCCTATCATGTACAATAAACACCCTGTGTAAGTGTACCCTACCCAGTACAAAGTACACACACACACACAGACACACACACACACACACACACACACAACATACAACATACACTTCTGCTCAGCAGTCTGGCCCTTTTTCCTTTTCTTGACATTATCTTCTCCTCCACAGGTCTGATTATATGGAACAGTTTGAAACCAGGGACCTGAAGGCATTTTCAGCTGAGCCTCTTCTAGTGTATCCAACACACTACACTGGCGACAAAGGCTACATCAGCGATACTGAGACCTCCACAGTGTGGGACAATGACAAGGTCCGTACTGACTGGGACAGAGCACGCTCAGGAAAAACTGGGGAGCAGGCTGAGATCAGCAGCGAGGCACAGAACTCAGATGTGCTCCAGTCGCCTTTGGACAGCACAGCAAGGGACGAGCTATGAGAAGAACTGAATGAGAGCCTTGCAACATTTTACAAACCATCTATGTTTTTTTTGTTTGTTTCATGTTTCATTTCTTATACTTAAGATTTTGCATCATAGCAGGGATGTGACCTCAAAGTTGTAGAAAGATTTTAATTTATGTGTGAGTAAATAAGGGATTAGGTGTGTTTTCTGTCACATTGTCCATTTGTAGTTTTTATTTTATAAAGGCACTAGACTTGCCATTTGAAATGGCATTTGCAGTACCCAACTTCTGTCTGTCATACAGAAATGAACCTATATATTAGCAAAGAATGCAATTGGACTGTTTCATTTCAGTCATCAGGCAGTTAACATTGTCCTAATTTGAGATTACACTGTGAAATGTTTTTTTTATAAATTTCTCAAAACTACAAATGAATTGAGCTGTTACGACACTGTATGTCACTGAGCAAAAAATCTAAACTTTTGCAGATATTCATTCTTAAATCAATCAATTTATCATAGTTATAGTCATAGTTCTCATTCTAAATGTATTGGTCCAAGAGGAGAAACATCTGCATGTATTTTGCTTTGAGCTTTAGTATTTGCTCTTTTTAAACTTCATATTGCTATATTTTTAATAATCATTAGCCAACACTTTGCAGCAGAGTTTTACCAAAGCAACAAAACACACAGGTAACTGTTGCAGTTGAGTCAAAATCTTAGATTCAGAGTATATACAGTACCAAATGCTATTCATTATTCCTGTGTCCCAATCACTTTGGGATTATTTCAGCCCACTGTTGACGTGGTTATAGACGGGACAAACGGCTGTTAACAACTCAAACTTTGGGTTTGGGAGTAGCAAGTTAAACAGTAAATGCCCTTAATGTTTCCTATAAAAGAACCCAACCGCATCCAAACATGCATTAGTCTCCACCTCTGTTATTTTTAGTTTTATCTGAATTTGAAGACTTAGGGTGAGCAATGCTTGATAAACGGCCCGTACAAAAGAGCACAAACAGTTTGTACAATCTTACATTTTACAGAGTATTTTTTCTGTCATGATTTTGCCCCATATGGCTACACTAAATCTCTAATAAAGTATTAATGGAAGCACAACAATGTTTGTTGTGCATTGTGCCAACAATAAATAAAACGTTTTATTTTAAAAAAAAAAGTTGAATTTGTGATTAGTGTAATATTGTATATTAGTATGCTGTTATAACCAATTACCTCTATTAATGTTGGTTGTGAAAATGTAAGTTTCCTTTAGCAAGTTACAAGTTAAGTGTGACCACTAATTGAGACCTCATGTACACCTCATGTGCACTGTGAACTGCATTTGGATATCCCAAAAGGGCGGTGAGCCATTTATTGCATGTACAGTACATGTCATACAAGAACGTTGCTCTCACTTGGTTTATCTTGGTAACCCTCAAGGTCTCATTGTCTTACTGACATTGCTTCAATTGTGAAGCTGTAAAGGTTGTACTTTATGTTGGACAGGCAGTCCAGGCAGTATAGGTGACTATCAGTGTTACACCAAATCCCTGTCAATATAAAGGTCAGTTATGGATGTCACATCTTACAAATCTGTAATCTGTCAAAAAGCATGCTATCCAAACTGTTTGCACTTTTACTAAAATGGCACAATCTACACACCATGGCACCTTCTCACTCTGTGTGGTGTCATAGTGTACTTAGGTGGGGCCTACAGTGACAGCAATATACACTTCCTCTTCCTATGGTGCTAAACAGATTGGCCAACCTCCACTCTACCAGAGGAAGATCATTTTGAGAGCACAAACAGCAGCAAGCTCAGAGCTGCATGCTAATAATTTAGCATAAGTGTGTCAGTGTGTGTACACACTGCAGTGCAGACTTCCTGCCACCTCAACAATACTTTTCTGTATTGTGCATTGCAGTGGGACCTTAAAGGCAGATGATGTGTGCATGGTGCTGGTAGCGTCTGGCTTCTGTGGTATTAGTGAAGAAATGGAGGAAGACCAAGTGCCAAACAAGGATTCCTCTCAAGCCACAGGTGAGTACAAAGAAAGAGATTTTTTTAGGAAGTGTTTCCTTTCACTTAATTTACAGGCTATTTTAAACATCCTGCTTATATTTACTTTGAATCTTTTTTGGTTCTTAGGTACATTTCTTCACTTGTTAGGATTGTTTTTAAATGGATGTATGTTCTCTAGCAATGCGTTGAAATTCGCTGACATTGCTGTCGTGCCATTATGACATACGTATTGCATGTGGGTGAATGCACAATGTGCCTGGATATGCCTTTGTCAGTGCTGTGTTGCATCCTCCTAGTCAAAGGACAACTGGGGAACTTCCTGAATTCTTTCTCGGTTTTGACACATATTTGTCTTGTCTTTTGTGTAACTTCTGTATTTATAAAACAAGATATGCTTGTCTTTAATCTTTGAAAAAAGCCCAAAATAGAACACGAATTTAAGATATTGAGATTGGCGTGACAGACGGCGAAAAGTAGACATGTTTGCAATATGCCCGTAAGTTACTAGGAACTTCAGGAACTTTTCATCATGTGACAGTAAAAAATATATTACAGCAAACAAAGATGGAAAACCGGGTTCTAGTTTTGTTGAAGCAACTTACTTGCCTCTCAATTCACACCCTAATACTGAAACACTGCTGGTGTGAAAAACAAGGACTCTATGCTCATTATGCGACATGACACAAATTGCAAGCAGGATGTGGTTGACCAAGATGTCCCTGAGAGAGAGACATAGCTCTTTCTCATTTTTTGCATCTGTGGTAAATCATTTAGTTTTTAACATTTGGTATGCCCCAAGGTTAAACATAACCTACCGTAAGTAGTACAATAGGTGGAGGATTTGATATCAAAATGCACCATGTTGTTCTGCATTATATTTTAGTTCACATTCAGTCCAACAACTGTTTTTCTCAGAAATGTAAAAGAAATGCTGTACATGACTTCAGGAGAGGAACTTAGTGTGATTGATGTTCTTTATAAATTAAAGTACTCTTTAAAAATCTTATTTGCACAATCATTGACCACAATACTTTTTTTTCTCTCAGAATATGTTGGTATGTTGTAGATTAGGTTAAGATGATGCCTTTTGTTGAGCATCTAAGAGGTAGTACAGAGGTAAAATAGTGTATGCTTCCATAACCACACTATCAACATATCAAGGGACCACTAAAAAGCAGGTCAGAGCTACATGGCTTATTCATCACTTCAACCTACATTTCTATTTGTTTTGTGGCATTATAAAATAAAGAAAACATAATTTGTGGATCTGCAGTCTGCTCACATATGCAGAACTTAATGCTACATTTATTTCTTCATAAAAGCTTTTAAAGGCTCTGGTTTAGCCTCAAAAGTACATTTGTGTTGTGTTAAGAAAGTGTCAGCATGTCTGTGTCGTCTGTGTTTGATTTTTGAGGATCACAAATCCGGATCTCAAATCTCCTTATGTAGGACACAAATAGTGTGAACATGTTACTACTTAGCTTTTTCATTTGTCATTTCAGATGTGAAGAAGGTGCATCGTAAATCTGAAATCAAGCGATACAGTGAGATCTTCCGAGACTTTGATAATCTTGATTTATCTTTAATTTCTTCGTAAGTATCATACATTTACAGTCCAACCACGTGTTTCACTTGCACCAGCGGGCTTGTTCGCCTTGTTAGACTTGTTAGTCATTCAAAGATGCTTTAAGCTTGGCTGGTCATAGAAAACCATACAGGATGAAACTGTTTAAAGCAGCCATCGTTATTTCATTTAATCTGTTTTTGTGACAACTTCTCCTTTGGTTTCCTTATCTACCCAAACATTTCATCCCTGACACATAAATGTCTGAACATTGTGAAGTAGAAGTGCTCTTAGTTTCCTACATCTGTACATAGCTGCATGTCAATGGTTTGTTTGTATAAAGTATGTTCCTCAACAACGCTGATCTTTTCTAGGTATTGCTTTTCTAGGTTTTGCTATTTGACGTATGTGTATGTTTCTTACCCTATACGTTCTTTCTGTGTTCAGTGAAGGGGAGGATCTGCTGGCAGACATTGACTCACAGTCCTTCTCAGAGTCCATCTCGACAGAAAGTGCAGATCTCACAGAGCAGCATGATGTGTCTGTAAGGAATCAATCTCTAGTTATTAAAATGAACACAAAAAATGCTGCTGTCTGTTACTTATATTGTTTCTCTTGTTGAAATTAGTGATGTCACTGACACTTGAAACAGTGTTTTTTTTTTTAGGGAAACACTTTAAGAATAATTAAGGTGAGTTTTGGGCAGATTGGTGATGCCTTCATAGAGTAATTCTAGATAAAATACTTTTTGTTCACAGATATGTGCTGAGGTGAATGAAGCGGATGGAAACCAATCAGGTAGGATTTGTGTGTGTGAGAGAAAGGGAGAAACATGAGTGTGGAGGTGTGTGTATGCTTCTCCTGTGTGAGCCAGTCAGTACAGTTGATGGAAACAGTTAAGCCTTGATCACTGGGAATCAATACAAGGCTCCTTTATACTGTATGTTACCACCAGTCTATGTATTAGAGACTTTGTAGTGTAGTGGTTAAATGTAATGGTCTAATTACCTTCTTAGCATAGACTACACTGTGACTGACATCCAACATCGCAGCAGATCATTAGTGATAATGTGCAGGAGCTGCTGTTAGTTGTGACATTTGATAGAGTATTTTCTTGAATCTTTATTTGTTTAGCTGTGAGTTGTAATTGCCCGGTTGTAACAAGATTAGGATAAAGGAACGGGATTAAAGCAAGAGACAGCTGCTGTCAGATTTTATTTCAGACACAAGCTGAGAGGGTGGGGTCTCCCAAAAAAAAAGATGTGTCAGTGTTATGCTATTGCAGTAAATAGAGGGGAGACAGAGACAAGGAATACACTGTCACTGCCAAGTTCTCCAACCTCAGTTTAACTCAAATTTCAGGTCACAGCACGCAATTAGAGATTAGAAATTACAGAGACAGATGGTGTATAAAGAACAGAGAAGAAATAGAAAAAAAGCTTGCCAAACTCCAAACCTATCTGCCATTATCCTGCAAAGAAACGGGTTTATTTAACCAAAGTGAAAATCAAG
>NC_045747.1:11308321-11309977 GCF_008692095.1 Etheostoma spectabile
CACATTACTAGAACATGCCCCCCCTCCCCCCACGCTCAGTCACACACAAGGAGGTTAACCTCACTCAATGCTCCTTTAAAGCCCGTCACTCCGCAATCTGGACCTGACAAGGATAATCCCCAATCCAAATGCAGGAGGTCATAGCCATGTGGCGCTACAGAATCTGCTCAGAGGCTTATTTCTGAAAGTGCTCAGAGCTCTTCCTAAAACAAAACACAGAGAGGAAAGGCCGAGCGAGGTCAACTTTGGCACACAATCTGGCAGCAAATCCATAACTATCGCCGTCTTCTGGGTTTGCTTGTTCGTTTCTTGGGGATTTTGCTTAAATACAGAGAAGAAAAGATCACTTTGCTTGGATTTTTATCCCACTCCAACTGGATTTGGAGTTTGTGCAAAAGAGTTGACCAGAATATAAATCTGCATGTTCGAGTGAGGAACTTGAGAGAGAAGTTGTTGCACCCTTTCCGGCAATGTGTGCTTGCTCAGTTAAAAACATAGCTGAATACTTGGAACTGCACTGTGGACCGTTAGAAATGAAAGTTCTTGAAGTGCATCTGTTGCTCTAACCTTTGGCAACAGGAGAAAATGAACATGTGTTCCAACAGATGTTGACATCTGTTTGCACATGTTGTGCTGGAAGTGAAGCAAAGAGAGGAAGAGGAAAAGAAAAAGTGGTGTGGGGAGCGCTTGAGAGAGCACGTGATTGTTACGCATACATCGTCTGTCTTGTGTTGGTGTGAGTCAGAGAGGAAGAACCAGAGTGGTTGTCATGTCAACGCCCTGCCTGTCTGACCACAGTAGAGCTGTGACATGATGGTGTGTTATACTACACACTGGCACTGAGTAGTGTTGGTGACTTTGTTCGTACAACTCGGCTTGTCTCTTTGTAGCTGACTAGCAGTGAACAGGTGTGAGAGGGAGGGGCCAGGCAGAGAGGAAGAGGGAAGAGGAGGGAAGTTATTTAGCTAAAGCTGTTTGTCTTTGGTCCATAAAAACCTTCCTCTCTCGGGTCACAACCCCATGTGTGTCTACTGGAATAGGTTTTTGATAGATTACAGAGATTTTTGCCAATCAACAACAGCATACATCCGACATGCAAGAGATATGTAAAGTTTGCTGAAACCTACTGGAAACCATTGGACTTTTGTTCAGATTAGCAGCTATGACTGACCATATGCAGTCATTGTTTCCTGTTTGGGGTTTGTGTATAACTTTTCTTTTAAGAGACATTTGATTTTTTTAGATCATTTTTGTCTTGTCTAAGAAAGCCAAGGATTTGGGGTTTTAAAAGTAGAGAGGTGTTTCTTAGATGCGGAAGGCTGTTGAGTCCTCCAGGAGTGACACGTTGTTGTCTATAGCCCAATGGACACTCTGTGATCCCAGGGTCCAGCTCCAAGTTTCTGAGGCCTACAGTGATACCAATGTACTCCATCTCAGCCCAGGAAGCAGACCTGGCCCTCTGTCAGTGTGATGATGGAGTGGAGACAGCATTGCAGTACACCAAGATGTGGTGCCGCTACGCCAAAGACCTCCTGGCCTGGATGGAGAAGAGAATCAGCCTGGGTAAGTGCTCATGCTGCTGAGAAGGGGAAACCGTAGCGTAACATATATCTGTGTGTGTGTGTGTGTGTGTGTGTGTGTGTGTGTGTGTGTGTG
>NC_045747.1:11309987-11337582 GCF_008692095.1 Etheostoma spectabile
GTGTGTGTGTGTGTGTGTGTGTGTGTGTGTGTGTGTGTGTGTGTGTGCGCAGACGTAGCACATGTATTTATGTATATATATATATTTTTTATTTATTTTATTTTATTTTATTATTTTATTTATATTGTTATTTTTTCTTCTTTTTTTAACATTCTCTCTTTTAATTTTTAATATTCTTTTAGTTACCTCCTAGTTGTTTTTCTTTTTTCATGACTATTATTATCACTGGTTGGATTGCATAGAAATGCTTATATACAAAAAAGACATTGCAATGATATAAGAATGTACTATAAACTAAGTAAGTTTTTTGCAATAAAGTAAAATAATAAAAGTAAAACATGTGGTGTCTTTCTCAAGGCATCTATGCTAATTAAAACTTTACACAAAAACAAAAATTATGCGGTGCTTATTAAATGCAAATATTCTGTCTCTACAACAAAGAATTTAGTGCTTGTAAATCCTGTTATCCACTATGCAGTCATTAGTTTTAGAATAGTACCACCATTTATGTGTGTTTCAAGTGTGGGTTGTTTATCATTTTGTATAAGTAGGGGGAACTTTTTTATATTTCCTTTAGATCTATAGCTGTATTAGTGCTAGTGCTAGTATTGATTCAATTCAGATATGTAATTATTACCAGAAACATGGCCACAAGACAACCACACATTCCTAGAAAAGTCAGATATATAGACATTACTACAGTAGCCAATAGGCCTCAGGAGAGCAGAGCCTTGCTTCATATTGTCCATCGATAAAGAACCAATACTTATATATAACATGGTGTGTCTGCATTATTTCACTCTGTGAGGGCATCTGCAGGTGGTGCAGTCCCCACAGTGAACTACACATTGCACACAGAGAAGGGATTAGAGGGCAGATTAGCAGGGTTAGGCAGGGTAGGGTAATAAAGGAGACAGGGTGCCTTAAGAGTACATAGACAATGATTACCCTCATATCAGCCTGCACAGGTGCCTAGTGTCCAGACTGAGATGCTAAGCATGCAAGCTAAAACAGGAGAGCCCCCCTCCTTAGCTGTGTGAGGACCGTGTTAGGCAATAGCAACAGATGAGTAGTGCTGGGTGGAGCTCAGCCCCAAACTACTGTAGATTATACATACTAGAACAAAATTGTGTGATCCCCACAGTTAAGTGTCTATTTAAATAAAGCACAGTCAAATCAAGAACTGCTGTTAGAGAAGTGTATCCCATTATGACCCTGTTTAAGTGCAGTCAGATTATCTACAGACCATTACAGACTGTTTCTGACATTAACAATGAAAACAAATGGGTCTAAGTTCATTTCACGTTGTAGTACTTGCTAGTATCAACAGCTGATGCCAAATGCAGACCAAATCTGCTTTCAGGCAAACCAGCTCCACTGATTAGGATAGAATGGACACCCACCAGCCCTGCCTGAGCTCCAAAAGGTTTGATGAGCTTTTCAGGAAAGGCCAGGGTTATCTGAAGGGACGTAGAGGCTAGTTAATATCACCAAGCAGATCCAAACTGGAGCTCCAAGCGTCATATTGAGGCTATACACTAATAGCAGTAATCATTATTGTGATACCAGGTCAGTCCACTGCCCTATTCTGTCCTATTCTACTTGTCTTGTCTTAATGCACAATATATTGTGAGTGACAAAAACTTAATTTTTTCTGACAGAACAAGAATTTGCGAAAAATGTGATGAAGGCAGCTGAAGGAGCAAAGGTCGTTGTGGGGCAGCAGGTACAGCTTTGTTTATTTGATGTGAACCAAAGAAAATGCTTTAGGGATTATCACAATGTCTTACAGAGGGTTATTGAAATGAATTCCTACAAAAAAGTTGTTTGTAACATTTGGCCTATCTTAAACAAAGTGGTTCTTCCCTTTGTAGGAAATGATGCCACTGCAGTACATCTACACAATGGCACTAGAGCAAGACATCAAGAACAGTGTGACGTCTAGAAAGACTTCAGAAGTGCTACAAAACCGCTGTTACCAAGTATAGAAGTCCACACAAACACATACAAAAAGTTTGAGTTTTGGTATAAATCCTCACTGTCTTTTAGTGGTGGGTATGTAGCTGTAACGTTGTGTTTAATCCAGTATCTCTGTCCCAAAGGCCTTAGCTGCCAAGAAAAATGAAATCGACAAATGGCGCAGAGAATTTAAGGAGCAGTGGGCAAGAGAACAAAGGAGGATGGTAAGTGATTTAGGTATCTTCTTCATGGCAGTAGTTAAACTCAGTTTATTACACTGTCAAAACTAATTTACTCACATTTAAGACAGCTCAATAGACTGGGTGCCTGAATAAGCATCTAAAGCAAAAGTATTCTACTCTATGAAAGAATGATCTGTCTCTTATGACCTTGTTTATTTCCGCTTAGAACATATTAGACTGCACATGGCTCACACAGTAAAAAATAATTTGTTTTTTTCCCTCTGTATCTGTATCCCCCTTGCGTGTTTTCAGAATGAAGCGGTGACAGCTTTTAAAAAGGCTCGTCATCAATACTTCAAGTACTGTGATGAGCTATTAAAGGCTAAAGCTGTCTCTGCTAAAGCTGTGGACGACACAGCTGGAACCAAAACACTGGATAAGAGGCGGAAGTCGAAGGATGAAGCCCAGACTAAGGTGAATATCTCCTTAATACACATTGATATAATCTGTAGAAATGCACTTCTGATACAGTTTAGTACAGAATAAAAAACGGTTTATTATCATTTTGCTCATAGTGTGTGTATAATGTTTAACTATAAAAAACTGACACAATAACAATTAAATCAAAACGATGTAAATGTGTGATACTTTAGCATATCTCAGGTCTTCTCTCTGTCTCTGTCCAGGTGATGGAGGCAGAGCTTTTGTACAGACAATGTGCGAGTGACGCCAGGATCCACCAGGATGAGTTAGTGAAGGTTAAAGAGAGAATTATTGCCCACATTCGCAAGCTCATCTGTCAGGGAGATACTGTGCTGAAGGAGGTTGGTATGGAATCAAGGGAACTAAACATCTGTCAGATTGTTTCTAGATAAGGTGTTTACTGCAGCAGTCTCTAAGCATACATAATTAAATGTGGCTGTGGTTTAAATATAGGACATGTAATAGTAATGTCATGCATTTGTTTTAGTCAGAGTAAATGTCAATGACTTAGACCACTATATAAACATTTAAAAATTAAATGGAATAAGAAGAGTAATTTTCTGACATGATATATTACACCCTTGCAACTATTTGTTGATAAATAAGCACAGTAAATGTATTTTCTTTGTCTCCCCCATCATGTCTCCTCCCTGCATCAGGCCACAGTCAACATGTTTTATTACCAGCGGCAGCAGACAGAGCCCGTTCCCCTCGGCTACCACAACCTGGAGTTGACATGCAGGTCCATGGAGCCTGGCGAGCCCTACCTGCTCTACATCCTCAGCAAGCCCCGCCCTGAACAACGTGTCCAGGTTTTTACCTTCCAGGAGTACGTTCCTCATTGCAAAGGGTACGATAAACTGACCAATAACTGTTTCTGCTGTTACTTTACTGTGGCTACGAAAATAATATGTTGCTGTGGGGGGGGTGTTATGGCCTTTAATTTATATGATAGCTTGCCAGGGACTCAGTCTACATGGTGTGCACTCTCTACTGGGTGAGTTAGAGGTTGCTCTAATATGTCATTTAAAAAACAAAAATCATAATTTATATGTTTAAGGTCAGAAGGGAAACTTAATATTAAGTGATAGAAAGGAAAACGTTGGACACTTTGGATGTATCTGTGTGCTCAACTTTTGACTGGTTAATCTATTTTCAATAAAAGGCGGAAGAAATTGCTCGATATCCACTGGGTGTACAATCTGTATGTCAATCTGCTAATTCTTTGTTGTCACAATCCTTTTCATTTGAAAGGAACAAACGAAAAACCAGCAACCCACTCAGCTCTCTGCAGGACTCTTCACCCATGACAGATGATAGCCTTCTCAGAAGATACAGCGATGGCAGTAAGGACTCCCCATGCTTACACCATAATTAGATAAATTATCACTTTAATTTCATTTTCATTTCATTTTTGTTTCCTTGTGTTTTGGTGCACTTTAGGGAGAACAGGTTACAGTGACAATGAGAGTTTTGGAGGAAGTTTAGAATCTCTGTCCAGCCCTGGTAAGCACAAGCCTGCGTTTGTTTCCGTAATATTTCTTTCACATGCGTTTGGAAACATTTTAAAAAATAAACATGTTTGCTTTCCCCTCTACTGGACTGCATAATTGAAGCTCATACTAATAGGAGGCTGCCTAAAACCGCATCCACATTGACAGTATCCTCGGACGACATGGACGAACGGGATATAGCTTCAGAATCAGGTTTGTTACTCCCTTTTTATGCTTCTATAATCTCGTATGGTTATTAAACCGCATGATTCTATCTTTTCCCTTCTCCTTACAGAATGCATTGACGGCCAGCCAGTCAAAACGCGCACAATTTCAAGAGCTGCACTGACACACCGACTCAGGAAGATGAAGAGCAAAATGGTCAAATGCAAGCAGTGTGAAAACTACATTGTTGTCAATGGGATCGAATGTGAGGAGGTACGAAATGACAGGGCGTTTTGAGAAGAACAGCAGAACATGAACGGTGCTGAGTAAGGTTGTTAATATCTTCTGTCCTGCTCCTGTCCCACCTTCAGTGCGGGCTGGCTTTGCACAGGAAGTGTATGGAGGTGTGTCAGCTGGAGTGTGAACACAGGAAGGGGACTGTGTTCGGAGTGGAGCTCTCTCTGCTGTGTCGCGACAGGCCAGAAGAGGTGCCCTTTGTGGTGCAGCTCTGCACGTCTGAGATTGAGAGTCGCGCTCTCTCGGTCCAGGTATTATTTACAGTGACTACAATGTTGCAAAAAAATAAAATACTGTACTACCGTGTAAGTGTTACTTGTGGTCTGTTAACAGTTTTCTGCTTTTGTGTTCTTCTGAGGGGGTGTATCGTGTGAGTGGGTCCAAGCCCCGCATCCAGAAGCTCTGTCAGGCCTTTGAGATGCAGAAGGAGCAGGTGGAGCTCTCTGACCTTTCACCGCATGACATCACCTCGATCCTTAAACACTTCTTCAAAGAGGTACAGGAGTCATTGCCAAATGAACTTTACTGAATTAATTAGGCGGATTATAAGAGAAGGTAGTGTCAGACCTGTCATAGCTTTTCTCTGCTCTCACTCAATAACCTTTCTATTCCTCACTCTCTTCCAGCTCCCAGAGCCTTTACTAACCTTTGACCTGTACAGTCATTTCATCACGGTGGGAAAGACCCTTCAGCACCTGAGTGAAAGAGAGCCAACACCAGACACTAACGAGACAGACATCATTGACAACCTGCAAACGTTACTACAGAAACTCCCTCCATATTGCTACAGCACGTTGCAGCACTTGATATCTCACCTGCAAAAGTGAGCATGCAGCAGGGTTACAGACCTCTCTAGTTACATTTTACCTGGTTTTACCCATCCCTGCCAGAAGATTTTTCTTGAATTTTCATGAAACTTAAATTTGTCGGCTCTCTGTCTTCACAGAGTTTCAGAGAACTACGAGAACAAGATGTCTGCTAGCAATTTGGGGATTGTGTTTGGGCCAACACTATTGCGCCCTCTTGTGTCTACGGACATGCCAATGATTGCCCTGCTGGAGACCAGTTACCAGGCTGTACTTGTTGAGTTCCTCATCACACACCATGACAAGGTTTTTGGCCTTCAGCAGAGACCCAGTACGCCCACTCCCCCAGCCCCCACCGCACCTCTTCCAGACACCCCTCCCAGAGCTTCCTGTGCCCTGGATAGGGGCGTTTACACCGGCTCGGAACACGAAGCCTCCTCTAGAGAGCAACCACACTTACTAGAAGTAAGTACTGCATTGATGAAATGTTCAACTCAAACACAGACTTGGTGGTTGCTGCTGTATGCAAGTGTGCAGTTTTTTTTTTTTTTACAGGACTCACAAATGCATTTTTTTTATAGTAGCATTTGACTGCCAGTTGAATCAGCAGTAGTTGCTTGGCATCGACATACAGTACAGCTGAGTGAGTTTGGACCTGAGCTATTTTTCAAGTTTTAATAACCTTTTGAAGAGCCTTAGCACCTTAACCTCATGTTCATTCTATCAGGATTAACATGCTGCACAGCTGCTGCTTTTTCCTTGCTCTCTGGTCTCTGACAAGCATAGCCTTCTGTCAATCTATACTATTTCATTTGGGCATTATCTACTATTGCAGTGGCTGTATCAGCTTAGAGGCACAAAAGTTAAATTATCTGTCCTTCAGGAGGATTAAAACAGCACTTAATACTGGACTACTTAATCCCAAAGTTTAAAATGTCTTGGACAAGGATTCAATTTATACCTGATATAAAATAGGCATAATCATCCAGCAGTATTTAATGGCCTTCCCCCGTAATAATCACTATCACATACTGCAGTGCTGCAGTATCTCAGGTTTAGATGTGATCTGTAAACACTTGCAGAGATCCACCACTCAACTTGTGTCATTCCAACAGAGTCGAACAATCAAGAGAGAGTCAAGCGAGGGTTATATATCTGACAAGTCTTCATCCAATGAGGCAGTGGACCAGCTCAGCCCTGAAGCCAATGAGAGCGCAGGTAGGCGTGACCTAGCGACAAAAGCAGTTACTCCTGACTAGCATAGGTGAAGATAATGTTAGAATTGAATTCATAGTGTTGAAGTCTCATGTAGTTTGTAGATGTTGGGGCTTTTTTTTAGTTGTTGGTATAATGAGCTGTAGATTACTGTCGTCTTGTACCTTTACTGCTTGAGGACATGTTTTTATTAATGTTTTCTGGAGAGCTTGTAGGTATGACACATACAGCTCCTGAGTTGTTTACTGTATTTATCACAAACAGGTGGTTTGTACTAGATCCAGTTACACAGTATCTTCCTAAGCACCAGATACACGGGGTGCAGAGTGCCTCAAGGGTTGGTTGCCGTTCCAATTTTTTTTTTCTCACTTTACACGTTTCCTCCAGTTATTTATAGATCTAAGACTTCCTTCCAGTTTTTGTTCCGCTGATGCCCTCTAGTTATATTCCTCTGTAAAACTGGGTGAGTCCGATTGCTTAGCTGAGTGTAAAACTTCCTCTTTTCTTTGCTTGCTTTATTTATTAGTGCTTTCTTCTCTGTGGCTAGGACACCAAGCAGCTTCAAGGCTTCTATTCACAACCGCACACATCAAATGCAAAATAGTAGAATAGTTTTGAACTTATGAACTTACCACTTGTGCAGGATATAGTTCCAGTCTACGCTGTAGACCTTCCACAAGAACTTTGTAACAACATTTAACTAAGTCAAGTTTTCAGTCAAGGCGATGCTACTTGTCGCCAAATTTAGGTTCTGTGTTTAAACTGCCTGAAAACAGTCGGCTGTATCCAAGTTTATTATAATCACTTAACCTTTACTACCTTTAACCTTTAATTACTTTATAAAAACGTGTGCTTGTTCTCCCTCTCCTGCCTTAGTCCTGGCTATGAGAGTAGTATCGAGCAATCCTCAGGGTGAACCGGTGGGGGAAGCAGACTCTCATTTGGGGACCCAGCCCAACTATCGCTTCACCAGACAGCCTGTGAAATATTACCGACATCATAACTCAGGAACACGGCTCCCCAACCCAGGTCGTCCAATCAGACAGCCGGCAGCCCCAGCGAGGGGCCTTCCAGGGAGTGCAGATAGCAGCAGGAGCTCCTCTCCTGAGCCAGGGACCCGAAGACTTTCCCAAAAGTTAGACGTCAACTTTGAGAACACCCACCAGCCCCACCCGGCCTCCATTTCCACAGAGAATAAAGTGGAAGTCCCACTGAGTCCCCGCGAGGTTGTGCAGTACATGCTGGGACTAGAATCAATATTTACATCCGCTACAACTGCAACATCATCTATTACAACACAGGAGTCTTCTAAGGTGGTGGCATCTGGGTGTCCATCTGATCAGAACATCAATCTGTCCAATAACAGTGCTCGACAGAGTCAGGCTCTGTGTCAGTCACCAAAGACAATTCCTGTTGAGCACAACCTGACCTCACCAGCACAGAAAATCCTGTCTGGCCTGAAGCTGAGACGCTGCCAGTCAGGGAAGGACGAGCAGCTCTTTGTCTGAGGAAAGATAGAAATCTCCAGACAGTTCACTGGAATATACTCAGACGCACTGGAGGATGTAAAGTAATAATATCTCCTTTATTGTCTGTAATTACTGTCAAGACTCATGCAGGTTTCATGAACAAAATGCTTCCATATTTTACACACACATATCCATACACAAAAATGTAACTGTCTTTGAAAGATTACTCAGACGAAGGTTCAGTTACCTTAAAGTTAAACTCACATTTGAGTCTTACTTTAAAGGTCCCATGGCATGAAAATGTCACTTTATGAGGTTTTTGAACATCAATATGCATTCCCCCAGCCTGCCTATGGTCTTCAAGTGGCTAGAAATGGTGATAGATGTAAACCGAGCCCTGGGTATCCTGCTCGGACTTCGAGAAAATTAAAGCTCAGATGGGTCAATCTGGAATCTTGCCCCTTATGAGGTTGTAAGGGGCAAGGTTACCTCCCCTTTCTCTGCTTTGCCCGCCCAGAGAATTTGGCCCAGCCATGAGAGAGAGACATCATGGCTTTCAAACAAGCAAAGTGGCAGTTGGTCAAGCCCCCCAATCAAAAGCCACAGACTCAGAAATGGCACATACTAAGGAAAGCTCATTGTGGGACTGGCTCTAGTTGCTGTCATTCTGCACCAAGGCTGAAATTTGGGAAAGAGACTTCAGATACGGTAACAGGGGACCACTAAGACCTATATAAAAGCATCCAAAGAGCACCATGTCATGGGACCTGATGCTTACTTAGATGCCACAGCTTTATTATGACTAATCTGATGTTGATCTGTTGACCATCCAGCTGTCTAATATCCAGACCACACTAGAGAGGTCCAGGTACTTATCAGTTATTAATGCCCCTGATGTATTTAAATGTAACAAGCAGGTTTGAAATGCAAACTAGCACATATGTCTCAAGTTTCAGGTTTTGACCTAAACAAACTATAACGAAAATCGGCTAAATACAAAAGCCACCAAGTGTTATTTTTCTAAGATAATTTTGTTATCTGTTTGTTGTGCTTTTGAAATGTTTTATAGGCTGGATTTCTTTGTGGTACATAAACTAAGATATACCTTCAGTCATGTCATAGTGAAGTTGATGTCTCATAGTTCCATGTATCTTTCCTGTTTCAACACAAGGGGGCGGTCTTCTCCCTGTGTGTGGGGAAAACATGCCAGACACAATAGCTGAAGGGCAATAAACCACTCATTTCTAATTACATGTTTTAAGATGTCACTTTTCCTACTTCCACATCAGCATTTTCATCCATAGACCTGTTTCATTTTAGAGTGTGCATGGCATATGAAGTGTGGTAACATTTGCTGATGTCTAGATTGTACTATGGTTGACTGTGATAGCTCTCATCTTCATTTGCCTTTGTCTCTTTTAAACCATTTCACCAGAATCAGCAGTTTAAACATATAATGAACAATTTGCGTCATGATAGATTCCTGTTTCCCATGTGGAGGGAGATGCATGTCTCACCGCAAGTCTGTTCACGTATCAACTGAAGTCTCCGTCTAACCTTGAACACAAATGCAAAACATCATCCTCATCTGAGTTATCAATAGGCTGGATCATCGCTCATCTTCCCCTCATCATCTTCCGCACCTTCTACCTCCCTCCCTCCCTCTCTGTCTGTCCATCTCCTCCCTCGCCTTTTTACGCACAAAACAAGTCGGAGCGCACTCGCGGCTGGCGGAGAAAACGGGAGAGACAATAGACAATAGTTTTGGTCATCATGGTATTTGGATTTTTACCTTAGACAACATGCACGCCGGACTGTGAGATAGCCTACAGGTGAAAAATCTGTGAACGCGTCTGTTCATTCGCTGGCCGAAAGTTTCTCCAGGTTTTAATGTTGCCAACCGAGATTTCAGGAGGAGTGTGTTTCACCTCAAGGTAAGACTCCGTAACTCAAGAACACGTTGTCAGTAAAGGCAGACTTGGGATTTCCAAGTAATTGTGTTGACAGAATAGATATGTCTCTTATTCCTGCCGCTGCGCCTGCGTAGCTCCAGCATTATTTTGTGTGTGTGTGCGTGTGTGTGTTTTTAATTGCTCAGGTATAAACAAAAATGTGAAGCCACCGTGGCCGTGCTATCTGAAAAAAATGATCTTTGATTTGGTTTGTTATTCCAAACAAATAGAGGAGAACCGATGCTATTGCAGGTTGGGGTTCAGTTAGTTGTTCAGCACATGCTTTGGAGATTATCTGATGCTTATCGTGGGTAGGCCTAATGTTTCATTATCACATTAGTTTACAGCTGTTTTAGGAGTAATCCCATCCAAATGTTAGACCGCATAACAACTCAACCTTTTATTTTCCATAACACGCAGCTAATGTTGGTCCTGTCCCCAGCATTTTAAACTAAACTATATTACCAAAAAGATTTCCTCTGCTTGTTATATTAATTACTGAGCACATAAAGGTTGGTCATTAACTTCAAGTCGAGCTTCTTACTTTTTCTTTGATCGTCAATCTTCACAGTGCGCTTCAACTTCATAGAACAATGTATTGACCCTCATACGACGTGGCAATTATATTTCCTTTAATTATAGCTCCAGGTGACCTGCAGCAAAGTCAATGATATTTTTTTCAACAATTTTATTCCGGCAATCAGAAGCCTGCCAGAGTGTCAGGCTGTTAGTCTCAACATGTATCATTATCGATGAATTACACAAATATATCAGTAATGTATTCAACAAGCAATTAGGCATAACAAATCAGCTGTATTTACATAATTCATTTGTTTAATTGAATTACTTTATTTTCTGTGGCAATGCGGCAATTGGCCGATGTTCAATAGCCTCCCAAAGGTTATTTATTATAAACATGGGGATTCTTTACAAATATCACACCAACAAAAATCTTAATATCCAAAATGTAATATCTAATTGTGAAATACGCGATAATAGAACTATTTATTTATTGAGCCTATTAAAATAATACCAGAGAGTCTGACAAGGCCATAGCAAAGGAAGTACTTGAGAAATTGGTTTCCTCAGCCAACTTGTTTTTATCCCGAATTTGTCGACTTTTAAAGAGAACTTTGGAGGACACTGAATGCGTCTTCAAATGATTCTTCTGCATTACTCCATTTTGTCACATGAATAATATGAATAAACAGATGTAGGGTACACATTAGAATAATAACCTAAAGGTAATATAAGCTGATTTAATTATTGGCTGTAATTTTCAGGAAAGATTTTAAAACATAGGCTATATATTTTCAAAATAGCAGTAACAAAAATGTTTAAAATGACCCTGTAGTTATTTAAAATGAAATGTAAATTAGGCCTTCTACTTTTTGGTATTCTCACAATTGTATCCTGCTTAAAAAATAAATTAAAATTAATTAAGTAAAATAATATATGTACATATATGTATATATATAAATATTAATATATATATATATATATATATATATATATATATATTATGTAATGTTTGCTCAAGGGATATTTAAAGGTTGACATTCTTTTTTTAAATTATCAGATGACTACATGTAGGGCCCTTAACTGTAGCCTGATATTAACCAAAAATGAAGCTTGCATAACGGGCTAAACTTTGATGCTTGATGTTTCTTTTGATTTTTTTTTTCATCAAATCATCAGACATGTATCTGTCATTTTTATGTTTTTCATGTTTTCTGTCTTTAAAAACTTGAAATAAATCCAAGCTCTGTGTGTGTGCGTGTGTGTGCGTGTGTGAGCGTGTGCGTGTGTGTGTGTGTGTGTGTGTGTGTGTGTGCGCGCGCGCGCGTGCAAATTCAATCTAATTTGAAATCTTAACTTAAAAAGTCGCCTTGAAAATATCTTTTCGAAGTGACTGATTTTTATAAGCTGCGAGCATTCGCCTACATTTTGTCTCATGTTGCCCTCATTTTCAAATGCATTTATTGCAGTGGGTCTGACATCTAACAGAAACGGTGAATGTGTTGTCTTTCTGTAGCGATCACACTGAGGGAAGGAGAGAAGGGATGAAAACAGAGGGAAGCCCGCAGCCCTGTCAGCAGCAGCCTCCATCCTCAACGCCTTTTGGTGAGCTACCTGGCAAATTGCTGCATAAGGCCCAAACATGAAAATACATCAAAAATGATCAGAACACAAAATATTGTCAGAATACCAAGGCACGTAAACTTTAGCCTCTATTTATGAATATTATAAAGAACACTAGGAAGAAACACAATCATCATCATCACAATCAAATTCACTGTAACCTCGCTATTAAGTATTCACAAAATATAAATCCCTAGGAAATGTGTGTGTGCGTGCGCGCGTGCGCGCGTGCACGCGTGCAACCTATAATAAGGAATATTAGAGGGAAACCATGAGAAAAAATGCCAGACACAAACAATGTCATACAGCCTAATCATAGTGTTACATTTTACTGGATTATTTTTCAAGTCAAATAGGAATGAAAAAGAAGAATATAATTGTTAGGATACAATAAACCACCATAGGCTTACATAAAAAACTAGGCCTAGGCCTATATTTACGGATAAATTAAATTAATGTCATGAGAACTTTTTAAATCTACTGTCTAAAAAATTACTATCAAGTAGGTCTTGGTTTTTGTTTTTAGTTTTTTCTAAATGTTTGCCTATTGCGTACACCCGCACAGGTTGGCTCACTCTATGTTATATGACTAGCCTATTATTAAAAAAAATATCCGTGTTAACAGCGTTTCACAGATGGTCACGGGGGAAATTTGGAAGGAGTCAACATTTCCTTATGCAGCATTGGAGAAACTTGGACTCATGTATTTTAAATATTCGGCCCTGCCTCTCTGTGTCCCTATCTACGCACTGATATGCTCCCTCCAGGTCCGGAGTACAGAGGAGGGGGAGAGGTGTGTGCGGGCTGCGAGTCTCCCATCGCCGACCGCTTCCTGTTGCGCGTGAACGAGCGCTCCTGGCACGAGACCTGCGTCAAGTGCGCCGTGTGTTTGAGCTCGCTCACCGGGACCTGTTACTGTAGGGATCGCCTGCTGTACTGCAAGCACGACTATGAAAAGTAAGAGTCCACACACACACACACACACACACACACACACACACACACACACACACACACACACACACACACACACACACACACACACACACACACACACACACACACACACACACTTTGTTGAAGTGAACTTCTAATCTGCAAAGAAATAAGAAATTACCTCTCTGTAAATATGGCCAGGTAGTGACAGTAATTTGAGATATGATTATTATTAAAAGTCACAAAGAAACTGAACATTGGTTTAAACTGAATTTGTTAGATGTTAAACTTTGTACAAAACAAAAAGCAGGTGGAAATACTGAACAGAAGGTGATGAATTGTCAGAATTGGGGGCTTGACAAAGTGCCTGTCAGTTTCAGCATGCTGAGATCGAGTCTCTTAGACTTGAGATTAACTGATGAATGACCTTGTCAAAAAAACTTGTCTAGGCCTACCTGGACAAAAGCATAAATCTGGAGGGGGGGGGGCATCTAGAGAAAAATCACTTATGCCCGCATCTCATTTATGCAGTTTACAGTTCATTCTTCAGGCTTTTACCAAACAAGTACGCATCATTTTAATAGTTACTGAGCAAATGAATGTACGTGTCGAGAAAGGTTAAGTGTTTTCAGTGTTACAAATTACTTTCATAAGTAATATCGTAATATCGCAACCAAGTCTGATTTAAAGAAAAAAACATACATTTCACTAATGTATCTCTAAGACAGATATAGCTGGGAATTATAAAGTAGGCAATAGTGTTCTACTGATTTTATGAAAATTTCAACAATCCTTTCCCCCTACAAAGTTATAGCTTTATAGTTATAGCTATAGTTATAACAAAAAACACTTTGTGTTGTAAATTCATGTTCAACCCCAGTCTGTCATTTCCAACCAGTGTGATGTGTACAAAAGCTTTGCTCAAACGTACACAGCTTCATTTTAAATTGCAGTCAAGATCCCAAAAGACATTGAATACGTTTTAGGCTGAAGTATACCAGTGTGTCTACAATTAATGGAACATTTTAGGTTTTTCCATTTCATTTTAATTGTACCAATGCCAAACATCCAAATTAAATATAACATTTTGTGAAAGTGTGATGCAGATATAGCTCCAGCGTAGCAAATGTTTGATCCGTGTGTGTGGCCATTAAAGACGGTTTGAGGTATTGAGGTTTCAGATGATTAACTGGAGGAGCTAGGCACTTACAACAGAGTTCTTCTATGGAGAAACATGTGAACCCCTTTCCATCTGCTAAGATTTGTGTTAATTGAATTAATGACAATTATTTGTAGTTGACTGTTGCAGTACTCTTTGTCTGTTTGTGACATAAAGTTATACTTATGGATCTGAGTGTATAGGACCATTCCCATGGTGTTTATGCTCCACTTTCAATGAACAGCACCTGATACTGCTATTTAACATTCCAATGTAAAGTACAATGTCTGGACATACTGCAATATAAAGCAATAACACAGAGTTAATACTTGCTTTGTAAAATGTAAAGTGTGGTATTTTTTTGTTTGATAATTCAACTTTTGAGGCCGTACCATTTGCATGTGTGTGTGTGTGTGTATGCGTATGGTGTGTGTGCTGTTTGTTGCGGTTGTTTGGTGTGTGCCGTGGTCAGTGGGTGTGCCTGCGGTGGAAGCTCCAGGATTAGACAGCTGAAGGACGAGCCTGAAGCTTGTTATCATTGTTTTGAAAAGTGTCAGACGGCATCCAGCAGCACAGACTCTCCCACTATACCTGACATCTGGAGGAGAATCTGGAGGAGAGAGACAGAGTGTGAGGGTGAGTGTGAGTGAGTGTGTGTGTGTGTGCATATGTGAGAGAGAGAGAGAGGGAGAGAGAGAGAAACTGGCTGATGAAAGTCCCATTGTGTGACGTTTATCTGGAAAAATGAGTGGGAAACGTGGAGGCAGTAGCTTATCAAAAATAAAGCACTTGGTTCGTTTTTAGTGATGGAATGCAAAAGTGTATTTGCTTCCCTCGTGTAATGATTGTAATTGTAGATCCAAATTAATAGTCAGCGGCTCACTCACTATGGTGTTGATTTAGTCCCCTATACATTGCGTATGGATGGTTGCCTTGTTGTGTGACTCGGTGCCAGACTTGGCACACAGTACTGCCTGTGACCTTCAGTGGATCAGCAACAATGTCTCCTTGTTTTCCCTGCAATATGTCCATCAGCACCTTACACTACCACGCTCCTACCCCCCATCTAGAGCAGGTGTGTGCATTGTATCAGAAAATAGATGTCCAAGAATTTGGAACGTGCATTCAACATGTTAGGGGAACCCGTACAGTTATTAGGGGATGCTTATTTTTCTTTTATTCCTTTACTTTGGTTCCATTTTAGTTCTGGTCGAAAGAAACAGAGGCAGGTCAACTGCCTGACATATAGACACATTTATTGTCAAGTATACTTTTAAAGAATGTGTGGAAGAAATGTATACATGCATGGTAAGACCACGTCTTGCAGGCCTTTCTTGCTCATACTGGGCTATTTTCCATCTCTGCCTCATGCAGTATCTCGGGCTTGTCTAAATGTTTTTTAGTTCATCCTTTGCTTTGATTACATCACCCAGCACACAGGCAGAACTCTCCTCCCTGACTGTCCGTCAGCATTGGTTAGAAGCCACACTGTACAGTACAGTTACCCGTGCATTTGTTTGCATGTGCTTGTTTTCAGTTGTTAGTATTTCTGAAAGCAAATGGTGAAAAAGAAATAAATACAAAATGGGGATGGGGGGGGGTAGTCTCTGAAAAATGTATAATTAATCTATTCTGCTGAAATGAAAAAAAAACTAAATGCTTGTAGAATTCTATCAATTCAAATGAGAAGACAAATCTAATTTTGAAATGTGACCCATCCCCCACCCTGATTCATGTGGGCTAAACTGCCTTCGAGGCAAAAGTTTATTCAACGTTTGCATGTTAAATGTTTTCCAAGGATATTTTGCTTCAAAATGATTACTGTGATTCTCAATGTAAGGTGTCAACATATCAATAGACTAGTTAGGGCAAAACACATAATCCTAATCCAAAAATTCAAGCATCACACTATATAACCATATAGAATACAGGTTCAGTTGTGAGTCACATCCAAGTTTAGTCTCTGAAATGTCTTGTAATAAATGAGTGTCTACCACACTCCCACTCATTATCTATGCACAAAAAAACAGGAGGCATGCCTTCAGTTTTGAGATTCCCTGTTCTCAATCACTTATGGAAATTAGGGGATTTAGACACAATAAACTCAAGTGCATCTTGTGGATTTCTCGGGTGGATTCATTTTTGTTTTGAAACCTCAAGAAATTCTCTGGAACTCCATCCTGCTATGGACTAGATGTTCAGCATGAGGCTTTAGAATAATTTAGTGGCAAGGCTTCCCTCCACATTCTAAATTCCCATCAGGATATTTTTATGCTCTGGTTTATTGCATCATTTTTGCCGGCAAGACTGATAAAAAATTTGGATGGAAAACCACATAATTTACCACATCGGAAACAGGAAGTCTAAGTAGTAGTGGGTATCATTTTTTATAAAGATCTAAATGAGCTGTGTTAGAAATTAAGTCTCAAAAACGTATTTATTTTGAACAAAAGTTACAGAACAAAAATAAGACAATGAAACCACCTCATTAGCAGATGGACATGCACGAATATAGTCTACCCTTCTCATAATCTTACACACTTTTTTCACAGTCATTGCCTTTACGCACTGGCTCGACATGATGGTTCCTTGCCAAACTGAGCAGTATAAGGCCAGTGTTCCCTGGTCAATAGTGCTGAGCCCAGACAGAACAGAGGGTAGTCTGGCTGCGTGGAGCCTGCAAGCTCCCTTGTAAGCCCCATAAAGGCAGCTTCAGCCCTGTGAAAAACAGGTCACCAGGGTGGATATTCACTAAATCTTGGGTTTAATACCCCCACTCTGTGGGGTGGAGGGCACTGAGACTATATCTAGGTTCACAAACCCTGTTTTTGCAGACAGAGAGAGAGAGACCCCGCTGCCAAAGTTATGGAATCTCCCTCTGCTGACCAGGTATCTATACAGGAGGCTAACACTGATACACTGACAGAGTATCCTCTCAAGTTACGGTGCATTTAAACTTCTGAGTCTTGCCGCTCTAAGACACAGAGACTGAGGATAGAAACAGCATCGTCTACCCCTGTTCTCCCCTCCGTACCCCCACACCAGCCACTGTGTCTCTCCCTGTCTCTCTATCCGTTACCTCGTTCATCACTGTCTGCTTTGTAATATTATTTCTCTATTCCAAACCTCATTTCCTTCTCGTTGAGATTGATGGCAGCGATGACACCAAACAGTTTATCTCCCCGTTTATCCCTTGTTTTCTCTTAATCGTCTCCCTTCCCTCAGCGCCTCTTTGTGTCTCAGGATGGAAATGGGAGGAGGTGGTGGGGAGGCTGATTGGGTACAGTGCTAATTACCCAGCATTCTGTAGCTGTCCTGTGATGACAGGCCTGACACTAGGCTGCAGGGAAATACTATTAGAGAGAATTGTGCGATGACACATCATAAGGACAACAGGCCCTAATCCCCATCAGCTAGTACCTTGACTATGGTTAATGAGTCAATGCCATTTTAAGGATTTACTTTCAATATATTAAGACTGAATATGGAAACATCATTTCAACAGGTCTTTTTAACAAAAGAAACCCCATTTCTTCCTTATTGTAGTTGTTACAAACCACGCAGATTTTTGGCCTCTAAAATTAGAGAGGTGATGAATTGAGTTTTTTGTGGTGTGCACAGTAATAAAAAGTTACTTACTAATTTAGAAATTGCATAATATAAAAAGTAAATTGTCTTTTAAGAAAACATTCGGGGGGTAGCAAAAATCTCAGATATTTTCAAAAACTAGGCAAACAAAACCAAATCTACATGTATTGCTAGAAATGCAAGTGACAAAATGTTCATTTTGACTGCAAGAGGAAAGAAAGTTTTGTGGTTCAGAGTTGGTTTAGGTGAATCCTGGCTGCACTGACTGACAGGACTGTCATATATTTTATATATTTATGTATATCTATATATACTGTCATACTGTATATATAAATCCCAGTGAGAGGTTACACATAATACATGCATATGTGGTTCTGAGACGTTCAAACATTTCTCCCTAACCAGGAGCCTTACATAGGCTAAACTTGCAGCTCAACAGATTTTATAGTATAAATGAAAGAACATCAGGGAGAAATCTCGATGATGAAGAAAGGGTTCGAAATGGGATAAAGAAGGTAAAGACGAGGTGTAGGAGATTTTTTAGGAAGATATGCAGCCTCAGATCAGGTGCATGCATGTGTGTGAGGAGGGGGTGAAATTGCCACAGTTTTTGCATAATGTGAGATGAGACCCCATCATCTTTCCTCCCCCACAACAATTTTATAACAGACAGCTAATAAATGTTTCATGGCAGAACAAGCTGCTCGCCTTGGCTTTATTAAATCTGAGATAATAAAAGCAGAGAGGGAGAGGAAAAAAGAGAGAGAGAGAATAGGGGGGCGCAACAGAGAAAGAGAGATAGGGAGATCGGCGTAGACTTTTCTTAAATCAACCGGCTGTATCTCCTGTTTCTGGGGCAACGGGTCCCGCTGTCCCCCGCCACCCCCTCCCCGCTGCTTCCCACTCCGCCAGAGTCAGACAGGAAATGAGAAACGGGCAGACAGGATATTGCGTTCTGGTGGCCTGGGGATTAACTGTTTTATCTAAACTAACACACACACACACACACACACACACACACACACACACACACACACACACACACGCCCCCTCATTCACGCACACCCACATACACACACCTACACACAACCACACACACGCCCTCTCACTCAGTCACACAGTCACACAGTCACACACACACACACACATCTATATCACACATAGCATTCATTCTTGGTAGCATCAGGTGTAGATCACACACACCCAGAGACACATACCATGCAGACCATGCATGTCATGCAGTTTTTTTGTTGTTAGTTACATTACACAAGGTCTTTGGAATATTACAGGCGTCAGTGCTGCTCTCATACAGAGCTGGTCTTGTTACCTGTGTGAACGATTGACAGTGGGAGGTATGACATGTAACTGTGTAACTGTGGGATTGGCTGAGGGTTTGTGCAGAAAGGCCTCTGAAGATGTATTCTATACACTGAGGGCCATTAAATAACAACTATTAGCCTATATAGCTTTTACACATTTTGAAGAGTGGTCATTGAGCAAGAGGACTGTTTATGATGTTACTTTATTGATGCATGGATGGATATGGTGCACAAATGACAGCATCTGTCAGTTTTTTATTGATGTTTGTACCCAGGAACCTTATCTGTGTTTACACTAACTGTGCATATTTGTGTTTATGTGTGCATGTTACTATGTATACCCACGTCTGTGTGTGTGTGTGTGTGTGTGTGTGTGTGTGTGTGTCCTATATCTATATATATATATTATATATATATATATATATAATAGATATATATATATATATATATATATATAAATATTTTTTTTTGTATACATGTGTGTATTTGTGTGAGTGAGTGTGAGTGAGTGGTGGCAGAGGTAGCGAGTATCGTGGGGAATGCTGGGAGATTTTAATAACACAGAAGCAGTGCAGGGAGATTTAATAAAAGGAGATGATGTGATTACTGAACCCTGGCTCTGAGCCATGTTGCTTCACAGAGCAATATCCGCCAAAAGTGCGCACACACACACACACACACACACACATACACACACAAATTCACACACCCTTATACACACATCTCAGAAATGGATACTAAACAGAATACAACTGAAAAGTAAGATTGTTGCATATTGTTGGTTCTTTTTGCATCTACCACATGAATCCTTGGATGTACATTCGTTTTCAGGTAATGTGTAAAAACCATTTGTGTGACCCACATGGTCATTCTGAACACAAGATGTGGGAATCAGTTAGCTAGAACATGAGTACCTTGATTAGAGACAGAAATGCATCTTGAACTACAGGTAAGGAATCAAAATGAGTGACAGTGGTAGATCTTTGGTGAGCCACTACTTTAGACCGAAGCCTTCTCTGTCCAAATTCTTCTTGGCTTGCTTACATACAAATCTTGTTACCATACCTGTATAAACATCCATCAATTATGAAAGCAAGCACAATAACTGTAATTGCTCTAAGACACAAACATATTTATGGAATGATTGTGTTGCGGTCCACGCAATGTTGTGCTTGTCAAAGCTCACAGGCAAAACAAAGCCACATGACACAGCTTAGGGAGATGATGAAGAGTCTTATTCTGTTTGCAAGAAGGAAAGGGCAGATTATAAACACAAAGTACTCACACAACACATCACCTTTTTCTGCTTCTCTGCATTTGATCTCATAATCAATGAGCTTGTGTGCCACCTAACCGCTCAGAAATCCATGACACTAAACATGAAGGTGTCCGCGGCCAAGTTGAGGTTTTTACATCACAAGCTGTCTGCACTTACACTTCTCTTCTTTGTAATTCTGTACATATCTTTAATATTACACACATCACTTCATTAAAGGAAAGCCCTTTAAATCCAAAGTAAAGTCCTCTTCTAAATATCTTTTATGATAGATTTGTTCACAGCTGGTCTTAACTCTATACCTCAGCTGTTTAAATTCTAATTTTCATTTCATTTCCACTTAGCGGAAATTGAAATGCAAGAAAAAAAATTTCTCTGTAATATAGTCAGTGTCATGCAAATATTCTTTTTTTCCCAATGATTCTTGATAGGAGCAAAGATATGCCTGCTATAATAGGGATATTGAAACTTTGAAATTCTTTTTACTGTGGTTCCATATAGCATAATAAAATACTTGGATTGTCTTCAACTTTTCTTTTGGTATTTTACCAACCATATTCTGCTGTAAAAAAAAAAAAAAAAAAACATTTAATCAAAATTACATGCCTGTTTGTATGACAAGTGACCAATAAAAAAATTAAAATAAATGTATTCATAAGTAATTTGGAAACACATACATGTAATTCCACTCAAAACATGAAAAACTGATTTGGTCTGGAACCTCAATTTACCTAATTCATGTGGATGTTTTTTAACCATCATGTCTAAATTGATTTATGGTCAGGGCCAGTGAGAATGATACTTCTATTAGAGGGATAATACTGATCTACTTACAGACCCCCCTCTGTGGCAGTTGCCCCAAGTTGCCTTCATTTGCCATGTTGAGTAAATTCCTGCCGTGCTGTGTACACCCCGATTAGGGAGTGTGGGACTTAACCACCAACATCATCATTCTTATGTCAAGCAATCCTGTGACAATTCTGTTCTGTTGTATTTAGTTTGCTGTGAAAGGAAGCATTGAAAGTGTTGAAGTGTGTGTTTGGATGGAGAGTGAGCTACAAAGAGCAGAGTGGGTATTGCTCTCCTTTGTAGAAAATGTGTTAAATGCCAGATATTGTGATAAATAAGGTGTTTGCATTACATCTTTTCAGATACAATGCACTGTTAAAAAAAATAGGTTGAGGAACCTTTAGTTAAACACATGGTCCTGCCACAATAGAGTTTATAGGGACAAATTTGTTAAGTTAGCGACACTGTCATTTGGGGAATTTGGGGAGCGTTTGGCAGATGGATTGAGAAAGATTAGCCGTAGCAGCTGCGTTTGGGACAGAATCACAGATTAGGAGCTCTAATGTGCAGACCTGGCTCCTTCTTTACACTCCAGATTTAGGCAGCAACACCTTCCTATCACTCAGTCAGGGAGCGTCAACACTTCTGCCTTCGTCCCATCCTCCCCCTATTCACTCCCCTCTCATCCTCCCTTCCCTCTTGTCCAGGTTTGTACTTTGTTCATGGAGATATCTGCATCCGCTGACCTTTCTCTTTCTTAAACCTATGCTCTGACTACTTGGTAACTCTTTCTGTTAAAAAGATATTCTGGTGATTCTGTACTATTGCACCACCAGCATGATCATGGGTCATGGTATG
Source organism: Etheostoma spectabile (assembly GCF_008692095.1). Lineage (NCBI taxonomy): Eukaryota > Metazoa > Chordata > Actinopteri > Perciformes > Percidae > Etheostoma > Etheostoma spectabile. The sequence goes on from NC_045747.1 coordinate 11,332,076, forward strand.
GTGAACAAGGTAACTAGTCAATGTCAGACTAAGTATACTGATACTCAGTGGGTGGGTGTGTGCAAATGTCTCTGTGCATGCATGCCTGTGTGTGCGCATGCATGTGTCTGTGAGTGGCTATGTGTTTTAGTGTGCATAAGTGAGAGGAGAGAGATTAACCCCATGCTATCCCCAATCCCTGGTTATGAGTTTACAGCGTCTGTCTGGCCATTGCACTGTTTAAACAACAATCTAATTAATCCTGTCTTTATTAGTTTCAGTGAACTGGGGAGGCGGGCTGGGAGGGCGTGAGGGAGAACTGGGAATGCTGGCAGAAAATACTGGGGAGGGGGAGGAAACCAAGTGTGAGAGCAGGGATTTGAGAGGAATTTAATGGCTGAGACTTAGGCCCTGTGAATGGACATAGGGATGTGAAGAGATGGTGAGGCAGGAGAGAAATTGAAGGGTTATAACATCTCACAGGAGGAGACGGGAGACAGAAAAGAAGTAAAGTGGTCATGAGAAAAAGCCGTGGACCTGAGAAAGACCCTGTATATAGCTTTATTCATAGAGTTAAACAACCACTTCAAAATGTGTGTGTGGGATATAGATAGACTGAAGTTTACCCCCATTAAACTGATCTCCACATTTAGGGATTAAGAAGGGAAAGACTCTACAGGCAGCCCTATTACCAAAAGCTAGCTACTGCCACCTACTGTAATGAGGGGGAAAAGAAAATACAATCTGAAAATGCGGACAACTGTAATTCCTCTCAGCAGATGTTCACCTTGTTGCTATGTGAATTGAGTACTGTTTATATGACCTTTAATTAAGAGACTGTGCTAATCTCCAGATGTGCCAGAGCTTGTTGTCTGTGCCTCCATCTTTAATTACCTCACCTTTTCTGCACTCATTGACTCCCATGATGCTATGTTTTACAGTTTATGTAGGTATCCTTCACATATAAGCCCATACGTGTGTCTTTCTGTGCACCTCCAGGCTGTTTGTAAGAAAGTGCAGTGCATGCCTGCAGGTGATTGGACGTTCAGAGCTGATAATGCGTGTGCTAGGCCAGGTGTACCACCTGGGCTGCTTCACCTGCTGTGAGTGTGAACGCCGGCTGCAAAGAGGTGATGAGTTTGTGCTGAAAGAAGGCCAGCTGCTCTGCCGCATGGACTATGAGAAGGAGAGGGAAATGCTGGCTGCTATTAGTCCGACACCAACTGAATCAGGTACAGTAGGTCTGTTACAAGGCTTCTTTGCTTGGACCACATTTAAATCAATTTGTTCCATGAATTTTTTGAATACATCTTCACAAACTGTCTTTCTTTTACATGCATGCACCCAACATATCTTTTAGCACAGCCAGTCTCAATCACATGTGAAGTGAAAATGGGGGTTTAAAGGTATCAAGCTGATCCCTTGTTCACTTGGTTATACATATGTATATAGTGAACTGGATCTGAGTAAGTTATTAACAGTATGACCACTGGGATACTGAGTCAATGACGTACAACTCAACTGCTTAGAACAGCAGCAAATATGTCATCTTTCATTTTGAGATGATGTTACTTCTGTTTGGAAAGAGTAGCAGAAGTGTCTTGATTTGTGATCGGTAAGGATAATCGGCGAAGGTGCTCACTGGTTTTTACAGGGCATTCTGGGAATGTTTTACAGTAGAAGGAACTGAACTGCCAGTTTGCTGCATCAATTTGGCATTGGACATTCTAGAAACAGTTTTCTTCTCCAGAGGTTCACTGCCTACAGAGATAGGGACCAGTTAAAGAAACACTCACAATTTTGCTCACAATCATTTCAGTGTTAAATACTTATTTTAAATTTATGAATTATGAAAATGTACCTTCTCCTACGGGTTGTTCTCACTGTTTTGTTGTTTACTTACCTTGCTCAGTGAAAAGTGAGGATGAGGACGGTGGAGGAGGGTCCGGCGGAGGGAAAGGTGGTGATGAAGGCAAGGAGCACAAGCGTTCAAAACGACCACGCACCATCTTGACCACACAGCAGCGCCGTGCTTTCAAGGCCTCCTTTGAAGTGTCTGCGAAGCCTTGCCGCAAGGTGGGTGGACCAGTTTTTTTTATCATTGGAAATGTTCACAAGAAAATAAGCAATTCATCTCAACTTGTGTCTGACTCTCTATCTCTAAAGTTGTATTTTAATGAAAACCTCTAATCTGTAGGTGAGAGAGACACTGGCTGCTGAGACAGGGTTGACAGTGCGTGTTGTACAAGTGTGGTTTCAAAACCAGAGAGCCAAGGTAGGACTTCATACATTTTCTGAGGACATGTTCTGCCTCACAGATCAACACAATGAGAAGATTCATGCAAGCTGTGGATTTTTTTTTTGCCCCAGATGAAAAAGATAGCTCGAAGACAGCAGCAACAGCAACAGCAGCAGCAGGAACAAGAGCAGCTGGGAGGGACCAGGAGAGGAGCAAGTAGAGGGGGCCGCCAGAGCAATGACGACAGTGAGGGTAAGAGCTAATGCTGTAAAGTACCAAAGCAGGATCAAGAAGAACATAAGAATAACACATGAAATAGTTTGACTAAAGGGCTGCTTACCTCTACACAGATGGCTCTAGTACCCATGGCATGGATGGGATGCTGGGATATCCTTCTCTGCCACGTCAGCAGCTACTCGCTCTGGACCCCAACATCTACGGGGGAGAGCCATTTCGACACGGGCTTACACCACCTCAGCTAAGCAGCGAGCAGCTCCACTCCTATGGTAAGACAGGAGGTCAAAGCTGCCAATTCAAAAGAAACAATCCCTTCAAAATGAAAATGTTGTCATTATCTCCCTTAAAGATAATATAACTTTCATACATACCAGTCTAAACCATAATTCAAGGTAATGGGGCCCATTTAGCGAGTTAGTCTTGTAAAGTCTGTGAGGAATTGATATAAGGAAAAGGCTGAGATTGAACTACAGAGACTGACCCATTGTCTGTTTTGTAGGTCCATTAGCTGTTGAGTTTAGTATAAAAATAGTGTTATATTTATATGTGTTTTCTGGTGGTGATTAAAAACCGTTCCACTTCCATTTCTTTTCATCGCAGACTCAGAGACCGTGTTCCATGACCTGGACAGCGATGGAAGCCTTGGTCACCTTGGAGACTGCCTCTTGGCAACAGGGGACGGTAGTCTCCTGCCAGGGCGAGTGGGAAATCCAATTGACCGCCTCTACTCCATGCAGAACTCCTACTTCACCTCCTGACCCTTATAAACTCTCACCCTTCCCACTCCTGTTCCACCTTTCACCTCAGAGTTGCAGCTAATGGAATCTGTCCATCAACATGCCTGTGGGATCACTTTCCACGAAATAGCCTACACACAAACACACTTCTAAGCTTTCATCACAGGCCAAAACCATCACCGACATAGTCATATTATCACTTTGCAGCAGCAGATTAGCGTTGTGTTCCAACCATCTTTCCTTGACAAGAATCACATGCTGGAAATACAGACACTGTAAATGTCCAAGGTATGTAAAGAAAGACCTCAATTTCTCCTGTTGTATTTATGTAATATTCAATGAAACACATTTCATGGCACTTTTCAACAAATAAAATGACAAACAAAAGACACGTATCAAACATATTAATATGTATATCATAATTTACAGACAATTATTGGTTGTTGAAAGTAAATTCATCAATCAAGTTACATGTATTTATGAGCAGCTGAGGGTCTAAATTAAATTAGTGTATTGCATAACTTTTCTTGACAGGACTAGTGATTAGTTATTGTGTGCGGAAGACTGCAGCGTATACAATACAGTATATGGATTGGAGTACAATTTTGCTCTCAGGTTAGTGTGTATGTTTATGAAACCTGAGCTATAACTCAGGATATTGTGCTGGATAGGATTACAATTTGACTTACCCAGGACATAGATTGAAAGAGGAAGAAACTCTCAATGTCAAATTTCAAACCACAGTCTTAGTTTTTTGATAATGCATGACAGGTATAATATGGACCAAAAAAAAAAAATCACTTTTGTTTTTAATATTTAGACACTACAGGGTCATTTGAGAAGCCTTATGCGGAAACAGGGTTGTATAAGTGATTATTGCTTTAGCTTTCCCTTCTATTTTATAATGTAATCACCAAGAGTAAATGACAACCAATAGATCTATAACTCCCAAAGTTTAGGAAAATGGGCATATGATGATGTGCTCTGAAATGTAAATGTGAGTATGACCGTGTTACAAGTAATTGTTGTAGTCAATTTCTGTAAACATTTCTTTCTCAAACATCTCAAATTAGAGGTTGTTAGGTAGATATTTGTACCTTCTTCTGTGATTATCAGCAAATATTTAAACAGTAGCATGATATTTATGTGTCACAAAGTAGGTCTAAAGGAATAGCCTCCAAACTGAAGTTGGATAGCAATTGCAGAAAGCATCAGAATCAGACTCACAATGTGGTGCAGGATATAATAGGATTAGGGTGATACTTGTTTCCTTTAGGTGCCGGTGATCAGCTACAGCTCGTGACATTCTTTCATGACATTATGTTTGACTCTGATCACTGACTCATAGTGTTTTTTACAGTAATATTTTCGTGAATGTAACTTATTTGTGCGGTATTAGGCAAGCTCCTATCTTACTTTTTTGTTCAGTGACTGCCAGGTGATGTGCTTTGAATGTAATGTTGCCGTATCTTCAATACAATCTGCGGTTTCATCTTTGAAGTGCACGTGCCTTATTTTCCTAAATGTGATAAATGATGATGCACTGATCACTTTTTCGTCTGGTATAAATCTAAGATATTACACTTGAAAAGAAATGAATCATTTTCCCCTCCTCTTCAAAGCTTTAATAATTGAACCAGAAAAGGTCTGTTCTGCTTAGTGGTCACAAGGCTCATAACTCAGTATCCTCCCTCTGTCTCTCTCAGTAGTCCCGCGGATTAGAAGTGGACAGCCTCCTCCTTTCTTCCCAGACTCCCTATTTCTTAGTCATTGAGTACTCAGGAGAGTTTGTGCGGGAGTGATTCATTCCAGTTTAATATTTGACTCTGACTCAGACCTGGAAAGGGCAAGGGTGGGAGGGACAGACTAGACATAAGCAACAGAAAACAACAGGCATGACCACACCAGATGATTAATACAAGTCTGATGTCAAATTTAATTAGATGGTTCAATACAAATCTGAAAAAAAACAGACTTCCTGCATACAGAAGGCAAGTAGAAATGTTTTTTTGTTTTTTTTTTAAATAAACACAACATGAGAAGAAGAACAACGCAGTAATTACATATTCTACACAGGGTCTTACTCACAGTAATGTTGTATTAATCTCCTTTATCTTTGTTGAAGAAAGAAAAATAATCCCATTAAGTAACAGAGGAAAAGAGGTATCCTAACAGTCACTGTACATACAGTAACATGGTTGGTGCACCTGTGAGACCAGCCCATCTGTGCTGCTGTGGAGACAGGAGTAATCTGAGGGTGATGAAAGAGGTCTGAATACTACGATGGCTGAGGTACTGGGTCTGCAGATGGGGGA
>NC_045747.1:11337592-11384437 GCF_008692095.1 Etheostoma spectabile
GGGGGGGAGAGAAAAGGCATGTAAGTAATACCTCTCAAAGACGGTGCATTAAAAGTCCCATTTTGTAGACATAATAATACATAGGTCTGTTTTATGTGTTTCTGTATCAGACCTTCTAAAAATGCCCATTACAAGACTTTAAGGGGACATATAATGAAAACTAACTTTTTCAGTGCTTGTGCATGTACATTTGGGTATCTGGGGTGCCTATCAACCTACAAACTGTGAAATAAGACAGTCAGTTTTTTTTGGGGGTGCCAAGATTAGAAAACATGAGATTCAACAAACATTCAGATTTTGTTGAACTTCCTATGTCAGGTGAAGGTCAGTTAAAACATACCACCTCCCATCTGAGTATCTCTACCAACACCTTGAGAACTACCTTTGCAAAGGTGCGCCATAAGTTGTTTTTTTTTAAACATTAAAGCATGTAAACATGTGATGGTAAAAAATACAACTATGAAGCTGAAAATGAGCATATGTCTCCCTTAACATATGCAAGTCAGAACAAGCAGCATGCACAAACCATTCATTGAGTAAAAAACACTCCTGCTTCTTTGACCTTTTTTTGGTCTTGTCTGCGTTGCTGTGTTTTACATTTTTCTGTCTGAAATAAAGTTGAATTGAATTTAAGAGACAAGTGAGGAGGCATAATAATCGGCACATTTCTATCTCTTTATTTATTTATTTTTAAATGACTTCTATTCACTACTGTATGTGACCTATAATTATATTTGGCCAATTCCAGCAAGGACTTACCTACTCCACTGAGATCTACTGTCTCTGCACAGCCCAGAAAGCGAGCCACATGTTGTGAGCAGGAGGTAGGTTTGTCCTGGTTTTCTCTCAGACAGCGCTCAAACTCTACAAACTCAGAGGAACAATCCTGCCTGATCTTCTGGATCACTGGGCTATCAAAACAAATGTAGGGGTTAGATACGAATGTGCTTTGAAAATGAGGGTGTGTAAGAATGTTGAGGAAAATGGGAGTGAGTATGTTGCCTTACTGCGAGGATGTGCACTGTGCAACCTTAATCTTCAGTTCATGACACTTTAATTGCCATGTCGATGGGTTGGAGGCTACACATGACCCATACGCCTCCATTTCTTTATGGCAATACTTTGCCGTGATATCCATAGCAGCCTGCCTGAACAGTGACAGATGTATGTAAACAAGTCAGTGATTATAGACAAGTCCAATACCGTACACATCTATCATCAACCTGAAAAACTTGCTATATTAAGCATAAGCAATACGGAATATTAAAAAAATTGGAGGATTCAGCCTGATTCACAAAGAACAAAGTACTGTATCTACCTTTATCTATACGTTACTTCCCTAGACTTGAGAATATACATGTAATGTTGATATGAGCCATATTCAAATTTCTTACATGTTGCTCTTTTAAGGCTTGTCTCAAACGAAGAAATTGATCAATCAAGGTTATAGCAGCAGTACTTCGACATGTGGAGCAAGTAACGTCTTAGCAGCCACTACGCTACATAAACAACACTGTCTGATTGGATGGAAATACAATATTCTAAAACATTCTTTTAATGTTATTGGTCCGGGATTGTGTCGATCTCATGTTCCGGCTCCTCCCCTATAATGACGATTCTTTTATTAAAGGGGTAGCCACTTAATCGCATAACTGTAAAAACTATTTCGTAAAACAAAGAAAGAGTAAGAAAAAGAAATCTTCAAATTCACATGTCACATGTTACATGCACGTTAGCATAAACAACACAATTTAACTGTGTGGAAGATAATACATGTTTTAGCTTTCCGGTTCACTGGTGCTGGGACAAGACGACCTTACGTGTCGTTGCGTGTTTACGTATGCGGAAGCTACGGTCAGCGAACGAACGATTCAGTAAACGGGCTCTGAATTCTGGAGCGAGCACCGCTCCGTGTGTAGAATCGTCTTTTTATCTGCCACAGCACGACGGACTGTCGTGGGAAATAGAGGGGGGCAGTGGTGTGACTAAAGTACAATGAACGACACTGAGAAAGTGGGGAGTATGGCTGCAGATGGGATCCAGGGACCGGGTGAGCTACAAATGGCTGAGAACCACATCCAGCATGACAACGGCACCGGCGACGAGCTGGTGAGCTCAGTGACGCTGTACAGGCGGAGGCCCCGGCTACTACACGGGACAGTCCTTCCGTTTCTGGCTGTTCTCTACCCAGGCTGGCTGTACCTGTGGTTTGGAGTATATGGAGCCTCCGAGTATCCCGAGGCAGGCCTCCTGTCTCTAGCCGCTATCGGGATCGCGCACGTTCTCACAACGCTCTCTGGTTATTGGTCCGTGCACGCGCACTGTTGGCTCACTTGTTCCAAGGTAAACATAAGTAGGAACAACAATAATTGTCCGATAGTCTATCAATGTCTCTAGGGATCACACTGTTTCTCCATATGTCTTGTACGTCAAGTTCAAAGGTCAGGGTCAGCATGGACCCAGGAGTAGGTACGGAATTAATGTCTTGCTCAAAGGCACTATAGCAGGGCAGGTGTTTGGTTTGAACTTAGGTTCATGATTTTAGAGGTGGCCTCTGTAGCAACCACCAAAGAAACCTTTACTTAAAGTTAAGTTTTGAAAGTGTCTGGGCTTTGTGGACATAACGATGCACATTTTGTTAAAACACGTTTATATACATTTAAATATTGCCATGTTTTCTTTCTGCCCAACAGGGTGTAAATACCTGTGTGACTTTATTTTACATTACACTTAATGTTACTAGAAGAGGGTGATATAAAGACCTAAAGACCAATTTCTGATTAATACGTTAGGTTATATCACTTGTTTGATGTCTATGAATTACATGGTAATCGGAAGTGAAAGTGTCAACTAGCATTCCAAAACATTTCATAAAATAACCTTATTGGTAATAGTAGCATCTTTGTACTGCCAATGTAAAAGAGAAAATGTGTTTCATGATGCGATATTAAAAATAAGATTGTTACAGTGACACGTGATAATTAACTATTGCTCCGCATATATGTGTCTCAGGAGGAAGTTGTGTAAGAGAGTCTAGTAGATCCTACAAAAACATTCAAATAGATTTGTATCAACAATGTAATAAGGTCATTGTTGTAGCCAAATGTTAAAGTTAAGGATATAAGAATGTGCCTGAACTTCATATTGATCAAGCAGCTGTAAGTCAGGGCATGTCTCATTTGAGAGGGACAGAGTTTCAGAAGCACACAGCTATACCAAAAATAACAGTGACCTGCCGCAGTGTGTGAATTTGTCACCTGTTCATTTGCACAGGAACCAGACCCAAACAAGGCTACGCTGGCAAAGGTCATACCCACTCCCAACAACGGTTCTGCCGAGCTTGTGGCACTACAGAGGGACCAGGTCAGTTCACATATTTACTCCCAGGAAGTTGTCTTACTTTAAGATCTCACATTCTCTGTCGGCAAATTTCATAATTTGACACACACCATTTGATCTTGCCAGTTGTTTGAAATCTACATCCGCTTGTGATTGGTTTGGCATGGCTTCAGTGTAGGCAAATCTTTTATTCTTATTTGTGATTGGACTGTTAAGGGAGGAAGATTACCTGTCTTGAATAAATGCTGTAATTTAAATGTTCTTTGTTTTTCCTTTTCTGACCAACAGAATGAAAATGGGGAGGGGATTTTATCTTTTGAATTTCAAAAGATCTGCTACATATTTGACCACGAAGAGAAGAAATGTTTCCTTCCAATAGCATTTCCCATAAACAACGCAATGGGCTACTTTCAGTCCTGGCGTGGCTACCAGGAGGAGGCCGAACTCCGAGCTGCAGAAAAGCACTACGGCACCAACCGTGCTGAGATGATGGTGCCAGATTTCCTGGAGCTCTTCAAAGAGAGGGCCACAGCTCCCTTTTTTGTTTTCCAGGTGTGTGTGTGTGCGTGTGTGTGTGTGTGCGTGCGTGTGACTGTACTGAACGTGTATATTTATATTTGTATATTAGGGTGTATTTCTGTGAGTGTGCACTTGCACACAGGCACGCTTCTTTATAATTTGGCAGGTTTTATTGTAGAAGTTGACTTTATACTTGTTCATTTTTGTTGAATGTGTTTAGTTATAATGTTGTGGAATTTGTTGTCATGTCTATATCCATTTGAAGTTATCTATTGTCTGCCATCTATCAGGTGTTCTGTGTGGGGTTGTGGTGTCTGGACGAGTACTGGTACTACAGTGTTTTCACACTGTTCATGCTGGTGGCGTTCGAGGCCTCCCTGGTCCAGCAGCAAATGAGGAATATGTCCGAGATCCGCCGCATGGGAAACAAGCCCTACATGATCCAGGTAGGCTTGATCAAGTTTACCATTTTGTATATACACTTTAAGATTATAAACAAACATTTTGTCTTGCATCTGAAAAAATCGTCATATTGTATATTTCCCTTGTTTAAAATTTAAAGCATCTTTAATTCATCTTATGTATTTTGTGCCAGGTATATCGCAATAGGAAGTGGAGACCTATTTCAAGTGATGAGCTTGTCCCTGGTGACATTGTCTCAATAGGTAAATGTCAAGATATCGTTGTGACTTCTCATTTCCACAAACATCAGATTGACTCTGTTAGTATGTGTTTAAAATGGGTATTCTCTGCTTCACAGGACGTTCACCCCAGGACAACTTGGTACCGTGTGATGTCCTGCTACTCAGGGGTCGTTGCATTGTGGATGAGGCCATGCTGACAGGAGAGTCAGTGCCCCAGATGAAGGTTAGAAGTAAACAGATATATACATCCTAACACTATACAGGGCTGAGGGCATGGGTTTTCTAAATGGCAGGATTCTAAATGGCATTGGATTATTTTGGCGTATCGTAATTACTGCTGACAATATGGAGTGTGCAGGAACCAGTGGAGGACTTGGACCCAGAGCGAATATTGGATGTTCAGGCAGACTCTCGACTCCACGTTATCTCTGGGGGGACAAAAGTGGTGCAACATAGCCCCCCTTTAAAGGCCAGTGCTGGACTCAAACGTTAGTATTAAATCCTCTCTTCATGTATCTCTTACCAAGAAACTATGCTGGCTGTAGAATTAATGAATTCAATGGTGCATGCCCATCGAAAATGAAGACGCAAGCCCATTAATCTTCTCCTTTATGTGCAGCTGTAGACAACGGCTGTGTGGCCTATGTACTGAGAACAGGATTCTACACCTCTCAGGTGAGGTAGTGCTAAGTATGTCTATATTGATCCTAACGGTAGATTCTTAATCAGTTTGTCTACACATCTTAATGTAGTCAATGTATATGAACCAAATGATGACAATATCCAACAAAGGTGTTTTTAAGAATTTAAAACTACCAGGCAAGTATATTATTGCAGGGGACTTTGATTGCGTTGTAAAGATAGGTCCTCTAGACTGGACAACACTTGCACAAGAACTAGGAAAGCAGTATATCACTTTAAAAAACCTAGTGGATATATGGAGATATCTGAATCCATCAAAGAAAGACTTTTTCTGTTGGTCTAGTGCTAACAAACGTATGTCTATGTTGCTACACTCACAAGCAGCATGGTGGCCCAATGGTTAGCACTGTGGCCTCACAGCAAGAAGGTTCTTTCATTTCTTTCTGTGAGGAGTTTGTATGTTCTCCCCATGTTTGTGAGTGCTCCGGTTTCCCCCACTATCAAAAAACATGTACTAGGTTCTCCAGTCAGTGCCCTTGACCAAGGCACTGGCTCAGATCTGGAGTCCCTGGGCGCTGTAAATGGCTGCCCACTGCTCCCTCAAGGCATGGGTTAAATGCGGAGAATGGATATTGCTACATTACCTTTACCGTTGTTGTTGTGCACTTTAATTCTAGTTTGGACAGGATGTTGTGTCAGCTGTGAAAGTTTACTGATTGTGTTTACAAACTTGCCTCCAGGGTAAATTGTTACGGACCATCCTTTTTGGAGTTAAGAGAGTGACAGCAAACAACCTGGAGACTTTTATTTTCATCCTCTTCCTCCTCGTGTTTGCCATTGCTGCAGCTCTTTATGTGTGGCTAGAAGGTGAGGCGTATCATAGTAAAAATGAAAGCTAATAGCATAAGGTGAAGGTGTATGTAACATCTAAATACTATATGTGCACTTTGTATTACTCCCTCAGGGACCAAGGATGCCAGTAGGAACCGCTACAAGCTGTTTCTGGAGTGCACACTAATCCTCACTTCGGTTGTTCCACCAGAACTCCCCATAGAGCTTTCTCTGGCAGTTAACACGTCTCTTATCGCCCTGGCTAAACTTTGTATGTTTGTGTGTCCTCCTATCTTGCATGTGTGTAGATTGACTATTAAGATACCTTGACAAACCAGCTCATTATACAAAGCTTGTAATAGTAGTGGTTTAATCAAATCTTCTTTTTCTTCCCCTGCTTAGATGTATTCTGTACAGAGCCCTTCAGGATACCATTTGCAGGGAAGGTGGAGGTTTGCTGTTTTGACAAAACAGGAACACTGACCAGTGACAGTCTGGTGGTGAGAGGAGTAGCAGGCCTCAGGTAAACCCTGCCCACCATTCTTAGTGGTGTACTTTAAACAGAATAATTTTTTTAGCCCAAGCCAAGTATACAACGCTTTTGGTCTAGGTCAGTTACATTTGCACTGTGTGGAGGGTATTGTCTGATGATTGCATTTATTACAGAGAAGGAAAGGAGGTGATGCCTGTATCTGAGATTCCAGTTGAGACTCATCGGGTGGTGGCCACCTGTCACTCACTGGTCACTCTGGATGATGGACAGCTGGTCGGAGATCCACTGGAGAAGGCCATGCTGACAGCTGCTGACTGGACCCTCACTAAAGGTACAGTTAAACAGCCTCCACTAAATGCACAGTGAAAGAACATATATGGTACATACACACATATATGCTCATGTTCGTGGTGTTTTTAGGGCTGGGTACCTAATTCAATACTTTTTAGGCACAGACCAAATTGCCTCCTTAGTATTGAGTATTGAAAAAATGCCTCGTCATTCAATACCCAATTTCAATATATACAGAGTAAATCTCATCAGCGTCAAGGAGCCAATAAGCATGCAGCATGCTTCTACCAAGATCAAATAAAGTCTGTGATTGGGTGTCTAATGCTACACGTCGTAGAGACACAGAGGAAAAACTCTGCATTATACACAAAGATGGGGCTCACTTAGTAGGAGCTGAAAAGATTTGTTCCGTAATGTATAATTGTAATGAAAAATAATGTTGTTATTTCTTTCTGTTTTACAAAAGTTGGTACAGAAAAAAAACGCTCTGGGACTGGTATCAAAGTCACGGTATTGGTATCGGTACCGAAAATCTTTGAACAATACCCAGCCCTAGCTGTGCTACTTACAATTTCACATTAGCATTTGTTTCTGACTTGCAGTATAATCTTTTAGGTTGCACCAAACCTGCTGTGTTTATCTTGGTGGTGTAGTTTGACCTGTGCTTCTTAAATGAATACTGTTCTTCAAATTCATTGTATTTTAATGTTAGTGTTTAGGTATCTTTACTCTTATTAGCACAGCGCTTAGATGTGTGTTTTATTGACTCTTGCTGCTTTGACCAGATGAAAAGGTGTTCCCACGAAGCATCAAAACTCAGGGACTTAAGATCCACCAGCGTTTTCACTTTGCAAGTGCTCTAAAGAGGATGTCAGTTTTGGCCTCCTATGAGAAACTCGGCTCCACTGAACTCTGCTACATCTCAACTGTCAAGGGAGCGCCAGAGACACTCAGAGGAATGGTACATATCCTTAACACATGCATGCTATATTCTATTCAAGCATACCTACTGGCGTTAAAATGTGACTGTGTTTATAGTTTGCAGAATGTCCGGCGAATTACGATGAAGTCCACAAGGAAATGTCTCGGGAAGGGGCTAGAGTTCTGGCCTTGGGTTACAAAGAGATGGGACACCTTAGTCATCAGCAGGTTCTTATTTTATTTTATTTGAAACTATTAGGATTGTCTGAACTGTCTGAGTAGTCTTGATGCGAGTAGATTGTTACAAACGGCGATGGATCTTTTTGGATCTCATAGGTCCGGGAGATGAGTCGCGATACTCTCGAGTGTGACTTGCATTTTGCAGGATTCATGGTTGTGTCCTGCCCCCTTAAGAGTGACAGCAAGGCAGTCATCAGAGAGATCCAGGAGGCCTCCCATAATGTAAATAAGCTGACCTCACACAATAGTGCATACCTACAGCATGGTTTTAAGATTCATACTTTACCTTTGCTTTCAGGTGGTGATGATCACAGGCGACAACCCTCTAACGGCGTGCCATGTAGCAAGAGAGCTCCACTTCATCCAGAAAGAACACACACTTGTTTTGCAGCCAAGCCCTGGTCAGAGTAAGAAAAAGTCATCACTTTACAGAATTAGGGCTTTTTTTTGTTTTTTTTGGTACCTGCTCGACTCGGCCGCGGTGCCCCAACCTTCTTTTTCCATTGCAGATGAGTGCCGCCTCATGTGTGAGGCAAGCGTGGCTGGTCATCATGGCAGGAAACTGCCGTAACCTAACACGACACACACACACACACACACACACAGAACATTGGATATGTTTGATTCTCGGCATGTAGCTGTTGCCACAGCCAGAAAATAAATTTAGTTTCAAAAGAAGCTGGAGGCAACAACAAAAAAACGCTGGCTAAACTATTTAAACACTAAGGGTTTGTCCAGGAGACATCCCCCCCCCCCCCCCCCCCCCCCCCCCCCCCCGTCTGTCACTAGCAATGATGACGCAGTTAATAGTAATGATTCTCTCCGACCAATCAATAGTCTACAGGTTTTCACGTCACCTTTTGGTTTTGCCTCAGCTCGCTTGGAACCTCAACTGAGGTGATACTAAAAAAAAGTACCTGCTGTCCCTACCGAAAAAAGGCGAGTCGAGTAGATACCATGCAGTGGAAAAAAACACCATTACATGTAATACTCAAATTAGCCGATGGATAACAATGTCAGTAATAAAGGTTGTAGCTAAAGATTCTTGTGGAAATTTGCAGTGGGTGACAAAGTACAGAACCATTTACCCCTGATGTTTTTTGTTTTCCAGGTGAGTGGCAGTGGGAGTCCATTGATGGCAGTGTGCGTGTACCACTGCCCCCTACCTCCGTTTCCTCTTTTGTGCGTCAGTTTGACTTGTGTGTAACAGGGGAGGGGCTAGCTAGACTGAGCTGTGATCCCCAACTATTCCACACCCTCTTGCCTCACATACAAGTGTTTGCCCGTGTCAGTCCAAAACAAAAGGTATGTCCCAAAAATGAACATGCATACAGCATGACATTATGTTGAGGTTTATAAACCACAGCTACAATGGAGTTAGATAGCAGAAAATGTTTAACAATAATACAGTAAGTTCCATCACAGATGAAGCAGTGGTAGACAGATGGTAGTCTCAGTAGTCTACAAAACAACAGCAAAATAAATGCATTTTACCTATGGGACACCACTCGTTTTGTCTGGCTGATATTTAGAAAACAAATTCAGGGAAATTTCTTTGGGGGTTGTTTTGTTTTGTTTGGGGGAAACATTGTGAATCAGTATTGTGTATGACAGATTGATTTTACTGCAAGTAACAAAGTATTTAAGGGTGAAGTTTAAGGGTCTTTTGAAGTTCTGTTCTGTTTCAGGAATTTGTCATCACAAGTCTAAAGGGGCTGGGTTATGTGACACTGATGTGTGGTGATGGCACAAATGATGTTGGAGCTCTCAAACACGCCCACATAGGTAAGATTTATAAACCACCAAGACTGAAAACGGGTCCCTATGTATGACACCAACAGCATTTAGTGATGATCATTTTCCATCAGGTGTTGCTCTGTTAGCCAACGCCCCTGAGCGCATGCCTGAAAGAAAGAAACGGGGGAGAGAAAAGGAGGCGTCCGCAGCAGAACCTCGACCTGTACCACCTGTCAGTTCAGGAGGAAAACTGAGTTCCAGGGCAGCCAGGCAGAGGGTGATGGCCCAAAGAGAAGAGCAGCTTGCAGCACAAAAGGTGTGTGTCTTTAAGAAGGGCTCCCTTCTGGATTTTTTTAGGGGAATAGTAGTTTACCAACAAGTTACAGTGACTGAAACTTATTCATGTAACATACTACTGAATGCAGTATACTAGACTCCGGTCCCATGTTACCCTCTTCCCCAGTTACCAACGTTAACTTAATCATTTATTTATAGCTTTTTGATGAAATAATAGAGTTGTAGTGCACTCTAAATATCAGGGTTTATTCTGTAACAGGAGAGGATCAGTCAAGTCTTACGGGAACTTGAAGAGGATCAGATACAAGTAGTGAAACTGGGTGATGCCTCCATTGCTGCCCCCTTCACTTCCAAACTCTCCTCCATACAGTGCAGTGAGTAACACTGGTTTATGATTTCAGCCCTTGAAACGGTTGGCAAAAATCTCAACATGAAGCTGCTGCCCCCCCTCTGAAACTCTTCTCCCCCCCCCCCCAGTCTGCCATGTAATAAAGCAAGGCCGTTGCACTCTGGTGACAACACTCCAGATGTTCAAGATCCTCGCTCTCAATGCCCTGGTGCTGGCGTACAGCCAGTCTGTACTCTACCTCGAGGGGGTCAAGTTCAGCGATTTCCAGGCGACCCTGCAGGGCCTGCTCTTGGCCGGATGCTTTCTCTTTATCTCTAGATCAAAGGTCAGAATATATGTCACAAAATTAAGGCTCTATGTGTTTCTGATTGTTCTCCTAGCAACCATGCTATGCTTACGGTTTTGATAGAAATGGAAACCAAATGAATCTTTTTTTTGTTTTTTCACCCCGTTTACACAGCCACTGAAAACGTTGTCTCGAGAGCGTCCCTTACCAAACATCTTCAATCTTTATACGGTGTTGACTGTGCTGCTGCAGTTTGCTGTTCACTTCTGTAGTCTGGTGTATCTTTACAAAGAGGCACAAAGCAGAAGTCCGCCCAGGTAAATCACAGTAAGATAGACAGACAGAGAGAGAGATGGAATAAAGAGCAGTTGTGCTTTACAAGTTAAATATTAATAACATTACATTAATACATTGTAATAACATTTCACTTTACCTTTGTCTTTTGCAGAGCGGAGCAGTTTGCAGATCTATATAAAGAGTTTGAACCCAGTCTAATTAACAGCACTGTGTATATAATGTCCATGGCCATGCAGATGGCCACCTTTGCCATTAACTACAAGGTACTTACTCTTAATACCAATTAGTTTTTTGGTCTCTGCATCCTTAATATATGAACTCACAGCATTTCTTGTTGTATCCGAAAGGGTCACCCCTTCATGGAGTCTCTCAGCGAGAATCGACCTCTACTATGGAGTATCGCTCTGTCAGGTTTAGCGATTGTGGGACTTCTTACCGGTTCCTCACCAGAATTCAACGAACAGTTTGCTCTTGTAGATATTCCCACTGAGGTGAGCTGAGATTACTTTACCATGTATTGTTTTGTTTGAAATAGCCTTGTAACAATGATGTACTCCATAAGGTAAACTGCTTTTTTTCTTTTTTTCTTTTTTTTTTTACTTCTTTGCAGTTCAAATTAATCATTGCCCAGGTTCTGGTGGTGGACTTTGTCGCCGCTCTGCTGGTGGACCGTGTCCTGCAGTTCCTGCTGGGCAAAGGAACTCTCAGGCTGCCTTCTTGAACTCAGTGCCAGCAGCGACCGCTGCCCTTACCAACCAAACTGTAAAGGGAGAGAAGACTTTGGAGGAGGAAGATAATTGACGCTGTTGTGACATACACAAGACAGCTGAGACAGTCATGGCGTACGGTGTTGTACACTCCGTGTATCCCTTCCTTCGTCCTTCTCTGCCCCTCCTTAACAATCTTTCTCCATTTTCATCATCTCTTTTTTTCAATTATCGTTTTTCTTAACTCTTGTGTCTTTTTTTTTCTACATTTCTCTCTCTTACTTCATCTGTCCCTCCCTACTGCTACACCAAGGCCATGACGACAGCAGTATTGAGCGGAGTGCAAGACTGTGTGCCAGCCAGAGTGAAACACACAGGCACACAAAAGGGGCATTTCTCCAAGAGAATTGCAAAAGTGTTTTTGATTTTTTTGATTCCTCTCCTTGATTTTGTAAAAAGTGAAAAACATCTCTAACAGACTTATAAAGACTTACAGATACAAATTATGAAGTCTGCCAAGTGTTTTGTCAAGTACACGTTCTGATGTGTCTGCACATGGATAGGATGAGCATGTCCAGCTGGTCATGAGCTATCCTGTTCCCATAAGTAGGTAAGTAAAGAATGTTCAGGGTATGAGAATATAGTGTTGCTGCACAACAACCTTTTTAATGAAACATTTTATCATGGACAAATTAATCTGGCAACAACAAACCTCTTATTAAGCATCAGTTAATTGAAAAACAAAAAAAAGCTTGTGGAAGCTTGTGAACTTTGTGTTTACTTACAAACTGATCTCAACTACCAACCCATAGATAAACATTTTCAAATTATCTTTGATATACATTTAAAGAAACCTTAGTTTGATGGACAAACTAGAGCATCTTAAACAGATTGCCTAAAGGGAAATGTAAATAATTCCAGCTTCCTCTCAGCGATATAATCCTACAAATTGTATCACTGAACTCTTAATGATTTGTTGAACATAACCTTAAATTTCCAAAAAGCAGGGTACCTGGATAACTCACCTGGTGGAGCGGGCGCCCATGGAGGTTTGCTCCTTGGTGCAGCGGGCCCGAGTTTGACTCTGAACTGCAGCCCTTTGCTGCATGTCAGTCCTCCTCTCTCTCCCTTCCAGGTCTAGGGTGTCCTATTCAAATATAGGCCTAAAATGCTCCCAAAAATGATCTTGCAAACTAAATTATATACGTACATATACTGTACATACAGTCAAAAGGCTGTCAAGTCAAAGTAGTAGAGTGTGTGTGTGTGTGTGTGTGTGTGTGTGTGTGTCTGTGTGTCTGTGTGTCTGTGTGTCTGTGTGTCTGTGTGTCTGCGTGTCTGTGTGTCTGCGTGTCTGTGTGTCTGCGTGTCTGTGTGTGTACCTTAGTGCACCCATGTGGTGGAAAAAAGAACTTAATGATTGGATTCCTCCACCACCAAGACCTCCTCTCTGAAACACCAGTCATTACAGCCTGCATTTAATTTCCTGGAGTCTTCAATTAATAAATAATTGTATTTTGAATATATTGAATTATATTCCTTTTAATAGTATTTTCCACTTTATGATCTTTGATTTATAAAATCTTAAAATGAAACCCCATAGGTTTTTACACATTGGAAAATCTGATAATCACGAAATTCCTGTCTCATGGAGGGTATCTGTTTTCCAAAAGCATAAACATGATAGGAATATTTTGATCCATTTTCTAAGTAAAATGGGCAATTTTGCAAGTAAAACTGGTCAAAATTGTTATTAAATTATGACATTGTTTAAGTAGGGGAGACCGGGGATAGTTGTAACATTTCTGACATTGCTGTCTGTATCTTAGAGCTCTTTTAAGCCAGCATGTTCAAAATGTGATACAAACTAAACGGTGTAGCTGGTATCTCTGCAACCAAAACAGGAAAGGCATGGTTTACAAACACAAGCAGTAAAATGTCATGAATGGGTTAGTTGAACCCTACCCTGGGGTGAAATGTAACACTATGAAATTAGGATTAAAACAAAAACTAGATATTTTATTATTTATTAGGATTTTATTTAATATTCAAATTACTTTAAAAATAATATTTCAATATAATATTTCGAACACAGCTAGAGTGGAGTAGAGTGATTAGTGAATCAGGTGGTTTGTACCTTGGTTGCAGTCGCTAATCACACTACATTTCCCATGGTGCTTAGGTCAGATGATGGGGTTTGGCTTTTTGGGCGCGCGGTGTGAAGAAAACTATTTGAAAAAAAAAATGGCGGATAAACATTCAGAAGTTGAACAAGGATGGTTTGTATCTTTTTATTTATTTTTAATTTATCATTGCCACAACCAATTTTACATGCACTGTTTGCGTGTATTGAGAAAATGCAGTAAAGCGTTAACGTTACGTCTGTCGGAGTTTTGCCAAAAGCTACTTATTGGTGTGGTTGATTAACAGTTAATGTTACTGACAGCTAGCTACACCGTAACGTTACGTGTACGTTAGTAATAAGAGTATTTAACGTTACTGACATTCTATTAATTTACGTCAACGTTGGCTTTTTAATTCATAAAATGTTCTTGCAGTTGCGGAAGTGTCGCTGTTGCTGATAACGTTAATGTTACCCAGAATGAGGTAAGACATTTTAACTGAAGCTAATTTTAGCAAACTAACAACGCTTTTGCTAATTCTTGCTTATAAAGTTGGTGTCACTGCTACTTTGCTTTTTGTTCAATCTCTGTACCGTTACCAAGGTCAACTTGGTGAAACAGAAGTCCAAAAGATGTTCATCTACAAGCCCCAGCACAGCACCCCCACACAAATCTGCCCGCAAAGTTACCGACCTCCTATCACCCACCACACAAACACCAGATGCAGGGGAAAGACAGTCCGAGACAGACAAACTAGAAATGCAGACACAAAACACGGAGGGACCTTCAAGTCCCACTGTCAACCCCACCGCACGAAGGAAGTCCTGGAGAAGAGGCACTATAACCCGACGCTCTCTCCCTGCACTCACCAACCCATATCAGGGTGAGATGTCTGGCTTTTTTTTTGTACCTTGTAATCAGGAAAGAATGGTCATAGGGTGTTTTCTTTGTTTTGCAATATAAATCCCTATTTTTGTGTTTATTGTAGTTTTGTGCAGGAGCATAAGTACATCCTTATCACAGCAAAACCGGCTTGAGAAATTGATGGAGGCTTCAATAAGGGTGAGTGTGATAGGGTCATAAGTAAAAATGTAAATTAATTGTGAAAAAACGAACATGCAGTCAAAACAGGTTACTTTTCATCTCTCTGATATTGGCTGTTTGAGATGATCAGGTTAGCGATGAACATCCATCTCATTTGAATTAGTCTCTAAACTAATGGATATCTGTCTAATCACCTCTGCTTTGTCTCAAGCTGGCATTAGAAAGAACTCACAATTCGCTGCAGTCTGTGCCGGACACCTCAATGGAGGCTTTTCAAAAACAATGTTAGTGCTCACACTGCCTTATTTGGTACATATTTCAAGAAGTTCTTTATTTTTAATGGAATTGTTGTCATAGAAATATTGAATTCAAGTTATTTCTTAATCCATGTTCTGTGTCTTTCTTGGCGCAGTTGAACAAATGCAGAAAGAGTGGGGTTGTCTGGCCAAAAGCATACGCGATGAACCAGGGTGTCAACAACTCCCTGCAACAGAAGCCAGGTATTGTAGCTGTTTTTTGTTTATTCAGTACTTTGCATACCTTATATTGGGGTTTTTGATTTTAACTGTAAATGAATGTTTTATACTTGATTACTGCTCTGTTATTTGCGTTCAGTTCTAGTAGCCCTGCAGTGCAAAAAGCCATGGAAAAAGTCCGGAAAGCCATCAATAGGCATGTTGTTCTTCATATCACTATATCACAGACAAAGTACTCATCATTCATACTGATGATGTGACCTACCACATGAGGTTATTTGTTTACCAGCCTGTGTTGTGTTTTAGGCTCCAGGCTGAAAGTGAATCCTGGGAGGCACTGTTGAACAAGCACTCGAGTAAAGCAGAACAATTGAAAAGGTAAACATGAGAACTGTCCTTGAGAAATACTGTAGCATTACTGTGTTAGTGTGTCAATATTGTCTTCTCAATTGTGTGTCAATAATGTGCTCTTTATTTGTTGCAGGAAAGTGGAGCAGGGCCAGCAAGGAGGTGTATCATTAGACTCTACATCTATGGCCCGATCCTCACAGTACCATTTCATACAGAGTAAACCCGACTACCACGCTGTCTTCTGTCGACAACAGCCCAAGCTTCATACAATGGCAATGATCGTATGTTGAAAATTAGATTTTTATATCATTCATTATCAAAGAAATCCTTAACATATCAAAACACCTGAACTCTAGAGAACTAGTTCAAGAACTCTTCAACTCAATATCCAAAGTCCAACCAATGTGTACAAAGAAGGTCAGGGCCAGGGTTGCCTCTTTAAACTATTTGGTAAATGCTTGGTCTTAACTTGATGTGGGGGTTTGAGAACAACATGATTGGATTCCTCCACCACCAAGACCTCCTCTCTGAAACACCAGTCATTACAGCCTGCATTTATTTTCCTGGAGTCGTCAGTTAATAAATAATTGTCTTTTAAATATATTGAATTATATTCCTTTAATAGTATTAAATACATATTGTATTAAATACAATATATTTATTATATTAAATAATAAATTCACATTCAAACTCTGATCTGATTGAACAATTGAAGTTCACTTTGCTAACTAACAAAGTGGATATGAGATAACATAATTAGCGCAACTTCTTTGCCCTGTTTGCTGTAGTTTGATTTCAGCAACATGCTTTAAAGTTGCTGAGTCCTACAACAACACACTACTTTCTGCCAAAGTCAGTTTTTCACATGCAAACAGACAGATGGTAAAGCTTGTTTCTGAGTGCTTAGCCCATCGCCCTTAAAGACTGGATGTAATCAGTTATTCCTTTTGTGTGTGTAGATGAACGCGCAGAGTAAGATGGTTACAGAGCTTCTGTCCATCAAGGAGCAAACACAGATGTTGGTGAAAGAGACCAGTGGCCGATTGGGTAATGCTTTTATTCATCTTTTCTATGGAATATGGCATAAAGTATGGTGTGCCAAATTAACATAGACTCTGATTACTTTTATCCTACCAGTGGCAGAGGCAGGATTCCAGGATCTTTCACCTGGTTTCATCAGGGACCTCATGGCAGCACCTTTACCCTCAGCAACTACGTTGTCACAGGCTGGAAGCAAGCGCAAGCAATCAATCATCTAACGGACCATGACTCTTTATGACCTGTATATAAAGCTCATATATGTGTACTTTTTGGTAATTTTGATTTTATGTGATTTAGGAACAATTTGCTCTGTCTTTGTTGTCTTGTGTTATTGGATAAAGTAAGGCCTAATGTTATGGTTTCTGTGTCAAATAAAACCACTTCCTTCAGCAGCAGGGCTGGTAATATAGCTAGTTGAGGTAATCCATGGTTTGAACAGCAGGTGGCAGTGGCTGGCTATACAATAATACAAGAAGCTTGCTGAATTGCTGGAGTGGTGTTTGGTCTTAATTGAGTGTAAAACCTGAAACTCTGTAACCAAATGGATTGTGTTTTTAAAAAATATATATAGTTTAGAATTTGATGTACATGTTTCTGACATTTTTAAGTGGTCTGATTACTACGTATCTATAAATATACACAAAAGTGACAATGGTAAGAGTAGCTGAACCATGTGCACCATACATGGTGTCATTAAACGGGAAGACGTCCAATTAAAAATGGACTTGTACAAAAAGAAAGCCTTGACTCTAAAGATTATAGAATATAGAAGGATTGTCTTCTACAGTTAGTCTAGTTTATTTACAGTCCTTTCTACATCCTATGGCTCTTTTACTCTTTTTGGCGTGGCATCTATTTCACTTCATCAGTGTCCCCTGACCATTCAGGAAGAGGCCCCTCCCCCACAGTGACTCACCCCCATCTCTTGCATTTGGCTGGGTCACTGATGCAGAACGAAGCTTTGACATGGTACCAGTCAGTCAAAGCTTTGTTCGCTATCATTGCTATCTCTTGGACCCATTTAGTCATCAATGTTCATGCTTAACTTTTCTCTGATAACTACAACAAGAAAGAACCCCTTTTGCTCATTGCCAACAATAAATAAAAGTGAATTAGCTTCTGTGCTCTGTAGTTATGATCTACAACATAGAGTGTGGTGAATTTTCATTGTGATTGTATTCAAGGGAGTGACTAGAGAGCACAGGGACAAGCACAGAAGACAAGTGGGGTTGTGACTGTGAGAGTTGTGAGTAAGGGAGGATGGTGCACAGCGGGAAAGATCGATTCTTATTTAGATGAAAATGAGGCTTGATGCTTGTGGGGTGAGAGGAGGGCAGCTTTAGCATCTAAATGACTGGATGTTTCACAGAAATTATCCTTAAATGAATCTCCACCAGTAAGACATGAAGTTTACAAAGCCATTGACAGTCTTTTTACTTTCAAGGAAGGTCTCCCTTGACAGTAAGCATGACTTGGGGTTTGGTAATAACTCCTGCACCTTAATATTATGATGAACTGTCGCAAGTAAATGGCATGTTAGAAGTTCTTCTTTTAGGAGTTTGGATAAAGGTGCCTTGTTTGTGACCAGGTTCCTTGTTTGCACACTATTATCAGAAAGAAAGAAAAAAAATGGTTCCTTTTGCTATTGTATATTAATATTTTTTTTTATAATTGAATGTGTGATATTTGTAAAATTGTAGGTTTTGTTGTGGTAAGGATAACTTTTTAAAGAGTTAAAATCCACTGCTTGGTATAACCACTGAGAAGCCTGAATTGTGTCTTGTACTATATGCACACGCAAAGAACAATTACTGTTTAGGTTTGCTGTATTTTCTATTCTTGTTGTCTCTAACTTGAGATTGATTAGCTACAGATTGTTGTAGATGGATGTGTGGAGAGTCAGCATAAACCACTGCCAGTTTGGTCCTACTCCCTCATGCACACCCATCATCTCTTCTCAGTACAGCAAGGCTGGCTGCAGCTCTCCTCCACATCCATTCAGCCAGCCATTCGTCTTGGAAAGCTGTCTCTCTGATCTGAGTGATAAACTACAGCAGAATTGCCAAGTTTGCAAAAAACAAGGACACTTGTTTTCAATCTGTGCTGTCAACATTTTCATACTGAAAACTGATGGGATGTTTCATTCATAGGGGGTTTAGGACAGAGGTTGACAGGACAGGTTGTTGTGGCATGCGAGATTCATACACCTCTGTACTTGCTCAAACAAATCTTTAAACACGTGTGTAACGGCACCTTGTGTATGGTATAGGATACTAGTGTAATATTTACACGTGTGTGTAGGCTTGCGGCTTGTTAAAAGCTCATATAGCACACCATCCCAGTCCTTTAAATGCCTACAAACATTTATTTTTTGTTTAGAAAAACGTTTTGTTAAGTAGATGATCTCACCTTATATTAATGAAAAAATGGCTTGAACCAATTATAATAGGACAAGCATTGCTGATGACGTAAGGGGCTATCCATCTGTAAAGGCCGTACAAGAGGAGGTTCTAGTCACTTGGAGGAGTAATACAGTAATAGGGTTGAACGCTGTGTTACAAAATTAATATTGATGCATTGTTACCAGCATTGCACCAGCTAATATTGAAACGTTGGATTTCTATAGCCCAATGGTATAGCCACCGATTAACCCACCCGCAAGATCGCGCTCTGTGGTGCTACGGAGTTCAATGGTCACGCGACGCACACTGCTCGCGCAGCCTAGAACGTCCCACATACTCGCGCGACATCAACAACAATGGCAAACGGCAAACCTTAGTCTGTTTTGGTAGGGAATTTCTGATTGGAGCGAGTCGGTCCGAAAGCTTAGTCGCTGCGTTCGTGTATTATTTCTTTTTTTTGAATTGGAGAGTTTTATTTTTAGACAAGTGTTCGTCTATTGCTATATATATATATTTATATATATATATATATAACGTTTTCAATTTTTAATTTTGAAAATGTGCGAGGCGCTGTTGGCAACCTCACACAGTCTGTGCATGTGTGTCCCTGCTGCTTTTCTGCTGGGCTACGGCTACTAACCTAGCTGCTTTTCACTCGGTAGTTAGCTAGCGTTAGCCTGGCCGCGTTTATTAACTTGAGGCGAAAAACACAAGCAAATGTAAAGCGTGTTTGTGCGGTCTGTTTTATGACAACAACCCTTTACTATTTTCTAGTCGTTGCTGTCAGGTACGGTAAGACGTGTTGCATGATTTGTCGTAGAATATACTTTGCTGGCTAGCTAACAGGCTAGCTATTTGTGTGTAGTCTTCGACTGAGGAAAACGGCGAGTTTTCTTTAAAAGTATGGATGACCAGACCAGGATGCTGACTGGTCTCACCGGACTCGGTGGACTAGCACAAGCCGATGTTGGTGACCCAGACTCGGTCAGAAAACAGCAGTCCCTTGGTCAACCTCAACAAGACATAGGGGATATCTTACAGCAAATAATGGCCATCACCGACGAAAGCCTGGACGAAGCACAGGCCAGGTAAGACGGGCGAAGAGCCATTTTCCACACATGAAAGCTAAGCTAAAGTGCGTTGTATATGTCTTATTTTGATTTAGGGCTCCAGTTAGTCTGTTAAACGTTCACGTAAGTTAATGTAATGCTTATTGCAACATAAATGCAACTTCACGTTACAATGTAATCCGTTGCCAATACATGTAGATACATAATAACTTGAACACCCACATTACAGTGCTGTTGTAGTTTGAAAGGAGCTTCTTTGTTACTTCATATCGCGCCTTATTGTGTACTGTAGTTTGTAAACATGCTAACTTGTTTGAAAAAGGGCGATAACGTTTATCTTAATTGGTATATCAATGAAGTGTTACATTAAAAAGTTCCATTTCCCTATTAAGTCGGTGACGATGGTTTACATATAATGCACAACCACTTGCCTGCTTTGATCTCTTGGTTTAAAAAAATAATCAGGGTAGCTAGGGCATAAGTAGTATGTTTTGTACTTTCATCTATCCATGCATAAAGAAAACAAATCTTTTTCGGGAGTTTTTGTCATCTTCCCATTGGCTCATACAATATCCCATTAATGACGCAGAATTTACCTTTTTACACTAATTATCAAAACTACCAAGAAGTACGTCAACAATGTTTTCTACGGTTGTACACAAGTTGCTATCGGAATGAAACTATGTATTCTGGTCATTTTGCCAAAGCTTTCGCATATTACTAATCAGACTATGGAAAATTATATTTGTCTAATTGTAACACGTAAGCTTAAATGCCGCTCTACATCAAATTAATGTCGATATCATTAGTCATTGAAATGCAAATGAGCTCATAAATATGTGTAAGGGTAAGGATTACTCTGTTGTCCAAGCATCAGCCCAGTGCCGTGTGATGACAGCAATCATCCATTCATATGATTTGTCACTTCATGTTTGTGTTAGGTATTTTATGTATCATTATTGTGAGGAGTATGAATTGCAGTGAGCAACTGACCCGCACTCATTTGCCATGTGGCTCACGGAGCATAAGGTCAGTTTCGGATAAAGCGACAGTATTTCAACAAAAGACAACCGTCCACTGCAAGACTGTGGCCACAGTGTGATGTGTCATTAGCTAGTGATTTTCCACCCAACATTTGACCACCTGGTTCTCTTAATTAATTCACTCCTCTTTCACTCCCTCCCTCCCTGGTGTTCATCCTTTTCATTGTGTGCTGGGTGCAATCAATTCTGCTATAATGTGTACGCGAGTGCAGCTGTCCACAAATCGAGTTTCTATTAATGAGATGGTGGTGAGGGGGAGGGATGATGCTATACCAGCAACCTATGAACACTGGGGATATTACCTTTTCTTTCGAACAAATTTGAGGACTTAATCCTGCCTTTTCTCATTGACACGTGCACATAATTTTGCTTTGGAATATTTAGTGTATTGTTACTTTTCTTCTTCTCCCAGTCTTTTTTTTCTTTATGATATGTGAAGACCATTTACAAAACGTTGTACTATAGTGAAACAATGTAAATTTCATTAATTTTGATTTAAAGGGCCAATTATAGTGTAGGTAATCATGTATCTGTCTATTATTAGGTGTTAACAGGCTATTCTTAAAAACTAAAGGTGTGGAGGCTTCGGAACTGCCAGAGGTGTCCTTGCTGTATGC
The DNA here is from genome assembly GCF_008692095.1 of Etheostoma spectabile. Classification (NCBI taxonomy): domain Eukaryota; kingdom Metazoa; phylum Chordata; class Actinopteri; order Perciformes; family Percidae; genus Etheostoma; species Etheostoma spectabile. Next base: position 11,359,353 of record NC_045747.1, read on the forward strand.
TTGTATTGATCTAAACTCCCACTCAGAGCATGTCCTCTTCGTGCCATGTATGAGCAGGATTAATACTAAAAAGAACGCAGCCAGCTGGCAGTTCAGTGGACTTGATGCAAATTGTGGGGCATGTACAGCCCAAATCGTTGCTGCTGTCATGTGTATAGTATGTATCATTTAAGACTGTTAAAATACAATACTCATCTTCTGAACAGTATGTTTTTTACGTTAGTTGATAGACCAGCTTGCGTAAGTGTGGAGTTGTTACGCTGTTTGCTAATTTGCTTCTCAGGTTCACTGTTCAAAGGAAAAACAACCAGAATTCAGGACTACACTAATTGCAACAACTTTTTGTTGTATGAAATTTTCATACATTTTAACAGTTGGTTTGACTTAAAATGTACATTCTTTATCAACATCATACTTAACTCCAATTTAAGTTTGTCACCCCCACTTTTCCTTGGTCATGGGTCACGTGTTAATGTGTGATGGCTCACATATGAGCATTACGCCCTTATCGTGCAGGGTGGCAGTGTGTTGGGATGGGGAGTGGTCAGGGCAGCGCAAGAACTCGGTGTTGCAGAGTACACTTCCTGCGCACCATCCACCCTCATCCTCTCACCCTGTCGCCATATGTTCAGATGCTGGCCAGAGGAATCGCCGGCGCATTGGGGTGGATCAGACGACCCCACAGAGGGAGGGAGAGCAGGGGGGGGCATGGCAGGGGGTGGCCTGCCACTCAACTTCCAGCACAGGTCAGTACAGGACCGCATGAGCACCTCCTTCTCCCCCTCCTGCTCATACCCTCCATGCTAAAGGCAGCCCTCCCCCCAACTCAATCCAGCAGTGACAGAATTGGTGGACAAAATGACATAGTTAATGTTAGACACATAACTCTTTACATGATACTGCCTCATAGAGTATTCTCGCAGAAAGGCAGTCTTTTGTGGCGCATACAGTAGGAGCACTATTTGCTGGTCCCCATAGTCCCCTCATTAATACTGCAGTGGACATTCACAACTGGAATTGGTGTTGAGGTCAGGTGTAGCCAAATCATGTTCATCTGTGGTTGTGTTTGTGTTGTTAGTAGTGTTATGTCTTTATTTCAGGGTGATTTTCAGGTTTTTCATGGCGGTTTTGTTTTTCAGCTAAACTTGAACTCTATGTTGCACTTTTTCCTTTGGTCACCCATATCAATTTTGCAGTAAATGATGCCTGTTGTGATTTGTAAAACTCTCCATAGAACACATCAATATGCTTGTTTTTTTCATCCATAGAACTAGTCATTAAAATACAGGGGGTGCACACATTTCCAGAAACATTTTTTACAAGATGATGCAATGTGACAACAACTGCAACATTTGCAAACTATGGCCACACAGTAACTGAGTTAAACAACACCTTTCTGACAATCACAACAATAATGGAGGAACATAAGCTACACGGGTGTAGCGTGCTTGTATTGCATGCAGTTAGATGTTTTTGTTATGTGTGCCTTTCATACGTTTTTGAATGTGAAAGACATTACTTTAAAAACACAGTTGTATATGTACTCAGCACTACCCCTCCCTGATCTAATTGGTGTGCACTGCACAGTCAGTAAGTATAGTAGATAACGCCCAAGACTATCAGTGTCAAGTCATTTAGGGTTGCATTAAGTATTGGGCTTTACTACTGCATTCCAGTTTTACTAATTTTAATACGCAAGTAAGCTGTATGGGCGTATGTGGGTGCCGGGATGTGTATTAGCTGGAGATTTTCTTGCTAAGGTGTTCTGATTTGATTACAGGAAACTTTAGAAGTTTTGCCCTTTCTCCTTTAATTGCTATTAGCCTGTTTGGCAATAAAGATAATGTGTCTGATTAAATTATATTCGCAACTTAATCCTAATCCTCTCTATCAACTCGCCATCTTCTTTTATGGAACAAGTCCATGTGTAAGAGGTAGAAATTAGATTGCTGTGTAATAACTTTGGAATCTGGTGCTCAGTAATGATGACCTTGAGGTTTGGCATCATTACCTGTCCCACAGTGCAAAGCATCCAAATGACAACATTACTCTTGCTAGTTCAGATTGACGCATCAGGGATGTTTCTGCAATGACAATGGCATTTGGCAATTGAAAATGCCTTTTAAACAACATGGCTCTGTTCTGTGTTTCACTACACTCTTGAAATGCTGTATGCATAATACATACAACTCCTCTACCTGTTTTATGGGGGAGGACATGGAATGACTTGAGATGGAGGTCTGTTTATTGTAATCCTCCACGCTCTCTCCCTCTCTTATTCCCTCTTCTCTCTTACAGGAAGCATGCCCTGAACTGTCACAGAATGAAGCCAGCCCTCTTCAGCGTTCTCTGTGAGATCAAAGAGAAGACGGGTAAGTTTCTACTTCACTCGTTCTTTGTGTTCTCCAGTCTGCACAGGTTGTAACCTAGTGTTGAGAGTAGTGTGCCTTTGTTCCAGTTTCCCCGGCACCAAGTTACTTTTTTAATGGCCTCGCAGAAAAGTCAATTGATTGAATATTCATTTTAATTATTATAGAACTATTTAGTTATAGTTTAGTAGTGTATTGTGTATGCTTTGGTTCCAGATCATTCTAAATATGCATCACTGTTATTTATTTTGGCCTAGTAATTATAGAAACTTGACCTTTTTTTGGCTGCTGTCCGGACTTCACCCAGACCAGCTGAAACTAATCTTAGTGGATCGGTGCCTTTGAAACTTGAGTTAGACAAAAGAACTTGTGGAAGAGCAAGCTAACAACTCTGAGTTCACATATTTATTTATCAGAATGTTGTTTTCCATTTTACCTGAAGTACCTGGGTGAAGAAATGTTGGTTTACCTTTCTGCATTCCTGTCAATATCCATCTCATATGATAAAGCGTTATGTGACAAACTATATGAATAGTGGAACCAACAGGCTCGCACAGTTATTTGAATGTCACAGCAGTATTAACTATATTCATTGTTTCCCCTTGATCACCTGTCTGAGAGGCGGTGATGACTGCTAAAACGCCTCTTATGGCGTTTTTCCATTGCATGGTATCTACTCGTCTCGACTCTATATGCCTTTTTCGGTTTTCCATTTTGAAAGAAAGTCCCTGGTACTTGCTAACAGGTACTTTTTTTGAGTATCACCTCAGTCAAGGTTCTAAGTGAGTTGAGGTGATACCAAAAGGTGACGTTTAAACCTGCAGATTACTGATTGGTCGGTGAGCAGTGTCACTAATCATTGCTAGCGACCGACGGTGGTGTCCTGAACAAATCTACCGTGTTTAAATAGTTTAGCCAGCATTTTTATTTATTTATTTATTTATTTATTTATTTTTGCTGCCTCCAGCTTCTTTTGAAACTAATTTGTCTTCTGGCAAACGGCCACATGCTGAGAATCAAAAGCAACACAACTTTGACGTTCTCTGTGTATGTCCTATTGGTGGTACTAATCTGCAATGGAAAAAGGAGGACGGGGCTGGTACCATTAATGGAAAAACGCCACAACTTTAATGGCAGCTGGTTTGACTACGGTTTTACTCCGTCCGCTCCTGTGCTCCCCTGGTGGTCCAAGTGTTGCTTTTGCCACAAAAGTTGCTGATGTTCCTCTCTTTAAAAGAACTTAAATATTTTTGACTGCTTCGGTTTTACCTCTGGACGATGTTTAGGGGTGCACTGATTCATCGGCCTTGTTGACTGCCATCAGCCTGAAAACAAGATGGTATTTGCCAATGGCAGTGGGCCGATGTTTATCTGTGTCGCATCAATTTTGCACTGGCTAAATGTTGTGTCTTTGTGGTCAGACTAGTACAACAGTAGCATCTTTTTCATTACAAAGAAAGTTATATAAAAAGCTGTTTCAAAGGCCCCCTTCTGACCTGGTTTTAAAATCCGTCCTAAGTGATTCGATCACAAGTAGACAGCTCTAGGTACGTGTGTTCCTACATGGCAGTAGAATGTGAAATACAAAACACACAATTTACTTAGTAGTTTCTGTGACACTGTGGCGGTTCTAAACAATTTCAAATGGAGGGGTCAGTCTGGGGCCAAATGCAATTTTAGGGGTACTAAATGTATTATGCAAAAGTGTCACATACCACTAACCCTCCATAGGTTTGGTTCTACAAAAGGCTAATGATACATGTATAATAATGAACACAAGACTACTCATTGAGTGTTAACCTGTATTTTATCTATCACTGCACATGAATAATATTTCTTTGGGGATAAAGGTTTTTGCCACCATGAGGGGGCAGAGGCTGTATAAAACAGCCACTGCTGTGATATAAGAAATACTTTGAATGAGTATGTATTTCTGCTCATAGTTGAGTAGGTGGTCTTTAATGTGGACACAGGACACATTCCCATTCTCACTGCTATTTTGTTTTTTGAGATGAGATCTCAATTTGTCATCAATGTGTCTTGAGAGCGTTTTCAACTGTACTTAGAGCTGTCCACTTGGGATCCGATTGTTCAGATCGGATCTTAATACCAGGTGGAAACGGGGTCATACGTTTGTATGGTTGAATTTGTGCTCATTCAAAGATGGTTTCATAAAAATGCTGAATGACTTAAACAGTTATTAACAGTTAAGTTATTTTTCTTTTTTGTTCTTATTTGTTTCCCTGGAACAAAAGGGAGAATAACAACAAAAACATCAACTATTGGCCACAATTTTTATTTTAAACATTGTATTGGCCCAGAATTTCCCAACAGGGGCCTCTCTACTGTTGTTGTGTTCTTGGAATGCCGCAACTTCGGAAGTAAACAATGCTATGTCTTTCAACGATAAACGATACGTGATTGTGGGCAAATATGTTGCAAAATGTCAAGTTTATTTCCTATATTTATTTATTATAAATAATAAACATTATGGTAGGGGAAACACTGTAATAATAAAATACCACTACTGTATCATATCCAAATGATTAGATTAAAAAATCAAACTTGATCCCAAAAGAAAGTTCATGCCCAGCAATGTGATGGCAGGTATGAAAATCTCCAGATGGGTAATATTTCTTTACATTCACACCGTTATGCTATTTCATACAAAGATGATCTTTTCTCCTACACTGTGAAAACCACTACACCACACAGTGTATGGTAATTGTGTATTGGTAATATATTGATATGCATATCAATGCAGTAACTACATCCAAACACAACATACAAAGCAACAAGAAATAATGCTGACACTGTCTTGATAAATAATGCTTAAATACACATGATCTGATGAACATTATTGTAAATATCTTAGATTTGCTCTTACTCATAAAATTAGTCAAAGTAAGCATGCAACTTATTGTCATCTTCTAATCTATTCGAGTCAGGTTTTTTGTGTGGTTCAAAGGCGCAGGCCTGGGATGGATGGCAGATTGATGGTTATGGTAGTGTAAATGGGGTGAATTTTTGAATCCTCTCACTCTGGCAGTCTCTCTCCATTCTTGTCTTTCTGTGTGCTTTTCTCTCTTCCACTTTCCTTGTGTATCTTCTAACAGCAAAACCCTCTCTTGTTCAAATACAATTTGAAAATGCTGCACTGCTGCCTGTTGTGGCCCTCTGTCAATAATGTATTATTGCTCTCCAGTGATTGGACAAAAGTAAAGGCTAGGCTTGAGTGAGTGGGGCAGGCTACACTGTTTCCCAGGCAACCAGTGGGCTTATTTATCCTAATGCCATTCACTTTGATTTTTACATTTAGTCTCCCTGCAAACTAGAGAGAAGGTTTGTGAGTACTCCTACTGAGCAGAAAAACACCCAATGCATAGAGGTAGGTTAACAAAAGATTAAGGCTTGAGGAGAATATGTCAACTATGAGATATAGAGATCTTAGGCTTTGCCTGTACTCTGCTGACCATCTGCCACATAGTGCCCTCCTAACTGTGCTGTGTACCTGCTTTGGCATTTCTCTGCTACTCTATCAGACCCCCTGCAGGCCCCATTATGTGCCTGTGGAATGTGAATTGACTTCTCTTCAGTGCAGCTTCTGGAAGACCCAATCAGTAGTCCTCTAGTATCTCCACAGATTTTCTGCGGTCTTTTTTTCACTAACAAACACACACTTGTGTCGGCACTCACATACACACTGTCTCTTACACACATACGCACACACTGAACAAGGATAAAAGCAAACTCGGTCTTGGGTCTACTCCTACTGCCTCGGTCTTGTCCTCTCCCCCTCCCTCCCTCTGCCTCGCTCCCATTCTTGAAAGAGAAGACTTGCTCTGAACTCAGGGCTTTGATATGGTAATTTAATGGTGGTGGTTGTGGAGGAGGGGAGGTGGGGTGTGGGGGATGGGAGGTGAATTCCTCTGAGTGCTGCAGTTGGTTAGATTGTTTTCATTGTAAAGGAAATGTTCTGCGCAAATGCCAGTGCCCCCCACCCCACCACCCCAAAACACCCCCGTTTTACAACAGTGCCTGTGTTGTCCTGAGCTCTCACATTAAACATGACCTCTGTCTGCGTGAAATTTGATTCTTGTTAATACTCTTTTAAGATACACTCCAAAAAAGAAATTAAAGCACTTTGAGAGAGATGGGAAATGATCAAAGTTGAGTGCCAGTGGCTTTGCTTCAACTCAGTTCTGTTCTCCCTTGCTCTCATGGGTATTTGCTGTAAAAATAGCTCTTGGTGCAATGGGACAGCTTATGCCAAAATCTCTGAAAAGCCACTGCAGCTACTCTCAGAAGTTTTTCATTTAGTTTGGGCATGTTTGAGGTGTTTCTCCTTACTTTTATGCATTCCTAATGCTTTACACATGACAACAGTAAATCTGTCACTCACTCTATCCTGTCACCCTGCTTAAGTCCCTTTCTTTCAAGCCTGAACATTCCGTTGTTTATTTTTGGACAGGTTTATATACATAACATAAAAATATTTTTTCCAGTGGAATTAAAGCTATACGGGTTTTTCTCCTCCTCCTCCTCCTCCTCACTTGGACAAGTTCACACCCCAACACTTGTCACTCATCTTGATAAGCTGTCTGATTACCAACTTTCGGATAATGCTGCTAGTTGGTTGTGTAGGAATAGTGGCAAACTGGTAGGCTCTTTACCTATTTAAAGCTTAGTTTATGCTTATGCATAAAATCGTGGCGCAGGGCTTTTATAGATGGCGCACAAGCATGCATGGAGATGTTCATGCTTAATGCATTGTTCGTTGCAGTATTCTCCAAAACGCCAGGGGGCGTAGAAACAAAATCTGTGTATAAGCAAGAAGTAGAGCGGAAGAAAAGGAAAGTAGGCTGCCTGGCACTAGTAGTGAACACATTCATGGTAAACACCGACCTAATGCCAAACATTGCATTTGTGTACTCCTTGTGTATTAACGTTACTGTCATTTACCTCCAAGTCGAAATTAGTAAAGGTAACATACTGCCTCTCAATGTTACAAACACTCGTTTAGGGCCCTATGATTTCCGTGATGTGGAAAATGTGGACCAAATCTACACATGAAAACGGAATTCTCTTATACACACGGAATCGTACGGAATTTGCATATATTTTGTTGACACATTAAATACACAATTATTTTTTTTTACTTCGTTCTCATTTTTCAGTTTAAAAGAACAAGCGTATACAAGTAGAAATGAAAAAATCAGTGGGTGCAAGGCGTGAGTTTGTGGAAGATTTTGTTGTAATGTGTGCTGAAGCTGACATACCGCTTGAGAAAATGAAGAGGATATGTCCGTTTCTTGTTAAACATTGCAAGCAGGGAGACGCAGGCAGACCCACCTGGTCTTTGACCAGCACATGCAAAAAATGCCGCAAGAGATCCATGGAATATATTAACAGTTTAAAAAAAAAACTGAACTGTGAGTTTGTATCACTGAGTTTTTAAAGGTCAATACTGCTTAGAAGTGAAAAGAAAAGAAAATCGGAATTTGAAAAAAATAAAACTGATTTTCATAGGGCCCTGCTCTTTCAATAAGACCATTTTTTTCAGCTTTGACAAAGCAATTTCATGTTTTTCCACACCCTCCAGCAAAATGCCTCTTCTTTTCCCAGTGTAGTGTCTTTTACCACAAATGCTAGGCCATTTGGCTGTCCCTTTGGTCTCTACATGAAGAATCATACGGCCAGTCTTCTCAGCCCACCATGTTGAAATGGAACGTGCAGTGTGCACTGAGTTACAGAAGTTCAGAGGTGTGCAGCCATGTGCCATGACAACTCGCAGAGCTTTTATACTGGCCGTGGGGATGTCATTTTCTGGCTTGCGCATCTTGCACCGGGAACACCACAACAAACATAAACCTAGCTTAAGATTAAAATGGCTGACTCTGTCACCTCTTATTATTAAAAGTTGATGTGCAATTCACCATTCTTATGATATAAATGTATCTGTACATCACCACGCATATTCGCATATTGGCCATGTATCCCTCTGCAACAACAGTGAGGGTTTAACAACAAGGACATCCCGATGGCCTGTTTCCAATGTGATGTTAACTTGAGCCAGTTGATTAGGTGCCTAGTTGTGCCTGTGTCCTAACAATGTTTCTGGGACACTGGGTATTTGCTGTTTGCCTCTGCCACAGGCCCACTCCCTTCTCCCTGTGCATTATCTGACCAGCCAGAGTTGGTTTTTAAGAGCACATAGATTGCCTGATCCTTCAAATGGTGACTATTTAGTTGAAAATGAAGCTCAGTCCTGTAATGTTTGGTTAATTTGACTGTGATATTTATGTTGTTGAATAGAAATGTCTTTTTTTTCTAACACATACAAGCACCAAAATCTCACAGTTCATGCCTGCAAGCAGAGCCAGAAGCACTTAGCTAGTATGTTGGCAAAGGGGCTAGCTGACAACCTATCATCACAGCCTATTAATGTTTTGACAAGATGGATGAATGGTTAGATTTAGCCAACTCTATGATCTCGCTCTCTGGTTTATGTTTTTCAGTGCATTTCTGGTTTCATTTAATAAAGAAGCTTCTCTTGTTTATTTAGATCTTTTCAATTAATAAAAAACACATTTTGTTAACTTAATTTATTAACTTATATATATTATAAAAACAAAAAAGCTTGAGGGGGAATAAGAGACAGCAAAGACGATGTAAAGTGAGTTAACAGTAAACACCAAGCTTCTTTAGACACGGTGGCTTTATTTGTAATTAGTACTGTCGGTAATGTAACGGGTGTTACAACATTGAAACTGCAGCGCACACAGCACGCCTTTTTGTTTACTAAAATTGCAATTTTTGCGGTTATATAATCGCACAAAGTGACATTGCAATTAGATTATTGTACAGCCCTATCCCTTGTGTTGTTTTGTAGTGTAAGTTTTATCTGAATGGATCCTTATATTATTTCATGATAGCCTGTTGACTACCACACACCCTTTCAGAGAGAAACCTAATAATTAAACATTTTTATTAAATCAGCCTTTTGGATTTGGTCATAATGTTTTTGCAAACAATGGAAGGTTCTTAATCCCATCATTACTTTGGCATTCACAGCACTCAAGTTGTCTAAATACCATTTCAGGGACAAAACAGCCCCAATTACGTGTTAATTGAATTACAGCCTGATTGTAGTTGTAAAAACAGCAAGTCACACATAGTTGCTATGTCTTAATTCACAGCAAGAATAAACACTATAAACAAATCTCATTTAAATTTATTTTCATTTTAAGAGGCCATTCATGAAAGGTGACAACAAAGCATCACGCACCAGTGTTATCCTGTTGATAGCAGTCAATTTTTTGGGGGAAAAACCCATTGGGCATCACATGATTGATTTAGATGTTTGTATTACACGGACTTTGACAGACTACAGTACATCAAGTCTAGTAAATTACATGCCTCATTAAAGCAACGTAATTATTATTAGTTTTCAAAGAGCCCAATTTGGAACAGAGCCATACAATTTAATGAGTTGGTAGGAACCTGTGGGAAGTATTTTATTGTATTTTATTATATTTTTATGAGGGAAAGAATACATGGCCTTTTAAGACAAAAGCAGCAACAAGATAAAAAAATGTTTGTGGTAGAAATGCGACCAATGTACCTGAAGCTACCAAACTTGCATTGTCAGTTATCACTCGGTCAAGTCCTCTGGCTTTATATTTTATAGAGTCGGTTTTATATTTACACTCATCATCGGTGTTGCGCTAGATACTAAATAATAGTAATCAGTTAGTTACTAGTTACCTCATTAAAAAAGTAACTAAATTATTTTACAGATTACTTCTACCAAAAAGTAATGTTACCTTTTTAAATATCAAATCTGTATGGCCAAAAAAGCAACAACAAAAAACCAGAGCCGCCACGAAACTCAGAATGGCAGCTAGATGGAAATAATCATTGGTTCTTGACATCAAGTCAGTTTTGCCCATTGGTGGACAATACCGATGTAAATGTCGATATATTGTGCATCCCTAATGCTGTTGGTAATGTGCTTATTGCTTTCATTTTAATACTGTTGTTATTATCTCTGCCGGTCATGCGTTCAGCCGTGTGCTTTTGTATCTGTCTGTCCGCAGCTAATCTCGCGTACTGCTGGACCCATCATCCTCGTTTTTTGTTTTTTTTTGCACAATTATGTGCCCAAGGACCTGGTTGTGGTGTCATTTGAAACATTCAATAATGTCAGCCAGCTGCTGTTAAATCATCAATTATGGTTGCAATACACTGGGCAACTTTTTGGTCAACATGACAAGGATGCCACAGGAATTAACATACATTGAATGTCTTGTGAATGTTGCAGTCAATGAAACAGCGACATCAAAAAAATACAAATGGTGGAGATAATGATGTAACAAGCCTTTCACTAACAAACCTAACCTAACTTACTTAATTAAAAAAAAATAATGCATTATAGTTCTAGTTTCTGACAAAAGCAACTGAGTCACAATAACACGTTAAATTGTAACATGTTAGTCCCAACACTACTTACTATGCAGTGATGCTGGATTATCTCATTGTCTTCTCAGGATTCTGTTTTTTGTGGTGTCCTGCCACTCAATCGTTTTTTTTTCTGCTTTTCTTTCTTTGCAGGAGAGAACGAAAAAAGATAGTGTGTTGGGGGGGGGGATGCAGGAGCGATACAGGGAGATTGATGAGGCAGTAAGAGCAGGAGTAATTACTTGGTGTCCATTCCCCAAGCCAGATTGGCAGACGGCTAATATCACACAGACCCCTGGCCCTGACAGACACCCCCCACCCCCCACCACCACAACTCAAAGTGGGGAGGCAGAGCACCCCAACCTTCAGCCTAAGCCTAATGGTGTGTGGGCCAACTGATTTCCCCATGTGGTATTATTCCTGTAGGAACTGGGCCTCTGTATATTGACAAGGGAAACTGCTGTCTGAAGTGTGCTGTAGGATGGGAAAAATTCAGTGGAATTGTTTACCTTCAAGATGGCTGCAACATCATTTTTGTCATGATTTACCAAGAGCAGTGATTTGGCTGTGCTGTCACTTAGTATTTGACGGCGATCAGAATTTCTGGGTATGGATGACTGAGTTTAACATCTCAAATAGTTGATTAGCATTGTGCTAATGAATTGCCCGTTTATAACATGCAATTTATTAGCACAATGTTAGCACAATTCTAGTTAGGACAAATGCACACTGTAGGATTTTTTTTGTCTGATCTAATCAACTAAGAACAATTTAAACTTATTCAACAATTTTTCTTAATGTAATAGTTAAAAAATATATATAAAGAATGAGATAGAATTTAATAAAAATGTGTTTGTGGTCAATGATCACCCACAGGTTGGACTCCTTCTCTTCATCCCATCAGCCCTCCCTCTCAGCATGTCTATGCCTCTCACACTACTTTAGGCTTTGGTCTTAAAAGAAGCCAGTGTCTCTTTAATCAAAGATATGTAAATGTGGTCTCAGCTGGATTGCATTAGTTTGGTGGGGTGGGGATTGTCGGAGCCTAGCGCCTAATCCTGACTAATTAAGGATTAATTACAATTGATGGAAGCCTTCCACCCCTCTACAGTAGTGCACATTGTTGTCCCAGACTGTATGTTTCATAAATGCAGGGAAGAGACAGAAACATCATGGCAAGTGAGGAGGGGGGGCACCCCAAGAGTACCAGTATGCATTAGTTTCTTGCAGATACTGTAAAGCCAATGCTCGTTTTTAAGATTGTGGCGCTCTTGATTGGGATAAATGGATGATGGATTGATGTAGTAAGTACTGTTTGCTAATGAATAAATCCATATCATGGGAGGATGATTAGTTTGTGTGTGCGTGCGTGTGCGCGCGTGTGTGTGTGTGCGTGTGTGTGTGTGTGTGTGTGTAAAGGTTAGCCTAGCTAGCCAATTAAGAATACCCTTCTGTAAAACCACTGGTAAATTGTTATCCTGACCAGCCGGACATATTATAGACAATAATTTCAGTCCTTACTAAGCTGGGACATTGGACCTGTGCAGACTTACCATGTAGCCTCAGCTCTCTCTGGCACCATCTGACTGTGTCATAATGCTTGTTCACTTGTTATAAATGGGCACTGCTCTTCTGATCTATCGCTTAATTGCCACCTAATTTGCATAACAGTGCAAATTAACGACCTCTCAAATGAGCGTTCATTTTTCACAAAGTCTTTAGGAGCTCCTTAAGAGTCTGTGCTAATGAGCACAGGAGGCAGCTGGCCTGATGAGAGTTGACTGGGGGAAGATACTAGCAGTGCTTTAACAAGCCTCCTGCTAAGGTGCTCTTTGCCAGCCTCTTCTTCCTCCTGTGACATTTCAAATTCTTTCTTCCATGTTTCTTTGCGTTTTTCTCTGCGTGCAGAACTGCTCTAGACTGCAGATATTATGTTGTTGATGTAGTTACAGGGACTTAAAGGAGAATTCTGGTTGATTCCAACACATAGCTCTGTTGTATTTAAATTTAGAGTGCTGTAAGTAGAGAGAAAAACAAAAACAATCGGTGCTGCCTACACCGTGTTATCCTCCTGCTAGCATTAGTACCCAAAAGGCTTAAACAGGGCAAGTTTCAAACGTGTTTTTAACCTCTAAACATGTTAAAAATGTCATTAAAAGTGCCTACCCATGTGAAGTGATTCCTTCAGAGTGAACACAGTGAATCTGACTGCAGTAGAAATGAAAGAAATGCATGAAAGTTCTGCTAATTCAGCTGTGTTCAGTTCCATGTTCCATCCATCCATTCATCCATCCATCTTCATCCGCTTATCCGGTATCGGGTCGCGGGGGCAGCAGCTCCAGTAGGGGACCCCAAAGAGATATAACAAAAATATGTTGGCTGAATTAGCAGAACGTTCATGCATTTCTGTCACATCTACTGCAGTCGGACTCACTGTGGTCACTCTGAAGGAATCACTTCACATGGGTAGGCACTTTTAATGACAATTCGAACATGTTAAGAGACTAAAAACACGTTTAAAACCCTGTTTAAGGTTTGGGTGCTAATGCTAGCAGGAGGTTAACACAGTGTAGACAGCACCGATTGGTTTTGTTTTTCTTTCTACTGACAGCACTCCAAATTTACAAAGAACAGCTACGTGTTGGAATAGACTAGAATTCTCATTTAACAATGTTTAATAAACCCTTCCAACTTGATTCTTTTTAGCACTTGTGCCATGTTGACACCAACATATTTTCATGAAAAATATATTTTCATCTATATGTGGTCTTTTACTAGTTAAGCTGGCAGTATGCTCCAAATTGAATCACGTTTTCTCAGATTACTGTTGACCGCCAGCTATGACCATATACCAGTATACTCCCTGCAACTTGAGATCTGTTTAATACTGTCCATGAATTTGCGAGCCAAAGGTAAGTGACTGAAGCCAAATGTTTCTTTTTGGTCACAAGCCCATAGTTTTTTCCATGCAATCGCACAATATAGAACATTTTGAGTATACTGTCAGTCTACATTTAGGAGATTGAATGTTTGAATTGGCATTTTTAATTTTAATATTGTGAGTAACTTGGTTCACAAATGACTCAAAACTTAAGGAATATAGTATGTGCTGATCATAATCGCATGTGCACCAATTTACTGCTTGTAGAAGTTGGTAGTAATTTGTATCCTCTAGGTTGTTTTTAAATCTGTTACTTGTAAATCTACTGCATTTAAATAATTTCTAACTATGAAATTGTCAGTATTCTTAAACTCAAATATACATTTTATTTGCTGATTAAATTTGTTTTTCTGCCTACTTTTACTTTTGACCTACAAAAACTATTGGAAAGACTTATTAGGAAAATGTTTCTAATACTTTGCTAAAACTTCAAATAAACAATAGACATTGTAGATCATTTATTGCTTTATATTTGTGCAGAGTAAATGACAACCCAAAGGGAGCTATCCTTCGTTATTTGTGTGCGTTTGTGTTTGACCATATAAGGGGGTGCACTATATGTAGTCATCGCTCGAGGGTCGAAGCCTCTTTAGTTAATTAAGGGCTGATTAATGATGTGTTGGACTAAAGTGTTGTTTGCCCAAGGTGTGAGTTCTTCAATTTACACCTTAATCAGACCACACTGGTGTGCGTGCGTGCGTGCGTGCGTGAGTGCGTGCGTGCGTGCGTGAGTGCGTGCGTGCGTGCGTGCGTGCGTGTGTGGGTGTGTGTGTGTGTGTCAAAGTGAGAGGCTGCATGCAACAGGAGTGACTCTTGTGAACAACCCAAACAGATGCTGATTAGCGTGAGCTGCTTAAAGTGGGAATGAACATATGGATTAGGCTCATTAAGTTGACTGTACTCCACAAAAAAAACTTTTATAAGAATGGGGCACTTTTTTATGTTGAATTTACAATAGACATTTTGCTTTTCCCAATTTCCATTTGGCAAAAAGCCCATCACGGAAAATATTCATTTTTAATACCATGTCTTTCAACTCGCCCAAGGCAAGGCCCTTTTTTGAGCAACCCGTATTTTTCCGAAATGGCATGGTAAATCAAAGTACTATACGCACAGAGGAACTTGTTTTTATTAAAGTTGACAATCAATTGTTACATGTGATTCTGTAAAGAAAGGGTCATTGACATCAAGGCTCCTACTCAGATTGCTAAGACTGCTAGCCGCATTATGAGCACATTTGATTTTACATTAACAGACTTTGCTGGGTGTCTGAATGGGCATTATGAATGTGAAGTTTGTATTTCACTGCATGGATTTAAATGTCAAGAACTTTGATGAAACTGCTCTGTCTTCTCTAAATCCACTCTTCACTATTCTAGAGCCATGTTTTATGGAACCTAGAAAGCAAATTCAACCTAGTGGGTTTTAAGCCACTATCCACAAGGCGTGCATGGTACAGGAAGACATTTCTTTTTTCCTTTTGTTTGTTTTTAAGGGTTAAAATCTGAAAGAGTACTTTTAAATTGGCTCCAGTTTTTTCCCTAGCTCCATTTGTATTGCCTAGACACTATTTTATATCCTGCAAACTGTTTTAGTCCTTATACAGGGGTTTACCTATCATATTTCCAGTGCTGCAGTTGAGATTTGTTTTTGTAAGATGCATTTGCATATTCATGTAGCATATTTTCATTGTGAAAACCATCTTTCTTTGGCCCATTCTCTTTATCTGAATTCTCTGTCTGTAATAAAAGGAAAAACTGATGTTTTCACAGTCCTATCTTTTCACTCTTTCTGGCTCACTCGCTCTCTGGCACGTCTGTACTCTGGATTCTGTATATTTCTGCTGCCTCTCTCTCTCTCTCTCTGTCTCTTCCTCTCTTGCACACATATCTTCTCCTGTGACTCCTTCTTTCAATTCTCCTTGGTTCTCCTTCTACCCTCTCTCTCCTTACCTTTTCCCCCCCTTTTTCCCTTCTCTATCCTTCTCTCTCTCCCGCTCCCTTGCTCTCTCCCAGTGAAAGGCTGAGAATACCCAAGGGAGCTGATGCAATTAAAATGCTAATCCTGTCTGTCTACAGAGAGAGGGAGAGGGGGGGCTGACAGCATGAGGGATTGCGGCTCACATGGAGAACTCGACTGAAATGGAGAACAGAGGGAGGGGGGCACTAGGGGAGGTGTGTGGGGGTGCGCTGAAAAGGAGAGGGGGGAGGGGATGTGAGTTGGGGGGAGACATAGTGAAAAAGGGGATGCTAGCGAGGGAAAAGACAGACAAGGATAAAGCTTGTGTTGTGAGCTGAGCAATGATATACTGACTGCATTTAAGTCTTATCTATCCCTATGTGTGGAAGGCATTACAGTTAATGTACAGCACTAGACTATTGGTTAGGTTATTCACCCTTACCTGCACCACTTCATATATTGTGTGTTGTGTCTGCACAGTACACCATTTCAACATTGGCTGTGCAGAAATGAGAATAATTATGTATGCAGTGAAAGCCCAGCTGGATACCCTGAATATTTCATAGTATGTGTTGCTCGCTCTGTCTCTCAATGCCACACAGCCCAGCTAGGGTGGTAACATGTGCATAATGGTTTGATTTCTAAGAGCTGTAGTGGCAGGCTGTGGGCCTTAAGATGTCTTCCTATTTAAAAAAACAACAAGAAAACAACAAGTGAATATAAGTATCATTACTTACAATATTTAGAATTTTAGTCTCTCTGTAACAGAACTGGCCCAACAGCGATGTCTGGAAATAGTTGATCAAAAGGAGACACTGCTTAGATTTTGGCCAAACAGCCCAGCTCTCAGACCTGTATATGGTCTCATGGTTGGTTTATGAGTCAAAGACTTTTTTTACTCTTTTTTTTATTTTTATTTTTTTTTTTTTATACCTGCATCCATGTCATAAAGTCTTTTTCTGTGCATTATCTCAACTCATCTCAACAGCTGCTATAATACTACTAGGCCACTAGACTGTGCATGAGTGCAATTGTGGGTAATCACAGCTTAATTGGAGTAATTAGGGGAATGTAGGGGGCATTAGGCTACAGCTGGGGGCCATAATGAGGAGTGGGGCAAGAGGGAGGGGGTAGAGGTGAGAAGCTTCAAGAGCCCCAGTTGCCCTCTTCACTGTAGCTCAGTTGTACTTCTGAATAAACAGTGAAGATCAACCCCACGCATGACTACATACAATCAGAGCTGTCTGCAGCAGAATTTTTGGTAGTGTACACAAAACTGTAACTGGCATCAGAGTGTAAGCAAAGTATCAAAACAAAAGCCTCTGCCCCATGATCAATAATTTAGCCATGGGTTATCTGGTTAGGAAGTGCAGAGATCATTTGTGAATGACTGAAAGGAAAGAAAAAGAGGAGGGTAAGAGATGGGCAAATCAGGGTCATTAGTTCAGGCGGCTGGGTCTGCTGCATTCCTGAGCCCTGAGATGGGGGAGCAGCAGAGCAGGAATGTGCCTTGGAGAGAGAAGAGACCTAAGCAAAGGGAAAGAAAAAGGCAAGAAGGAACAAGAAAAAAAGGGGGAGGGAAAGTTGGACGCTTTGCTATAAGAGGCCTTAAATGGTGGAACAGACCCATTTATCAAATGAAGTTTGAAAAAGCGAAAACTCATCTGCTCTGTAGCACTTGGAAACTTTAAGCAAAACTGTTTTGTCCTCATTTCTTTCACATCTGTTAGTGCTACAGTACAGCTCTACTCATTCTTCATAGCTCTGACTGATCCATGGCTAAAAACCTTTTTTTTAAATTTTTTTTTAGCGTGACTCTTTAGGACCACTTTGACAGCAACATACATATTATAACATTGTAAAAGTTGTGCTAACAAGAGACAATATGAGTGGGCCCATGCACCCCCTAACCTTTGATGATGAGCTTTGACTAACTAACGTAATCCTTAAAGAGGACAAACGCCTAACCAAGTTTCCACTGGGATTAATCTTGTCATCCATATTGTTAGCGTCTGTCTCCTTCAGAATCCTGTCTGGTTTTACCATTGTTTAAATTGGCTTTTACCTTTTTACTTTAGTCTTGAGTTATAAAGATCAACATCAATCTGAACACTACTGTGTTTATTTGTGACTGAACCAATATTTCCCAATTCACATTTCAGCATAGGGTTCCATATTAGTTTACAAACATTTCATCAACAACTTACTTACTTACACTTTACTTTTGTACACAAACTTGTGCATGGCAGTATAATCCTGGTGATGATATTTTTCCTTCCAACAAGGGGACAGACTGAAACAAACAATTACATGTATTTATCAATTAGTTTGCAGGTCGTTTTCTAGATGAATAGGTTAATTGTTTCATTTGTTTGTTTTGGTTGTTTAATTAAAAAAAAAAAAATAATTTCAAAATCAAATTGCTTGATTTCTGACCAAAGCTATTCAGTTTACAGTAATACGAAAGAGAGGAAATCTGGGAATCCTCTTGAGAATGTTTAGTATTTTTGCTTGAAAAATGTAGGAAACAATTATTTAATTGTTAAAATAGTTGCTGTTTAATTTTCATAGGATTGGCTAATGGATTAATCAGCTAATCATTGTATCAATCATATGTTGCATTTTTTGTGAATTAGCAACAGAAAGTACTGAATGTATGCAATTAAAGTAATATATTTGCAAGGCCACTATATAGTAGATTGTATTTTTTCAGTTATTTTTAATTTGTGTATTGGTACTATAATAACCACATATTTCATTTTATTATTTACAAAATAAATCGGACTTTTAGTAAATAACATGCAAAGACATTGAATTGTGATACCAAGTTTCTACTCTTACTTTCTGATGTTGAAAGATTGAGAAGCAAAAGGAGCAAGAGACAATTTTGTTAAGTGATAAAACCTTTAGACTCTGAACGGATGGTTGTCTCTACAAAAACTCAGTAACAGAGGTGTGTGTGTGTGTGTGTGTGTGTGTGTGTGTGTGTGTGTGTGGTGGTGTGTGTGTGTTTGTTGTGTGTGTGTTGTGTGTGTGTGTGTGTGTGTGTGTGTGTGTGTGTGTGTGTGTGTGTGTGTGTGTGTGTGTGTGTGTGTGTGTGTGTGTGTGTGTGTGTGTGTGTGTGTGTGTGTGTGTGTGTGTGTGTGTGTGTGTGTGTGTGTGGTGTGTGTGGGTGTGTGTGTTGTGTGTGTGTGTGAGCGATGAGAGCATGGCTGCAGGCTGACAGAGGTCCTGGTATAATGCAGTGGTGGAGAGCAGCAACTGATAACTATACTTATGGCCACTGGGGCTCATAGTGACAGCACATGCACTCCCATTACTGGTCCCATGCCTCATGCCTTAACCTTTGGCAGCCTGCCACAGAGGGACCAACACTGCCCTCTGCTGTTGATTTAGAGGAAGTTCAGTCTCATTTAGAATGCAGCGAGACGCTCGTAGCAATGACTCAGGGGAGAAACTTGACTGGGTTTTGACAGGGCTACACTTCTTTGAATTTAAGCAGTGATAAAGTGTCTTCCTATGCACCCCTAGAACCCACAGTATTAGCCATCTCCTTAAAAGGGAAATATGTTGGCTGTCAGTTTTCAAAAACCTTTTAACTATTAGGTTTTCTTAACAATAGAAATGCTTGGGCAGCCTGTAATGTTTTTTTTCCTAAACTGGTGAATGTTGACCTTGCCTGTCTAATTCCTATACTTTCTCTCTTCTTCTGTCCAGTGCTGAGTATACGAGGTGTGCAGGAGGAGGACCCCCCAGATCCCCAGATCATGCGATTGGACAACATGCTGCTAGCAGAGGGTGTGTCAGGACCAGAGAAGGGTGGAGGATCAGCTGCAGCGGCTGCAGCTGCAGCAGCAGCAGGGGGTTCACCTACTGACAGCAGCATCGAACACTCCGACTACAGAGCCAAGCTTGCCCAAATCCGCCAGATCTATCACTCAGAGCTGGAGAAGTACGAGCAGGTGTGTGCAGAGCAGACCTAAATACTTGAACATATACTGTTAGCCACAAATATTAACATGTTTGATAAATTTAGGTCAGTCAGTTAGAGAAATAAACTAATTCCTGTGTACCTTTGTTTGTCAGTCAGGTAACAATCATATTATTATCAATCATTTATTTACTAAGGGCAAAGAAACATAGTGTAAGCTGTAGTAGTGTTGCATAGTTGGAATAAAAAAAGTCTTATTCTAACAGTAGAAGACTGATTACTTCTGTTTCCATGTTTGGAGGTATTTTCTTCAGCAGCTGTAGTGTTGTAATGAAAATGTGTTCAGGGATTGGCGACTACAACATGTCTGAGGCAGCTTAGAGTCTGCAGGTATAATTCAAACAAAGTGTATACCAGGTGGCTTAACCTTTAAACAGTCAGTACATAATTATTAATCACATTACTTTATTTTTCTTAGAAATAATGAAGTCAGCTGATCAACAGAAGAGTCAGACAGCCAAAGCATGTCATCATAAAAACTATGTTATGACACTGGACAGAATATGTGCTTGGACTATCTTTTTACATTCAACTCCTTCTCTTCCTTCATCTCTCTCTCTTTGCTACAGGCCTGTAGTGAGTTCACCAACCATGTAATGAACCTGCTGAGAGAGCAGTCTCGCACACGGCCCATCTCTCCCAAAGAGATTGAGCGCATGGTGGCCATCATCCACCGCAAGTTTAGCTCCATTCAGATGCAACTCAAACAGAGCACCTGTGAGGCTGTCATGATTCTGCGCTCACGCTTCCTTGACGCCAGGTGTGTGTCTGTGTGTCTGTGTGTGTGTGTGTGTGTGTGTGTGTGTGTGTCTGTGTCTGTGTCTGTGTCTGTGTCTGTGTGTGCGTGCACGTTTTAGATGACTGGTTATTTTCTTGAGGGTTGAAGTGATCTGAGCATGTTGAAATTGTGTCAGACCTGTACATTCCAAGCATGTTGGTCATTATCTCTTCTCCGTGTGTCAGACGTAAGAGGCGCAACTTCAACAAGCAAGCTACAGAGGTGTTGAACGAGTATTTCTACTCCCACCTGTCTAACCCTTACCCAAGTGAGGAAGCCAAGGAGGAACTGGCCAAAAAGTGTGGGATCACTGTGTCTCAGGTGAATTGCCAACACCATTATTATCCAGGACTTTACTATAAGTAAAAGGACACTAGCTGTTTTTTATGGAGGTTATTAAACCCAGTATCATCTGTCACTGTTTCAAGATCAGTTTCAGTGCATCCTTTATAGCATCTTTAAATAAAAAATGCAAACAAAACACCGCATTTACATATCTGATAATCCATCTGTTCCTCAGGTCTCTAATTGGTTTGGCAACAAGAGAATACGCTACAAGAAGAACATTGGTAAGTTCCAGGAGGAAGCGAACCTCTACGCAGTTAAAACAGCGGTGGATGCTGCCAATGTGTCTGCACAGGCTAGCCAGGCTAACTCTCCAGCAACGCCCAACTCAGGTACCACATGCCCCATCTCATCTACCCACAACAAGCCCTGCCATTTGTCATTAACAGGCTTCTCTACATATACTTCATTCTTGCACACAACTGAATCACATTATGACTGTATGAAGGACTGATTTGATTGTTTAAAGGAAATCCCACACTGTACATTGCATATGTGCTCATAGCCAACTGCCCACACTGTTTAGAGTCATTTGAAATTGTCCTATTTATTTATCATGAAATCATTGGAACAGTTGTCTTCTTCAGCCTACACAGTATATATTATTATTTTGTGTAATCAAAAACCTAGACACAATCTTAACTTATTCTGTATTGCTGCAACAAGCCAGCTATTAAGAGCATTTCCCAATTTAAAAATTTGGCTGCATAATTTGTCTTTTCATTAATGGCATCATATAAAGGATTCTAAATCTAACAAAGAAAAAAATGAAAGATTCCAAAATGTTCACAATAAAATGCAGTGTTGTCAACTTTTTCTTTCCAAGACAGCTGAGCATTGTGCAGTTGGGTAGCCGTGGTCTTTGATTGACTGTTAGCCAAGATTTGCCGTATCTTGGATATCTTGTGTCATTCTGTGTGTCAGATGCTTTTCTAACATACAGTATATTTCCAAACATTTCAATATAACTTTGAAGTGTTGTCATGTGATATTAGATACAGTTAGAGAGACTCACCTGAAGTCTGCTTCAAGTGCTTTCTGTCCATCTGCCAATATTATTTTAGGGCTTGGCAATATGGACTAAAAATCATATTTCTGTATTTTTCAGCTGAATGACAATACACAATATATCTTGGTATTTACTACTTAGTGGGCTAAATGTTCAGTTCTAAGTTAAAGCCAAATGTGAGATGTCACATGCACTTTTATTAAAACAGACTGTGATCAAAATAAAATGGGGTGGCCTTGTATGTAACTAACATTTTAAAATGTATTCCAAACGTAGTGGGCAACCAGTGCAGTCATGCTAAGATTGGAGTGTCCTAGACTTAGTAAATAATCTGGCTGCTGAGTTCTGGATAAGTTGCAATTGTGAGACTGAGTGTGAGTTTAAACAGGCATAAAGAGAGTCACAGTAGTCCAGGTGTCATGTAGTCATAATATCAAAGCATGTATGTTTTTTTTTTTCTGTCATTGAGAGTGAGCATGTTTCTAATCTTGGAAACATTTTTTAATTGATAAAAAACAAGCTTGGGTAATATTTCATGATGATGATAAGTGGCTATCAAAAGTCAGCCCTAGATTCTTTGCCATGGGCTCAATGTTCCCCCCTAAGTGAACCCAGGGAGGACTGAATCTGTATTTTGTGATGCTCTGGACCAAAGATGAAGACCTCTGTTCTCATGGGGTATGCAATGTGTTAAAATTCTAAACGACTGCAACCTCTATGGGCAGTCACTGGGTACCTTTTTTTTAATGTAAATTTGCACTATAAGACATAAAATTGAACATCACAATCCACCTATTTGACTTTGTACATTGGTTATCCAAAGTATTCAAGCCAATGAACTATGTAATCTGAATGTCACACCGTTTTTAAAAAACTATAGTAAATATTTTGATTTCCAACAAGAATGTTCTGATGTAGCTAGGGATTCAAGTGGGGTAAAGCAGACCACAACATGGGCAATGAATCCGACTGTTGGAACATTTCTGTTATTATCAGGCACTCTAAGCAGCAGTTTGTTTGAAGTAGACTTTATACGTCGTCAAATTCAAATGCCTCATGTCCTCCAAATGTGTGATTGCAAATATTGGAATTATATCTCTTATTTTATGCTTTTATTTTTCAACTAACACATTTCAGCAGTTGCTGTGTGTAGCTGATATGTATGCTAACGAGAAGCTCCGCTACGATGCTTGTAAAATGATCTTTTTAGAATAAAGTGGCTGATAACATTGACCTGCATATTGAAGCTGGTTGTTAGAATTTGCTTCTTTTGGTCAATGTCCATGGTGACTTGTGGTTGGGCTGATTGGATATATATATATATATATATATATATATATATTGCCTGCAGGGTCACCGGGGTCATACAGTTTGTCACACACAGGCAACGCCTACCTCGGCCTGCGTTCGCTCAACGGGGAGGGTCTCAACATGGCGCCCTCTCTACAGCCGCAGGTATGCACTGAGGACAGCTGCAGAGTTGACCTCAATGCTGTTAACCTAGCTACCCAGAATCCCTGGATACCTACCCTTAGTCTAGCTCCTTTTGACCTCAACCTCTCCTCAGATCCCATCCTGACTTTACCTTTGACCCTATCAACTCCTCTCAAACAAACGTGCACAAATTGACCCTTCTTTGCTCTGTAAAGTGAGCTCTGAGGAATTTATGGCTTCACTCAAAAGGAATAATGTTTGTTGTTCCATATCCCTCTATAGTTACATGTATACAAAGTCCTACCCAAAGAGAGCACAGGGTCAGCCTCAGCACAGAACCCCTGCACCAGGGCTTGAAGACCCAGATACAGACATCAGGCCTTTAAGACTCCTGTAGTTGTCAACATAGTTAAAATATCCGCAGATTGAACCTGCATCCTCTCTGATTAATGGTCTATTTTGCTACCTCTAGGTTGTCCTGTTCCTTCAACAGCTACCTGCCTTTTTATTCCTTGTTTTTTCTGTCCTGTCCACACATTCCTCCATCCCATCTTTCCATATGTTAACCCCCTTGTGTAGACTAAGGCGAAATGTCCTCAAACTTAATTGTCACTGTAATTGTTGTCGGTTAATAGACATATACAGTTTTGTTGTTCTGGAGGAGTCCACAGATTTCTGCTGGTAAGCGCTAAATAGTCTAGGAATTTAACAATTAAAGGTTTAGCATTGGGTTTTGGCTTGTTGCAGTCTTTCATTTCATGAAAGAAATAGAGCAGAAGTGGTTAAATAGAGACTGAGGAAGTTAATGGGTGAGCACCAGTTACTGGTCACATTGACTGAAAAACAGTCGTTATTAAAATGAGTTTGTTAGCAGGAAGGCAGTCAGTAATACAGACTGGCTATGGTGCGTACAGTAGAGCTTTGTGGACGCCATCCCTCCTCTGCTCAGCGTGTGGTTGTTCAGTTTAAAAAAAAAAAAAAAAGGTCTAAATGTGTGGGTGTGTTTTGTCTCTGACAGGTGGATACCCTGCACCGTGCTACACACCTGACGGGCGGCTATGAGGAGCTGTCTGGTAGTGGCCTCTACACCCCTCATCGCCTGGATGTGAGTACCAACTAAAAGCTTCTTTTGTGGTGTAGCTGATAAAGAATTTTGCAGTTAGTAGCGAGGATACTGTGAGAATATGCAGTTTGCTTGGGAGGAATTATCTGTTACACAATTGTTCAAACACGCATTTTAATGATTGTTTTTAAATTTAAAGAATATTCTTACTGTGCATTAAAATAGTTATTGAAATGCGGCTGGACAGCTGTTCAGAAAATGAATGATTATACTGCAAATTTAGGCCAAGTTCTATTTCAACATCTAGAT
Organism: Etheostoma spectabile; assembly: GCF_008692095.1. Taxonomy (NCBI): domain Eukaryota; kingdom Metazoa; phylum Chordata; class Actinopteri; order Perciformes; family Percidae; genus Etheostoma; species Etheostoma spectabile. Next base: position 11,384,011 of record NC_045747.1, read on the forward strand.
CTTTAACTTACAAATCACCAAATCAATGCTTTATGGGATGTGACAAACCAATAGTTGCTTTATGCTGGCAAATTATTTAAGAGGAGACATTCATTTTAGGCATTTATAACTTTGGGTTGAAAATGTTCGTGTTTACTTACACTTAAGTAACCAGGTTACAGTCAGCTTTCTACAGTAAGCTGATTTCTGAAACAGCAAAACGTCTGGTTTCTGTAGTCGGGGAAGTGGATTAGAAAAAATACTATTTCTCCAGAGAGCCCATTTCTGTACAAAGTATATATACACACATACATTCCGATTTATTTAAGTAACCCGATTACTTGAGTGCATGAAAATACCATAAATATAATCAGCTGATACATGTTTTACCAGATAGGTAGTTCTTAGGATGTTATGTCTGCAACCAGTAAGCCATTTTACAGATGCA
>NC_045747.1:11384447-11387435 GCF_008692095.1 Etheostoma spectabile
TGTAAGCACAATTACAACTGATTTAGACCACTAATTATAAAACTCCTTCATGCAGAATACTCTCTTCCCTGACTGTTTAGGCTAACAGCTGGCAGGACACCACCAACCCCCCTTCGGTCACCTCTCCTCCCGGTCCTCCTGGTAGCGTCCACTCCGACACCTCCAACTGATTCGGTGGCTCTCCCTGCCATCACTTCATTCCCGCTGCGGTCTGCTCTGACTACCATCCTCTGTCTTCATGTTTCACTTCTCCCTTGTCTCTCAACTAGACAGCCACACAAGGTTGTGATCACATTTCATAAACACACACTGTGCTGGAACACAGGACAGCCGAACAAGAGGAGTTCTCCCTTCATCCCCCAACTTCACTTCAATGCTAGAAGGTCCTTAACTCAGAATAAATGAGGGATGGAGCTTACTGATGCTGACACAGATAGAAAACATCTATAATATCAAGGACTTTTTGCAAACAAAAAACAAAAAAACACTGACCCAGCTGTGTAGATGATCATGATGTCTGTACATTATGTGTATATGCACGTTCTTCACACAGTACTCACACAGCTTGTCCATGTGCTGTTGACCTCTGCACTCGACCCTTTGCTTTGGAAAACTGTGTGTGATTGCCTGTATCTCTTGAAGCCTTGGCATTTGACAGCCAAACTGTTGATACGCATCACCAGAGAGCTCTGCTCACCTTGCTCGTACCAAAGTGCTGCCCCAGTAGTTGTCAACACATCTGTTCCTCTGAGATCACCCTCTGCCAACTCAACACAAGACACTGTTATCTTCCAGTCCTTATAGCTTGATGTTTAATTCAGTTGGAGATTTAAACAAAGTGAATAATTAAGATATGCACAAATGTGCATTTACCCCCCTTCCTTCCATAACACACAACTTTTCAGTCGTTTTCATGGTGAGCTGACATAAGAGATGTGTCAAGCACAAAAGTTAGCATCCTTGTAATGGGTGTCTCTACCTGTGAAAGGGTAGTTAAGGGGGTCACTGTTCTAAACCAGGCAGGACAGGTGATAATAGGGCTGGCAAAAAGAGGAGGAAAGGGCAGAGAGAGGAGAATATCTTTGGGTGAGTGGATGTAACTAATAGCCCTTTTTGTTGCTAACCAATAGAGGGTGTTGGTAGATGGCTTGTAGACTTTATTTCTTGCTTTCTGTTCACTAGTTTATTTGATTGTAGGCTATTTTCTAATGCTGTTTCACCAAGAATGCACCAGCCACCACCAAAAATGAGCTCAATAAAGCTTTTAAATGATGTAAGGAGACAAGTGGAAAGGTTGTGGGGCATTGATGTGTTATTGGGACAAACGTGACAAGACTTTAGAAACGTGACTGTCTTCCATGCATGTAGGAATTCTAGGCGTGATATTGTTTTCATTTAACCTTCCAAGTTTTTAGCTACGTTTTTATTAACAAAAAAAATAAAGGGTATAATTATTACAGTCAGACCAAAAAGGAAAAAGTGCATCATGTATTGCTATGATGTGTGTGTGTCTCTGTGTGGGCGTGTGTACAGTGTTCCTTGGGATGTCTTAGTCAAACTGGCCGGTGCCCTCTGACCTTTGTAAGCATTATAGCGACTGGGTGCTTCCGCCAGCCAATGACACACCGGGTGGGGTTCAACTGAGATCTACTCCCCATCTTGAAACATTTAAGCATGTGAGCCCGAGGCAACACACTACAACCTTCTGTTGTACCAAAACCAAAAATACCACGTTCAGCAATGTAATAATGCTACTCTGTGTCTCTCTAAAGTTGGTGCACAGCCGCCTTTTCAGTTCGAGGAAAGGAGGAAATTATATTTGTATCTGTGTCTCTCTGTATGGTGTTGTCATGCCTCAAGTTGATTTGATTTTTAGTTTTTTTTTTTGTGGGGCGTCATGGGTGGGTGGGTGGAGTAAGGACTGTCATATCACACCTGTAATTTGATTGTGAGCATATAAGGTATGCTCTCCCCTTAACCCATCCTTGAATACCTTCTGGTAAAACCAACTATTTTGTTTTCAGTTCTGTGGCCAATTGGGCAAGGGCTTCTCTCTCTCCTCTGTTACCAAAAAAGAGGCAACACTGGGTGTAGTAAAACTCTTAACTTGTGTTTAGGACAAACCTGCAACGTTTTGGGGGGATTTTCATTCTTTGGAACTATTTTATACATTAACTGTTCTGTGAATAACAAAGCATTTTGATAGTAAGGTAAAGCCTTATAAAGATGTGTTGTTAAACCATTATGTTACTTAGAAGCTGGTCACATGTGCTATCCCACATCTAATTACTTGTTTTGTTACTCATCGCGGTTCATATGACTGTATCTTATGAATAACGTTATCACCACACCAAATTATCATGCCCCCCTCCCCCTCCCTTTTCTACCTGTTGTAATGGATGTCACTGTACAGTTTGTGTAATGTTTCAGTATTTTTTCTTTTCTTTTATAAACTTTGATGTTTGGTTGAAATGCCAGTTTTATTTGGCCTTTGTGTCACAGGATTCATGATAACTCTGTACCAATTTTGAATATTATTTAGGTCTTTTGTTACATAACCGGTGGCAATGTAGGGTTTGTGTAACATTTGGTGCTGTGGAAAGACAATTGTACCAATTGAGGATCTCCAATGGACATTTGGTGTATTTTGACATTTTATGGACCCCCTTCCCCATCGGTTTCCCTTTCAGTTTCCAACTTCTCCAAATATTCAACCATCTGTGCTTCATGTAATGCTAAAACTTTTTTTTTCTTTTAAACATGCTCAAATTGTTACATTAAGAATAAGAACGTTCTGTGGCAGGAGTGTAATAGTTACGCGGACAGTTAAATTGTGCAGGTGCAGATGTTGCGTGTTTGGGGAAAGCTTATCCCCAGAAATTATTCAAGCAGTTAATTTTTTTAATGCAGAAATATTGCGATAATATGCAACCACTATATTTGCCTACGGCCGAGGATGACAATACTGAATTTTGTTTGAGGAATTTG
>NC_045747.1:11387501-11393768 GCF_008692095.1 Etheostoma spectabile
CCCTTCACCTTACAGCAGATGGTCCACACTTTGCTCGCCTCAAACATAATGAGTTCAGCAAAATCATTCACGCCTAGAGCTCAGACCTCAATGGAAACATTGAATGGTCCCCTGCCTGTTTTTGCAACAGATCTGCAAATCTATACAGAACTTAATTTTACTCATTTTTACTGTTGACCATGTTTAAATATTGTTCTGATTCTGTAAGTGACTAAATTACTTGCACAGCACCAAATGGCTTCTTAAACCTTTTTGATTTTTTTTGTTTTTATTAGTATATTTGTATCTCCCCTCTTTCCCTTGTATTTACCCCTCTCTCTACCTCTGTCTTTCCATTTCTCTTGTATATAACCCCCACTGTTTTCAGACTCGTGAGTCTGTATGAACTCCTTTTATACCTCAAACTTTAGAATTGTTCTAGAAAGAGTCAAACAAAAGGAAGAATATGACAAATTGTAGTGTTCTTAGTAGAAAATTAATAAAAATGATTTAGTGTGATTTTTCAGTATTTGATTTCAGATTTTAGGTGTTTCTTTTTATAATTTGTCACAAATGCTCTCGTGATAGTCAAACATAATAAAAGGAGAGATTGCACCATCTGATGATTAACATGTGACTCTGTCAGCCTCGTGGAGACTGAGGATAACACTATCCTGAGAAATAAAAGCATTTGTCTAACATGGATAAACTCCTTTTCAAAAGATGCATCTTTATATACAGTATATATATATATATTTCATTCAATTTACAAATGCAAACAAGAAAGCGAGGTCATTTAGCAGAAGCAGAATTACACAATGTGGGCTGGTTAGATGACATTTGAAGTCCAGATTTTGGTTTATTTTGCAGGCTTACAGCCATCATACCCCTGTCATTGTCGAATTGTATCCTTTATAGTTTGTTTCCGTGGCGACTGCCTGATCTTCTGATTTCGGGGCACAGTCAAGAGTTTCCTGTAGACAAAACATAGTTGGACATAAAGGAAAAATGTTTTGAATTTCACAATCCCATTTTCAAACAATGCCTTAACATTCAGTTATTTCATATTTTCCCGCCATCCACTTTTATATAAAGAAAAGTCGTCTTGACTCAAAGATTAACAAAATGAAAAAGAAATCAAGAAGAGGAATTTCTTGGTTCCTTCTGGCGCCAGGTACGTGATAAGTTAGATTGGAAATCCGTATGTGAAAACCTGAATGACTTACTGTGAGGGGCAAATGGAAGAGACATCAGAAGACGGGCTTTTTGTCGTTACAGTTTTTAAAGACGGCTATGAAAATTGTTTTCAATACCTAACAACTTTTCTAAACTCAACACACCAACACACAATTGGCAAAACAGTTAAAATCACACATTGTAAACTTAACTCCCAACGTTAATTTTCAAAATACAATAATAAACTATTCAATACACAATCCACTATGTCTACCAAAACACTGCAAGCATGTCTCAAAATCAAGTAATTCTTCCAAAACACTAACACATGTTCTCTTCCAACAGCAACATTCAGGCGAGGCAGCTTTATTTGTATGGCACATTACAGCAACAGGGCAATTCAAAGTGCTTTTCATAAAAAGATTAAAATAATAAAGGTTACAGTGCAGTACAAGAAATTAAAACACATTAAAGAGCAGTTAAACATATAAAAGCAGATTTTAGGCTGCTAATACGGCTGCCCCGCACACGTTAACGGAGCGCAATAACCCTTTTGTGGCAACCCAAACTTTGTTGACCAATACGGTATTATTCTACACAGGCAGAACCATATGTCTTTAATATCTCATCCACCACGGGCCCCGCAGGATCATGTGACTTTGTTCTCTGGTTACCCATAACCAAGAGTGGAAGTACTTCTCTTTACACTACAATACAGTCGTCACTATCAGGCTTCGTTTAACCACGGCAAACTTTGCAAAATCCTGAACAGCTCCAACTGTTTCTTGTAGATTTTACCATAAAATCTAAGTCCCATTTAGTCCGTCATAGCCCAATGTCATAAAAACACTAATATCAGATGGAATTACAGAAACTGCATTATTGTATGTGTCAGGTCTTCCCTTATACAATAGATAATAGTATATTGTTTTGATCATAGATTGTGTTTTACACTGCAGTTTCTCTTGAAGCCTCTACATTTATGTTTTGTTGGGTTTAGTATATGCATGCATTTTGTTTCTTTTGCTGCAGAAATTCAATATAAAAAATGAATGACACATCTCGGAGTAGCTTTATAGTTATGGTTATATAGTTATATAGTTTATGGTTTACAGTATGAAAAACAGGAAGAAAAAAAAATTGTCCTGGTACTTGTCTTCCTCTTCCTTATGCAGGAGTTTGTTTTTTTTTACTTTCTTTATGTTCATCTTCACTGTATTGTTCCTTTTCCACACAAAATCAGCCCAAATAGGTCCTCTTTTTACTGTACATACTACTGTAACATATCAGAATCAGCTTTGGCCAGGTTTGGGTAAACAAACAAGTAATGGGACTTTGGTTACTGTAATATATAAAGAATACTGTAAAAACAGATGGTCATGCGATTGAAAGAACCTAAACAGCTGAGTGTGTTTCCTAGTTGGGAATCAGCTGGGATTGATCTATTTTCATAACTCCAATCAGCTGTTTCTCTCATTTACAGTAACAATAGAATAAAATACAGGGGATATATTTGTGTTTCAATTTACAATATGAACTGCTGTTCACTTGGACGTTAGCCTATAAGTTAGGTTTAGAACATGATGTTATCTGTTCAGACATTTGTTGTTCAGACTGAAAGCATTTGCAAATTTGTTTGTTTTGGTCTTGGTTGAGCTTGTGTGTAAAAGAAGTTCAAGCATTTTAAGTCTGTGTTAACTGTATGCATTTTGTGTCAAAGCAACAAGAAATGTGTTAATTTATTGCCAACACAGACAGATGTTGTACTGTGTTAAGAGTTTAGCAAAGTTGTTAAAAGTATTTACAAAATTGTCATGGAAATTGTAAAAAACTGTAATCCAACACACAGGTAGAAATGGAGTAGATCCTGTTTCTAAGTGATTTAAAAGGGTGTAAAGTTTAACTTTCACAGGTTGTAATGGAACTGTACCTCTGGCAGAGGGGAGTCCATCTCGACGGGTGACAGCTCCCTCTGCTGGTCGTCACCTCTCCGACACAGGCAGCACAAGATCCACTTGAATGTCCTCCGCATCTCGTCGTCTCGCAGAGTATAGATGATAGGATTGACCAGAGAGTTGCATTCTGCTATCGCCAAACAGAATTTCTCATAGACGTTGGCGTGGCTGGCTTTACCTAACAGCCCGTCCAGTAAGAGAGTCACAAGGCCAGGCATCCAGCAGATTACAAAGGCGCCTGCACAGATGAGGCTTGTTATTGAGGGCAGAAAAAAAGTCAACAACAATAAACTCAAAAGCGTCCATAAAAGCAGCCATGTAATATAACACCAGTTATCTCAAAGTGGAGGTACATTAGGCAATATTTGTGCCTTCATTGCTCAACGTCAAGGTTAAATGACAGTTAGCACGTATTTGACTTGAGTCACTAGAGCAATCAAAGAGGCAGATTATGATGTTAAAATGTGGGAAACTCTTGAACTTCCAAACAACCCTTTGAAATGTAAAATGCCTGTGGTTACCAGACATGGTCTGATAAAGAAACAAGCCTAGAGCTGCAAAACTGGTTTGTGGGGGAAGTGGGAGGCAGGTAGCAAGAATCTAACATGCAACAGCTCTTTGAACTAAAGTGCATTTAGTATGGATACCTTCAAAATACAAAATTCCGTTTCCCCTCACATGAAGTGATGAGGTGAATGGGTTGAAGCCATTAAACATTACTTCATGAGAAAATGTAGATTAATAAGCATTATTTATTTTTTATTTATAAAAACAACGAACTAGACTTAATTTTGTGGTTAATTAAAAACAAAACCTTACAAACTTGACCTTTGCACAACTAACATCCAGCACACAAACAGCTTCTTACCCAGAACCATGGAGATCGTTTTCATCAGGTTGACAACAGTCTGCCGGTGCCGCATCTCCAAGGTGTGATGGGACACGCCCCTGGTCTGGTATCTCACATAGATGAAGATACGAGTGTACACAGCCACCATGATAAAGAAAGTAAGCAGGTTAAGAACGGCCCAGAAGATGAGGAAGTGGCGGCTGTAGAGAGGAGCGACGGTAGAGCAGTCATCCAGATCACACTCGCAGTTCCAAAACATCGAGGGCACCAGGCCCATGATGATGCTCACAGCCCAGATGCCGACTATCAGCAGCAACACTCGCCGCTTGGTCATGTTGCTGTGCAGCTGCATGGTGATGATGGTCTGGTGGCGCTCCACGGCAACAGCCAGAAGGTTGGCCACAGAGGCCGTCAGGCTGATGTCAATCAAAGCACCGCGGATGTACCACTGCTTCTTGGTGAGCATTCTGGTCCAGGGGCCCGTGTTCAACATCAGGTTGGCGTAGGCGATGCCTGCAAACAGGTCAGCTGCTGCCATGTTGCCCAGGAGATAGTAGATGGGGAAGTGGAAGCGGTGGTTCATGGAGATGGCCACCATCACCATCAGGTTGGCTAGGACTACAATGAGACATACCGTCAAGCCCAGTCCGATTACCACAGAGTCCCGCGTCGTCCACACTAAGTTCAATTTCTTACCCACCCAGTTGTAGAAGAAGGTGACATTGTGGCTGTAGTCACAGGTACTCCACACGCTGCTCTCCATGGCCATAACTGTAGACACACAACTCAAATGTAAAAATGTGTACTTGTGGTCTTAAACAACAGGTAATGTACAGTATTGTATTTGTTCAATATAAGGCTTTCCATATAGTAGGCTACACATTACAAATTCACCCAGTGTAAGAGAGTCTTGATGACAGTTCCAGTCCTTCATCTCAGTTCTCATACCTTTACAAACTAAATGCTATAATAACTTGAAAATAGTGATATAAGTCTAAAGCTCTCATTTCTCATGAAAATACTATTATATTATATTGAACTGTGGATTTTGAGACGCTTGCTAGAAACACAAAACTTTGGTTGGCAGTATGATCAGGACACTGTACAGATAATCCTCAACAGCAGAGAGTCAACATAACTTGTGAATATAATCTGCTTTTCATTTCAAAAGACAGATGTGCTACTGTGAGGATTCACATTTCTCTTTCTTATATCCTGATTGGTGGAACGTTTGAGTACTTATAGTATATAGTACCTGTTTTTAGTATGTTTTTGTAGTTGTGTCTCATAATGGATGTCATATTCTTGCTGCAAAGAAAATCTATCGACTACTATCTACAAACTAGACAATGCATTTCCTGCAGAAAATGCTTGTGAATGCTGAAATCTAAATTGCTAAAGCTAAACTGGATTGCTGGCATAATTGCACGAGAAGTGTGAATAGTGAAAATGGTTTTAAAAGTGGGAATGGTTTTAATTAGTATGGATTCCATTGAAATGTTGAATAACACTGATAATGTATCAAACAAAATATATTTTAAGGTTTTTTGAAAAGCTTTTGCTACACTGAATTTCTGGTTGAAATGTGTAGCCGTTTGTAGGAAAATGTTTGAAAGTGGGGGTTCTAAATAATAAAAATATTGTAACCCTCGTCTTCCCGTCAAAATTAAAAAAAAATCAACACTTTTTTGACGGTTTTTATTGATGTCATCAATTGATTTATTTACTTTTTTTTTTCTTTTCAATGGTTGTCACTTTTGTTTAACTTTTTAACTTCAGTTCTACAGTTATTTTTGGAATTTGTGGTCAATAAACCTCATTCATAGGAACTTATACCAAATGTTGGCGTTAGAAAATCAGAAATTACCCCAAAAGGAATGAAAGTAGAGATTTGTACTTGCCAAAGAGCGTTGGAATTAATCATGTTATTTTGGATAATTACAATTGGGTAGTTAAAAAGAAGATTGATTTAGGAAAATGGGTCAGTTTGACCCATGGACAACACAAGTGTTAAACAAAGCTTAGTAATACTAATATTGTATGCATGTTTTTGTAAAAGCTGATGCTAAACTGAATTGCCTGGTTTAAGAAGTAAGTGAAATAGTAATGAATAAGTTGGACATATTAAGAAATCTCAATCAGCTGTGTTCAATATTTTCAAAAAATACAAAAAGAATTTACAAGTTGTATAAAACTAATGAATAAAAGATGTGGAAGATTTTAAGGTTTGAATGGAGTAGGAATCTATAAATAAGACTTCATCAAGCATGGAAAGCTACGGAGACCCAGCGGTGACACGGAGAAAAA
>NC_045747.1:11393778-11396373 GCF_008692095.1 Etheostoma spectabile
AAAAAAAGTGATACTAATCTTATGGTATAGTATGTTGAAAAATTCGTAGTATGGTATATCGAAAAAAAAAAAAAGTGATAACAAATGCAATATTATAGTATAATATGTCGAAAAGTGTTAAAGTCATAGTATAGTATGTCAAATGAAATGATAAAAAAGTCATAGTATACTATTTTGAAAAAAAGTGATAAAAAAGTCCTGGTGTAGAATGTTGAAAAAAGCAGGTATGTTGAATAAAGTGATAAAAAAATCCTAGTATAGTATGTCGGAAAAGTCATAGTATGTCAAAAAAAGTCATTGTAAAGTATTTTGAAAAAGTCACAGTAAAAAACTGTGTAGCTCCGTCTAGATTGTATCTCCCTCAGAATTTTTCTAGATTTACTAGGCATTCACTCAGGGCGTGACCTGGATAGGACCTTTACTTTGTGAAAACATAAGTGAAAACATAAGTCAGACGAGGTGGCCGAGTGGTTTAGGCAATGGACTGCTAATTTATTGTGCTCTGCACGCGGGGGTTTAAATCCCAGCCTTGTTGAACCAGATGTCAATAATATAACTGGCTGCATTCAAACAACTGTCCTTGCAACAATGTTATCAGTTCCTCCCAGAGAAATGCTCATGTCATTATTGTTATAGTCTGTTGAAAAACATTGTAGTATAGTATGGCAAAAAAAGTCATAAAAAAAGTCAGTATAATAGTTAGTAGATAGTAACAAATATTATTAATAGTAGGTAGTATAATATGTCAAAACGTCTGGAAGAACAGGCAAACTCCACACAAACAGGCCCAGCCCACACTGGAATCAAACCACGGCTCATAATCTGTGGTTCCTATTTCCTGGTGGTTGGTGGAGAAGTGCTAACCACTGAGCCACAGTCATAGTATAATATGTCAAAAAAGCCCTTAAAAAGTTATAATATGGTATGTCAGAAAAAGTCATAGTATACTACAGTATGTTGAAAAAAGTCATAGTTATAGTATGTTGAATAATGTGATAAAAGTCCCAGTGTAGTATGTCAAAAAAACCATTCAAAATTTAAAGTATAGTATGTTGGAAAAATCGTTGTATAGTATTTTGAAAAAGTCATAGTATTCTATGTCGGAAAAAGTCATTGTGTGTGTGTGTGTGTGTGTGTGTGTGTGCGCACAGCATGGAATAATGGCGTTTTTCTACTGCCTGGTATCTACTCGACTTTTTTGGTGTTTCATTACAAAAAAAAGTCCCTGGTACCTGCTAACAGGTACTTTTTTTTTTTTTTTAGTACTATCTCCATCGAGGTTCCAAGCGAGCTGAGGCGATACCAAAATGTGACGTAAAAACCTGCAGACTACTGATTGTAGGGCTGCACGATTATGGCCAAAATGATAATCACGATTATTTTGATCAAAATTTGATCGCGATATTCTCACGATTATTTGTGATTTTAAACAAAACAATTTTATTGTCACATAGGCTATTTATAACTGCGAGAGGGATGGTGATGGACGCTACTCACAGAGAGCGGCTGACCATTATGAACAGGTCCCGCACGGGTCGAACGGCGGATACACACGTCGTGTGTATTAAACGTCTGTATCTTCAATGCGCTGCATTTTTAACTATGATATCTGGCCATGGGCAATCTCTGGTCCAGGCCAGCAGCTCCGTCTCACACGCTGTTACTCTACCAACTGAAGTTAGTTGCATTCAAAAACTTCTTCTGTGTTCTTCGCCGTAGCGGCCGCGATAACAGAGTTACCACGGAAACACTGGTACAAATACAGGTTTGCCCCCTCATATTTAACAATATACAGCTGTGTTAATAAAAAATTTAAACTGTAGACAAATATCAGAAGTGTGGACCGGCGGCCGCTGTGTGGCGGGGCGCGGAGAGTAGAGGAGAGAGAGTAGGACGAGAGAGCACACAGGCACGGCTTTACAGACGAAATGGGTCATGTAACGCAAAATTAAACCATATCCATATAAACAGCATTGCAGCGGATGCGAGGACATTAGCACCGGTGCGTCCTAGAGGAGCTAACAGCTAACAGACGCTACTAGCTAACAGACGCTATTAGCTAACAGCTAACGCTACTAGCACCGACTAGCACTGGTCACTGCTGTTGTCTGAAAAACAACGGATGGGACAAAGTTTGCGTTTACTGGTAAACTGGTAAACTTCAAGACCGACGTATAAACCGATGCTACTGTTGAGTTTTCCTCAAGCTACTTGTCCTCTGGGACTGTTACATCTAGAAACTAGCTGCACGGGGTGCAGTGAACTACTGACGGCTCATGATCAGACGGCTTTACGGAGCGGCAGATGGGCTTTGCAAAAAAACCGGAGTGTTCTATGAAATGAGTTTATAAATATCGCTCGATCACGCAAATTTGATCGTGGGAAGTCCAAATCGTGATCGCGATTAAAATTCGATTAATTGTGCAGCCCTAACTGATTGGTCAGAGAGAATTGTCACTATTCACTGCGTCATCATTGCTAGCGACAGACGGGAGGTGTCCTGAACAAAACCACAGTGTTTAAGTAGTTTAGCCAGCGGGTTTTTTTTGTTTTGTGTTTTGCTGCCTCCAGCTTCTTTTGAAACTAATTTGTCTT
>NC_045747.1:11396383-11413704 GCF_008692095.1 Etheostoma spectabile
CAACAGCCACATGCTGAGAATCAAAAACAACACACCTTCGCCTGTGTCGCGTTAGGTCACGGCAGTTTTCTGCTATGACGACCAGCCGCGGCTCGCCTCACGCATGAGGCGGTACTAATCTGCAATGGCAAAAGGAGGCGGGGCACCGCGGCTGAGACGAGGCGGGGCGAGTCGGGCAGGTACCATTAATGGAAATAACGCCGTAAGAGGAAACGCTAGGTCACTGAGCCTGGCCGTGTAGCCACTTATATACAAGTTTAAGATTAGCAAACTTATTAAAAATGATCGAAATTCAACATTGTTAATTGCAATGATGAGATCTTATCGGCTTCCTGTCCAAAATTGTAATTGCTCAATTGCATATTAAAAAGGCATTGTTATTGTAGGTGCTGCTTGTGACCAAGAGGTTACACAATAACTTGTTGTTGTGATGTGAAAAGATCATAGCATGCATGGAAGTGTTTGCAGCATGAAATGGGGGGCAGTCCCTAATAAGTCTAAATGTGTGTAAGTTTGCTTTTGCAACCCTGCTTGCCATTTTCACATTTTTCAAATTTTAATTGGGAGTCTGAGATATTTAACCTACCAAACCTGTTTGACATGTTGCCCATTTATCGTTAAATTGAACTCACTTAATTCTATTGTGGACCGAGCCCTGATAGAAAAGTAAACCGAAACAATTTACTGAAAGGCATGATATCTCAAACCATGCTGCTATGGAGTGTAGATGGTCTGACAGCTGGGTGGAGACAGACAGGGTTATTCTACCAGGTAGGTAGGTGTGTGTAATATATATATATATATATATATATATATATATATATATATGTATGAGCAATCTCTGTAAAGAAGCATGGACGGAAGCCAAACTGTAATGGACGTAGATAGTTATTGGATTCTACATTCTTGATTAACTGGCAAGCTACAACTTTCTCCAAAACTTTGAAAAAAAAATATATATATATGTAGGATGTTTGTGAATATATGAGGACTATTTGGCCTATAGTTATATGACTGCTCAATGGCCCTGATTTCAAAATTGGTATCACTCTTGCTTACTCACTTAGACATAACAACATAGGGAAATCGGGTCCAGGTTGAAAACAAACCAATAGTTACCCTATTTCAAAAAGTATATGGTAGAATAAAGTTAAATACCTGCACGTCCTTAAAAAGCATTCACACAATAATAAGTAAGTGTAATAAGCTAGTGTCTCTAAACTTACCTCAATTATTACTTGTCTAATGGTAGTTGTACATTTTTTTTGTAGCTCTTTTCGGTGTTTTAATTTGTAGACGGTCCCTAAGCTCTGGTCTCTCCACCGGCTGCTCGTACAGACCAATGTTATTTCTTCAGGTTGAAGGACGGTTCGTTTGGATGAAAATGAGTTTGTAGCTCGTTGTTAACCTTGCTACGGTAGGAAAGATGCGTCGTTTGTAATTTGACAACAGAGTAATTGATCCCGGAAGTTCGAATCTGTGAATGTCTTTCTAACTTTACCGAAGTCAGATACTAAACAGCTAAAACCATTTGGACGTTCTTGGACACTACACGCGCGCACGTGAAAAACCTGTTTCAGCTTGTTGTGAAACGTGATGGTGACACTCATCTCTCTTCAACGGAAACTCCTGTGTTAAGGACATTTTTGTTTAGACAATAAACGTTTAATTAGTTGAAACCTACCGGCGTTTTTAGAGTCTCCTACATCCAGGCAGGTCCCACATGAAACCAGAGTTGCTAGCTGCCATTTAATTACAGACGAAGTCTTTGAGGTGCTCTCCCTGTCGTCCGCCCGTTCAAGTCGACGCCTCTCTGACTCTCAGATGAGCTGGACTCGACAGACCAGACAGGTATCAGTGCTGCCTCCAACTGCAACCTGAAATATGGGGAAAACCATACACGCATTGGGTCTTAGCCTACTTCTTGGTGCTCGAGAATTGGCTTTGAGAATCTTTCTCACAATCCACATCAAATGTTATTACTCAAATAGTTTCAGCTCAAGTGGAAGTGTTTTCCTCACTTTCCTCAAGTTAGCTCTGTGTGAGTGCATTAGAGACGTTGCTCCCAAATAATAGAGATAAAACCTAAATATCTATTTTGTTTCTATATCTCAAATACTCGGAGCTACAAGTGAAGGAAGCAATTTATTTTGAGTAATCACTACGCCAAAACAGTAACCATTAAAGCTTAAATAAATAAAAAACAACTGGGAACTTGAACAGAACTAGTCCCAATATAGGAACACCTTAAGGCAACGGAACATAAAACCAAAAACGGACTTTGACTGACTGACATGCTCATTCATATTGGCAATAAAACCGATAATTGCTCTGTTAATTATTTTAGAGATATTAACTGTATTTAGTCACGATAGTACTGATATTAATGTCTATTATATGAAATTGCCTAGAGTGAATGGTTGCAGACCCCCACTGTGCAGTCTTTTCCAGTGCAGGGTTCATTGTCAGGGCCGCACGTTCAGCACCGACAAGACGTAGCAACACGTTTTAATGTATAGTGTATACTTCTTTAAACTGAAACGAGGGGTGCGTTGAACACACTGTTAGAGACACGTCTCTGCTGATTAGGTATCACCTGTGACACAGCCATCAAACGAGACACACTCACCCAACGAGAGACAACATATCTACGTTGCACACCGTCCCGAGAAAACAGGTTCAACACGGGAAGCGTAGCAAAACGGTGCACACCGTTTTGAGATTGAACGTACCCCTGGTCGCCGGTCAGTTACTAGCGTAAAGTCCATAGACTGTTTTTACAGTCTTGTAAAGTCCATAGGCATAACATACTTCTGGGTAAAACCTTCAAAATTAAGAAATCCAATGAGCAGAAAAGTTTCTCATGTGCAAAAATGGAAATAAAGTGTGGACAAAACATATCACTAGCTATTTGTTGAAACACATTGCACGCTGTATAAATGGCTATGAAAATCGTAAAGAATAATGATCAGTCTTAATATCTGTATTATTCCTGAAGAGAATGCAGCTGCAGATTGGAATTGCAGATGTCGACATGCTGATGTGCACCATCTACAAGCTATGAGACAGTACTAGATAACTTGTTTGCAAGCAATAACTTAGTGTTTTTATATTTTGCAGTATAAACCTGCAAAATGAAACTGAAGCAGATTTGTATCTGAATATCTGAAACTAAGCAATCGTTACAGCGCAACTCTGTCCTGTACACTATTACACACTATTATTCCACACTGTACACTATTTGAAAAGAATGAGGTGTGTGTGTGTGTGTGGGGGGGGGTGACGAGGAGGCAAAAAACCTCAATGAAATTGTAATGTAACAGTAAAAAACTAAATTGTATTTTTGAGTATCTTGACACTGGTTAGTGCAACAATGTTGTTCCATCAGTATTATCATTATTCAAACAGGAGTACTAATGTAAAACATAAATACATAAAGTGTCAAAACTGCAGGAGATACTATGCTTTTTGTCTGTAGCTGGCAACGTTGTTTCTGAACTGAAGTGTAGTTGTTACTTTCCTTCCTGCCACAAGTTAACTTCCTATTGTGAATCTGCTAAATGAAAATGAGGAAACTCCATACCAGTTCCTAGAGGAATTTCACATAAAAAAGACAGAATTTAGTTTTTTTATTTTCTATAAAAGAGATGTTTATTCAATGATCATAACAGACTGAATCAGAGACCTCAATAGACCACTCACATACCAAACAAAAAAAAAAAAAAAAAAAAAAAAATCGAGGATAATGTTTGAACAAAACCCCCAAAACAGAACAAATGTAACACAAAATAAAATACCTGAATAAAGCAAACTCTGGGCTGAGCTGCAGGTCAGCACATTCTCTGTACAACTCATGGCACATTATGTCCAGAACAGTTATTGTGAAAAGGAAAAAAAAAAAGGCTAAAAAGGAATGAAGTTTGTTTTTACCCTTTCAAAACCGGTCTAATAAAAATTCTATGTTCATATATGGTGGACTTCAATGAAATTAAAAAAGGTGACTTTAGCACAGGAACAAGTTTTACTGAAGTACTGTTTATCCTCCTCATCAATAGAATGATCATCTACATTGGGGAACATGCCTCCTGCACCACACTTTAAAAGGAACACACACACACACACACACACACACACACACACACACACACACACCACACACACACACACACACACACACAACACACACCACCCCCCCCCCACACACACACCACACACACACACACACACCCACACACACAACCACCACACACAAACACACACACACCCACACACACACCACACACACACAACCACACACCACACACACACACACACAACACACAACACAACGCTGAAACATATCTACCTAAAATCTGCTGATTGAACAAAATAAGAAATTAGCTGTCAGATGTGTACACTCATAGAAGTCCAGCTAAAACTAAATTTAAAACCCGAATATTGACAACGGGTGAAATATAAAACACTGTCTTGTCCTTTTTTTAGTAAATTTTTTTTTTAGTTTTTTTTTTTAACACAAACTCTTTCAAAAATCTCCCTCCCCATTCAAATATTACACCACCCATTCCTGACCTGCCCCCTTTCTAAACCCCCTCAAAGTGTAATATAAGCCAACAAGAATTGCAATACAATACAGGCACTGGAGAAAAACACCATAAGAGACAAGTGAAGAGGACGAGATGCATTCCGATTTTAACCCATCCCAATGTCTCCAAGAACAGAATTATAACTCACATCCACTATTATCGAACAAGAACAAAGATATAATGAAAAAAAATTTTTTTTCCAGAGTTTTACATTTCTTAACTTATGTTTGTCTTTTCATTTTGTGTTGACAGTTTGCCCTCAGTCAATTAGAATTTAAACTAAGTGGGAGCTCCTTCCGCTCCCTTCAGCTATTTTTTACTAAACCTGATTCAAGTAACAGCTATAGGAAAGTGTTAAGTTTCTGTCTTGCCCCTGATTGCCCCTTCCTGCCTAGAGCACTCTACCTGTTGACATGTGTTCAAAATCTTTAGGGAAGATCAGAGCGCACACACACACACACACACAGAGGGAAGGGCAAGGGGCTCCTCACCTTCTCATTTTTTTAACTGATCCAGTAGTGTGACTGTTGCAAACAGGCCAATGATATCAACATTTCCAACTTTATGTCTCAAAGTGTAATACAAAAAATGGTGCAACACTTGTAGTGAAATTATATTCCAAATAAAGCTCAGAAACGGCCGGACCTTTCCCCTCTTCTGCTTTAAATGAAAAACACAAGGCATGATTAAAACTTCAACAGATTCTGTCTTTGATAAATACGTGATGGAACTATGATAATGCATATATTCAGGGTTTGTTTTTTTTGTCACTAGCTACCTACCATATTTTAGGACAAGTAATTTAGCATAAAAGATAATGGGTTGTTTGGCATAGACATAGGTGGTGGAGTGTGATAGTATGTAGATTCAAAGACCTAAAGAGAAAAAAAGAAAGATCCAAAATAAACAGTTATTGTAGTATAAGAAAATACTTCTTTACAGTAGATACTAAGATGATGAAAAAAGCTCTGCACTGCACCTACTCTTGGTTGTAATTGTTATTAGTTTCTCCATGTGTGCAGGCCACAGAACATAATGGTCTGTTTAGGAAAGAGGTGTAAGGCAAACTGTACCTTCTCTGCTGAGAAATATACATGATTTACAGTATGGAAGTTGCCCCCCCACCCCAACCATTTCATTTGTTCACTTACAACAATCAAAACAAAACATAAAAGACCAGTCTTCTTTACCACGTCAGACATCTGGCAGTTTTAAAACATCTGCACAGTCTGTCAGTACATTATCAGAGCATTTTCATAGTTTCATAGTTGTCTTTACTCTTGCAATTTATATTGGGTCCACGCACACTGTAAGAAGCAAGTGACAAAGGCAACTGTGCCAACAGGGGTCCTCTTTCTCCTGTTATGAGATACCAGGCAGGTAATGCCAAATTCCCAGTAAATGACATCCAAAACATGAGACTATTCTCATGTGTTGTGTGTGTGTTCCGTCCACAGGGGCAAAGCGAGCCGTGAGCGCCCGTCCAGCATTTATACTCGGTCTCCGAGGGCCTGTCACATCTACAGTACATGCAGTCTGTGTCCC
Organism: Etheostoma spectabile; assembly: GCF_008692095.1. Lineage (NCBI taxonomy): Eukaryota > Metazoa > Chordata > Actinopteri > Perciformes > Percidae > Etheostoma > Etheostoma spectabile. The sequence goes on from NC_045747.1 coordinate 11,402,512, forward strand.
TCTGTGGTGCGTGGTCGCCAGGTCTCTCTTTAGAGGAAGTTTACATTATGCAAGTTTTTTTCTCCTTTTTTTGCAGTTTCGTTTCAGTTGCCCCATTCCTCAAAACAGATTCTCCTCAAAGATAGCCATTAAGTCACTTTGGAAATTCATGTCAATAGTTGCTGCCATCTGGAGAGAGAAAAGAACAACTAAGCATTCCCATGTCCTTCAAACTTCTGGAAAATCCAACTATAGCTAGTAATGTAAATACAATTATAATGTGCTATTGCTTCTGTTTGAGTTCAAATTGAGCTCTTAATCTATGTTGCACATCTTTGATAATTCACCATCTTTTGTATTACATGTTACAATTATCATCATATAAAAAAGGTACATAAAACTAAAGAGTGCTATAGAGAATTATCTCACCGCTTCTCGCCTCCTCCTTTCCTGCTCTCGGCGGCGTGCTAGCTCCCTCTGTTGGTCGAGTGGGTTCTGTGCGGCAGGCTGAGGTGGTGTGGGGGATTGAGGAGGCTGCTGAATAGCAGCTGGCTGGGGCTCCTGCTGCTGCTGCTGCTGCTGCTGCTGTTGTTGCTGTTGCTGTTGTTGTTGTTGCTGTTGCTGTTGTTGCGAAGGAGCCTGAACGTGTTGCTGCTCTAGACGCCTGCGTGGCTCCTCGTGCACTCTTCTGCTTGGCTCCATGATGTCCTCTTCATCTCGACCCCTGGAAAACAGTCAGGCCAAAGATTCACACCACAAGTACTTTTCACATTGCTGTAAGCTGGGGGTTCACACCTGGTTTTATGTAAAACTACAAGGCCAGAAAACCAAGATAACTCGTGTAACTTACTTAAAATATACAAAACATGGATAAGGAGCTTTTTCAAAAAGGAAACAGCTAGAAGGTTTCTTGACTACTTGGGGGATGTTAGAGGCAGAAGGTTGAACACTGGTAAGCGGAGCTTGCAGACAGACAGACAGACAGACAGACAGACAGACAGACACAGACACAGACACACACACACACACCTAGTGGATTATTAGGAACACCATACTAATACTGTGTTTGACCCCCTTTCGCCTTCAGAACTGCCTTAATTCTATGTGGCATTGATTCAACAAGGTGCTGAAAGCATTCTTTAGAAATGTTGGTCCATATTGATAGGATAGCATTTTACAGTTGATGGAGATTTGTGGGATGCACATCCAGGGCACAAAGCTCCCGTTCCACCACATCCCAAAGATGTTCTATTGGGTGGAGATCTGGTGACTGTGGGGGCCATTTTAGTACAGTGAACTCATTGTCATGTTCAAGAAACCAATTTGAAATGATTTGAGCTTTGTGACAGGGTGCATTATCCTGCTGGAAGTAGCCATCAGAGGACGGGTACATGGTGGCCATAAAGGGATGGACATGGTCAGAAACAATGCTCAGGTAGGCCGTGGCATTTAAACAATGCCCAATTGGCACTAAGGGGCCTTGAGTGTGCCAAGAAAACATCCCCCACACCATTACACCACCACCACCAGCCTGCACAGTGGTAACAAGGCATGATGGATCCATGTTCTCATTCTGTTTACGCCAAATTCTGACTTTACCATCTGAGGGTCTCAACAGAAATCGAGACTCATCAGACCATGCAACATTTTTCCAGTCTTCAACTATCCAATTTTGGTGAGCTCTTGCAAATTGTAGCCTCTTTTTCCTATTTGTAGTGGAGATGAGTGGTACCCGGTGGGGTCTTCTGCTGTTGTAGTCCATCCGCCTTAAGGTTGTGCGTGTTGTGGCTTCACAAATGCTTTGCTGCATACCTCGGTTGTAACGAGTGGTTATTTCAGTCAAAGTTGCTTTTCTATCAGCTTGAATCATCGGCCCATTCTCCTTTGACCTCTAGCATCAACAAGGCATTTTCGCCCACAGGACTGCCGCATACTGGATGTTTTTCCTTTTTCACACCATTCTTTGTAAACCCTAGAAATGGTTGTGTGTGAAAATCCCAGTAACTGAGCAGATTGTGAAATACTCAGACCGGCCCGTCTGGCACCAACAACCATGCCACGCTCCAAAATTGCTTAAATCATCTTTCTTTCCCATTCTGACATTCAGTTTGGAGTTCAGGAGATTGTCTTGACCAGGACCACACCCCTAAACCCATTGAAGCATCTGCCATGTGATTGGTTATTAGATAATTGCATTAATGAGAAATTGAACAGGTGTTCTAGTAATCCTTTAGGTGAGCGCACACACACACACACACACACACACACACACACACACACACACACACACACACACACACACACACACACACACACACACACACACACACACACACACACACACACACACACACACACACACACACACACACACCCATACCCACACACACACACACACACACACACACGGTTGCAAAAATCAAATACAAATTCGAGCATTGTATCCCAAATTCAAGCACTTTTCAAACCTTGAAAACATCAAAATTCAAGCATGTTCAAGGATTTCAAGCACCACTATGAACCCTGTTATTAACTTTCATTTTCTCTTCTATCTAGCTTCGTGGAGCAAATGTACATACAAATTAAGACAGGTGTATATTCTCAAAACACCAGGTTCTCTCAGGAGGTAAACTTTGCAGCCCTGTATATTTTTCTCTTAAGTCTTCCTCTGGGAGAGCTTACCGTAGTTTGTCCTGCTCTCTCCGTAGTCTGTCTTTTTCCACCTGCTCAGCTTGGGCCTTCAGTGCTTTCTCCCTCTCCTCTTTCTCCCGGGCAGCACGACGGAACTGCTCAAAACTGTCACTTGATGACTTCACTGCAGATAAGGGTGTAGATGTGGACTTTTGTGCCAGGCTGGCCCATGAGCCCATATTCTTCAGTTTCACATCCTGAGAAAACACACACAGAGAGAAAGGAAGAAGAGCCACATTGATTATCAATCATGATCAAAAATCTTGAAAGATGCTAAACAATAAAGTTCATACATTCTCACGAACTGAAAGAGGTGTACGAGATAATTTAAATAAGTGACTATTACACCCACCTGTACCTTTTTGGGGGCAATGGGCGCCTTGGACTCCTGCTTGAACTTATCCTTGTCTTGCAGAGAGGAGGGCGGTCCACTGGACTGAGAGGAGCGGATGACAGGTCGCAAGCTGTCCATGGACTTTACATCTGCTCAACACAAGTACATGCACACACAAGCATAGTCTTAATATCTTGTGTAACTTCTTCATTTTGTGCTTGTTAACCACAGAAAGCCAGAAGAAAAACAAGAAGTCTTGGTACTCACTCTGTTGGCCGTGGCCTGGCTGAGAAGGCTTGTTATCAGGATGTTTGTGATGGTCTGGTCTCATTGCAGGGTTAAATGGCTCTCCTCGTATCACTGGTGATGGAGGAAGTTTCTCCTCCTTTACCACACTATGGCTCACAGGGGCCCTCTGCTGCATCACAAGCAAACAGAGTCCAAGTCAGACACAGGCATGTGGAGACATACAATAAGCCGTGCACTTGATGGTTTCTAAAATGGTTTTTCACCTTTTTGGGCTGCATGTTGTGAGGTGGGGACTGGTGAGACACAGGTGGATACTGGGGAAGTTGTGGGGAATGCATCATGAGAGGGGATGGGTTGTCCCTCATGTGACCTGTCAACAGAAGGGAGTGCCTTAAAACGTGAGCCAACAAATTGTTTACAGCAACAGTCTTTTTTGCTTCTACAACCAGTAACACAAATAAATGTTTGTCTCATTTTCTCAGACTCACCTGCATTGTAAAGGTCAGCCTTGGTTGGCCGAGGAGAGGGCTGCTCTTGCTGTTGCTGGATGATCTGCTGTGCTTTGTTGGTGGGCATGGATACCTTGTGTTGTGATCCCTGGGACTGACCAGCTAGTCCAGGACCCTGCTGGTAGTTCAGTTGTTGCGGTTGTGGCTGCTGTTGCTGCGGCAGAGTGTGCTGCATGTGGTGGGCCTGGTGTAGAGGGATCTGTTGGGGCGGGGCCTGATGTGATGGGGCTGGCTGAGCCTGGGACTGAATAGGGAGCCGGGGAGGTGGCAGCGTGGTCTGAGAGGAGAGTTGAGATTGTCCCTGGACCGACTGCAGAAGAGAGATCTGTCCCGTTTGTTGTTGTTGTAGTTGTTGCTGCTGCTGTTGTTGCTGCTGCTGTTGTTGTTGTTGTTGTTGTTGCTGCTGCTGTTGCTGTTGTTGTTGTTGTTGCTGCTGCTGTTGTTGTTGTTGCTGCTGTTGCTGTTGTTGCTGCTGCTGCTGCTGCTGACGAGCCTGGGCCTGGAGCAATTGCATGGACTGCTGGGGCTGACGGGCTTGCTGGAACTGCTGCAGGTATAACTGTACTTGGTTCATAGGCGTTGTAGACCCTGGCTCTTCATCATCCTCCAGCAGCATCTGGGGAGGCTGGGAAGACAGCAAGCCCTGGGGTGTGAGTGTTGGAGGGGACATGGGCCGTTGGTGCAGGGGCTGAGGAGGGTGAAGGATCTGGGAGGAAAGCTGGTGCTGTGGTGGTGCTGCTGACTGGGGCTGGAGTTGCTGCTGAGGCAGTTGTTGCTGCTGCAGGGTTGGCTGCTGCTGAGGAGGGGCTAATTGCTGTTGAGGGGGTTTGGGATGAAGAGGCGCTGCCTTGTGACTGGGTCGAGAAGGCTGCTGAGGCATGGAAATGTGCAATGCTAAGGTTGCACAGTTCCAGGAAAGGAAGAAGAAAAATAAAATATAACTGATACAAATTTGTTGTCACAAAACCGTGCGATTGTCATCCTTGACATGTTAACCTCAATATGCAAAAACGGCAGTTACATTTGCAAAATGTGTACATGGATTTTAGTAATTTTGTGGGAACTGATAAACACACCAAATGTATGAAAATGCTCAGCATCGTAATGTGCAATCTGACAATAATTATAAGCCCACGGTATTAAAGATACTACTGCAGAAGACATGAGTGCTTATTTACATATTTTCTGAACTCCAAAAAATGCTCATCACAGCAGTCCTATTAAATGTTTAATGATGCATGTAATACATTTTGAGTTTATTCTAAGAATGAGGTTGGATTTGAGTTCTTCTAAGAGCAAAGCATGAGTGTTGTGTGTGCCAATTTAAAAAAAAAACTGAATGGGGACTGGTTGACTTTCTAGGAGACATTTTTTCTTGGAGGGATTGAAGTTACACCTGTAGAAACAATGAAAATCTAGGTAGCAATTAGAATTTGACCTGTCGAAAGAGTAGCGGCCTGCATACAGCCTTACCTGGAGATGTGAGGACAGGATGCTGGTTGAGGAAGGGGTGGGTCTCAGGAGACACTTGCCCGGCAGAATGAGCGTTGAGGTGTGGAGGTGCGGGTGAGGAGGAGTTGCCTGCGTGGTGGGACAGATGCAAAAGGGGCTGGCCGAAAGGTGGCAGGGACTCAAAGCTAGTCTCCAGTAACTGGGATGACTCTAGAGCAGCTACAGGGGGAGCAATGAAGCCTGCAGGAGATGGCTGATGCTGCTGCTTCATCTGACTGCTGGACTGAAGGCCTGCAATTTGGGAATGAAGCCCAGTCTGAGCAGGGCCACTCTGAATGTGTACATGCGGATGTGTCTTCTTCCCCTCCTTCACAGACTGACCCTTCTTCTTATGATTCTGATGCTTTATTATTCCTGAAAATATGTGGAAATGAAGATTTAACACTTAATTTAGCATTTTTGATTATGGGCATTTAAACTGTCAAATTTGCAATAATCACCTGTCCCCTCAGCTTCGCTGTCTGTGCTGGAGCCGCTGCTCTCTGAAGAAGATCCAGTCTTTTTGGAGGTAGCCATCGACTCCACAGGCTTCTCAACTGCAAAGCAACAACTATGTGTTAATGCACTTCAAGTAAAGCCTTAACTCAGAAATTTCACAAACCTACACAAACTAGAAAAATCACCTACTCAGGTGTGCTGGGTGACTGGTTTCCTAGAGTGACTTACCTGGAACTTTTCTCTTCTTGCGGAGGCAGGAAGACACATATCTTTCCAGCTCGCGCAAAGTGGAGGGCTTTAGCGTCTCAAAGTCAATCTCAATCTCATCAGGGTTTGAGTTTTTTAGTGAGGGCTCTCTAGACTGGATGATATGCACTACACGGCCGAGCTTGTCACCAGGAAGCTTGTTGATGTCCAGGCTTAGCTGCCTCTTCTCCTCATACGTCATAGGCTTGCACTTTTCTGATCTGATTTCAGTTGATGACCCAGCGGCCCCCAAATCGTCTTCCAGGCTAGGAACCGGCAGCAGGCTGGAGGGGTGATTGCTTTTCATCCCTTCTTTTTTACTAGAGGCAAAACACAAATGTTTGATTTATTAATATACACTACTGACTAGCCTTTAGAAGAAGATATAATAAATGGCTGAAGAAACATCTAATATCACTGAGTTTCTCTAAATGACTGCCTGACATCGAGACAGTTTATACAAGTTGAATGCTCACCTGGGTTTTTTCTTGGGTACAACCTCTTTGTTGTTATTGTTACTGGTCTTGGTCTTCTTAGAGAGCTGTGGAACAGGTGTAGCATCCTGGATCTCATCTACAATGCCCAACATGCCTCCTTTCTTCTTATGCTTTTCTTTTTTCTTCTCCTTTTTTTCCTTCTCTTTTCTCTTTGGTTTGCTGGCTTGTGGTTGGGATAAGGCAGCCAGCTGCTCGTGGACAGCCTTCAACTGTGTCAAGAAAAGAGACCAGTTCTCAACAAAAAGTAACAAGGACTTGACAACATTTTTGCCACCCCCTTAAATCTACTCTGGTCACTGACCTGTTCCTGGAGCTCTGCCAACCTCTGGGCTCTCTCCTCTTCCGAGTCATCTGTGGATGACTCAGACTCAGAGGATGAGTCACTGGAGCTGTCGGAAGATGACGCGACATGGGCCAAAGGAGGTTGGGGCTTAACAGGGGCAGGATGGTGAAGTGTTGGAGCTGGGGCAGGAACCAGTGGCTTGATCTCAGGTTCATCTGGCATCTTGGCAAAGCGCATCTCAAAGACATCCTATAAAATGAAACAAAACAAACAAGCTAAGCAAAACACATGTTTGTGGAAAGACACTCTAAACACCAACAAACAGGCACAAAGGCAGAAATTAGTAGGATGTGATAAACTGGGCATAAGTCAACAATATATTGTAAATCCAACAAATACAATGTCATAAGCTTCACCTCCAGATAAATAGTAATAAACATGAACCCGTTGTAAAAATTAAATTGGGTTAGTACATTGACTGAGTGCTCAGGTAGCATCCTGGCAAAAGTATGTGTTCTACTGTGAACATATTTTAATTCATTTCTTTAACATTTCAAGCAAATGTCCAAAATACATGTTTACAAACTAAAACAGTGGCATGCCTTAACTTTTCTCTCAGTAAATACACTGCAAGATTATGTAGTGTAACTACAAAACTTGGATAACAAACATTATGGTATAGACTATTACCGTATATATAATTGAATTCTATCTTGATGAATGCCTGCCCTTTTTACCTGAGCACCATTGTTTGCATGCTAGACTATATTTACCTGTAGCTTGCGTGCCATAGCTACCACCTCGTGGTCTGGTGGATTATATTTGTAGCAGTTGGAAAACATTAATCGTACGTCAGCTGCAAACTCCTGGGGTTCTCGGTATTGCCTATTCTCCAGCTTGGCCTATTAAAACACATCAAGGACATTAATTACTTCTTCCCATGCCATAGATCCTCTCTATACAATATAGTAAGGTACTGTTAATAAACTATGCCGTCTACAACACACCTTGATGGAGCTGAGGTCCATTGGAAATTTGATGATATCGTGATAATCATGTAGTCCCAGTGCAGCCACATCAACAGGTTTGTAGAATGGCCAGGCGTAAGCAGCATGCTTCTTGGACAGCATATCCCTAACCAGACTAGCGCAGTATCCCAGCTGATCCTGTGGTTTGGGGCTATGACCTCCACTTGGTCCACTCAGTCCCATCCCCATGCCTATGTGATGCTGGGAGTCGGGAGCATCCTTCTTTATCAGTTTTGTAGGCCGGGTACTCTCTCGCCTGGGTAGTGTCTTCCCAGATTTGGACTCTGCTGGTGAAGACTCACTCAGCTGGTCATTTGCTGTGGGCGTTGTAGTGTCAGCTTTCCTTTTCTGGCTCTTTCTTTGCTAGATAGAAGTGAATACAAAGAGAGCAGATAAATGGTGCGAAAGGGCAAGGAAATAAGTGATTAGAATGAGTTGCCCAAACTTAATCAAATCTTTCTACTGCTAAACACGCCCCCATGCTCAACACGCCCACCTGCCCAAGCATATTTCCCATATTTCAATCACACTCACTTTGGTCATGGTTATAGGGTTCTGCAGCATGGGGGCAGTGCTCTGGATGGATGCTGGAGGAAGGGAGGTCTGAGCAGGGGGAGGCACAGAAGTCATGATGGGAACTTGAGGAGCACAGTCTGATTGGCCCAGGGAGTAGGGAGCACCGAGCTGTGGCGCATGACTGGGTAATGTTGGGGCCACGTGGGACGGCAGGGCCTGCATCAAAGGCTGGGGAGGTAGTGAAGGCGGGCCCTGCACTGGTCCTCTGGTCTGCGGTGCTGCTGAGAGGTTTGACAGACCACGCGTTTGAGGAGTCAAGGACGAAGAATCAATGATGGGCCCTGGTTTCAAGTTCAGACCTTCATGAGAGAACAAGACACTCAAATAAATATCCTGTCTTACAGAGGCCAGCGCCAAGAACACATGTTGTTAGCAAAAGATACTGTAAAGCGGTAAATCACATACCTCCGTCTCTTCGGCCACGGCCACGTCCTTTCCCTGTCATGACAACAATCTCAGTTTCTTCCTGAGGCATTTCTGTGACCCTTTGGAGGAAAACCTTCTCTAGAGACTCAGCCATTAAGACTATGTCATCTCCAGGCTGAGGAAGAGACAAACACACTTAGCAAAAGTGGAGGCATATCACAATCTTTAGCACTTTTTTTGGTAACAATGGCTCCAGTGTTCTATGTTACCTTGTTGTATATGTAGCAGTTGGTGAACATTGTGTTGAAGTCTTGGATACATTCTTGGGCATTCCAGTAGTAACTGTTTTCAAGCCTTTTCTTGATTGTTCCCATGTCCATAGGAGTTTTGATTATTGTGTAGTAGTCCTGAAAAGGTTGCATAGAAGTACGTCAACAATGTAGAAATGCACGTTTTTTGTAACAATGTGACATTCTCTACCGGCAAAATGAAGGTGTTGTTCTTTGATTTTAAGTTAACTTCAAAATCTTAAAAAAACAAAAAAAACAACGTCTCTCTTTCTCATTGCAATTTTTCCATCAATGAAGCAATACATTTGGCGTGCGTTGTCAATTTTATACTTTTGGATAATTTTAGATTTCATCCATGATGCATACCATCTGATATCCCTTATTAAGATGTATAATAAAGTTTGTAAGACATTTAAGAGAAGAGGATTTTTAAAGCATGTCAGTTTTCCACACTCTCTCTAGCATTCACTGTGTTCATCAATAAGCATAAAATAGTCTCTAATCTGAAGCTAGGTCTATGGATGTGCACACACTGATATAAAAACATTCAACTCAGCTACAATAAAATAAAAAAATAATTAATTCACACTGATTTTACATTGAACAACAATGAATGGTACCATTTGATTTCTTCTCAAATGAGTCCTAATATCTAAAACAATGCTGTACACATACAGTAAAGGACAGGGGTGACCTAGTTGCTTTGCACACAGTAATAAACATAAATCATCACAAATCAACTTGTAAGAAACAGATAGATGTACAGCTGGTGTGTGTAGATGCAGACAACCTGGCAATTATGCGATGCCTAATGTGTCCATGAATGTTTGGAGGTATGTGGCATCATACACACAGAGACAAAGCTAGCACTCACAGGCAGGTTAAGTTTGATCGCATCCACTGGTATATGAAAGGGCCAGGCAAACTGGTGCTTCCACAGGGCCTTCACCACCACCTTGAGCAGGTACTGCAGCTGATTGGTCTGGCGCTTTGGCCTGTTGGGATTGATGTACTCTGGGGGTGGGGGGTTGCCCATTTGCTGGGCCTGCCCCTGGCTGCTGCTGCTGCCCGACATCTGCGCTGCATCCAGGCCGTCCCCCATTCTAACAGGGTTGGGCGCGGGCTCGGGCCCCAGAGCAGGAGCTGCAGGGGCAGGGGTAGTGGTGTTGGCAGGACACCAGTTCAGTCTTGGCCCCGGCACAGACTCCACTGACAGAGCACCACTGATCCCATTGCACTCCTCGCTGGACTCTCTGGAGAGAAAAAAAAAAATACTGTCCTTAGCATATCTATAAACCATCTTTGATACAATTTCAATGTTTTTTGTCAGTAACAATCATTAACAAAATTGTATTGAATCAATCAGCGAATAGTAGACTTCCAATATCTTGTTTATTGTAATTGCACTGCAAGAAGCACTAGCATCTAATTCATTAAGCGTTTTATAGTTCTACATTGAATGCAGTGTATTTTTCTTTCATCTTCCAAACACGGTCCCATATGTTTAATGTAGGATTTAACGTTTCCCATGTACATGGTTGTTTTGTGCAAAGAGAGATGAACAAAAATATATTTAATCTTTATCTTAACCTGTGACTTTTGGAGAGGGCCCAACCAACATTGGAGACCACCTAAGTGTGGGACCTTAAGTTGTTGTGATTGACAAATGGTTCTCCAGATGTGAGGCCAAACAGTATAAAGGAGTCTGTTCACTTAGTGATCAGGTAGAAACTTGTCTGTGGCCGATCTGTGTATTCAACTGTATCTCCCACTGGAGTGTGTATGTTATCTATCTGAATAAAGCTGCATTTAATGCTGCATTTAATCTGAAAACATCTGAATCAGTCATCTGTGAAGTCTCCTCAATCCATTTCCAGATAGCACTATGGCCATGGAAAATAACGTATTTCTGATGGGCTGGCCTGACTCCTAAAATCTTATAAAAAGGTACACTGCAAATAACGTTCTGGTCAACAGTTTAAACACTACTGCAAATTAGTAAACAAAGTATATTGATCTGCAGTTTGTGCTACGTTATTAACTCTTACTGGTATCGTAGACAACATTGATATTTTCCATCATCGATTAATCAGCTGATAATTGTCTATTTAGTTAATAAAGTGTTAAACGGACAGCATTTATATGGCGCCTTCCTACCTTACCAGACAAAGAACTGTACAATTCTCACTCACACA
>NC_045747.1:11413714-11416176 GCF_008692095.1 Etheostoma spectabile
CCCCCCCCCCCCCCCGCTGGCTGGCTCATCGGGAGCACCTTGGGTTTCAATGCTTTGCTCAAGGAAACTTTGACATGGGGAAAGGAATACCTTTTGATTAACAGACAATCTGCTCTACCTCATGAGCTACAGCTGCCCAGAAAATAGTGAGGTGGCAATCACACTTCAAATCATCAAATATCTTGTTTTGTCCAACCAGTCAAAACCCCATATGTATATATTCAGTTTACAATCATTTTAAAACAGTAAATGTAGCCTACCAAATACCCATATTTGAGAAGCTGGATACAGAGAATGTTTTACATTTTTGATTGAATATAAATTACTTATACAATTAATCAATTACCAAAAAAGTTGCCAATTAATATTCTGTTAATCGAATTATCGATTGACTTTTCACCGCAGCTCTGTAAAACACTGAAAAAGAGAAATTCCTCAAGTAAAGACCACATATGATTATATTCACTGTACATTTTCACTTTGTTTTAGAATACACTCTTGGATTATGTTATAGTGCCCCCAGCAGCGAACTGGCAGTATAACAGTGTGCTACCAGGTGCTATAATAAGAAATTGGACTAAAAATTAATAAATTAAAATTAATATAAAAATGAATTTCTACATTGCTAAAAAAAAATAATAATAATCAACTGAATGTTCACACAAGGTTACAACCACATGCATTTAATTATGACTTAAGATGTAATATTTGATTTTGTCCTACTACAGATATTAATTAGTTTAAAACATTAAAAGGCACTGTATTTAGAAGAGGTCAGAGGTTTAGGTTTGGCTCATGCATGTGTGTGTGCTTTAGGAAATCTTTGTCTTTCTACTCTGTCTCAGGACCTGCGAGTGTTTAGGGATGTGGGCGGAAAGGGGCGGAGGGTGAGGGGGAGTTAGCGTCATCTGGCAGCTGGGGGGCCGTGTGTTCCACTACACAGCATTCAGTCCTACATAATGTCCTCTTCCAAGCAGTCAGGGACATCACATTCAAGATACACACAAAAGACAAACAAAAAAGGACAAATAATAATCAACAAATACTTTACTAAAAATGAACTGGAGAACACACAATGTTGCAGGAAAAAAATCACCATAAGTGACCATAAGTTTGTGTGTTCAGGCCTCTATTCGAAATAGATAGTATAAATAGCGATCGATCGCGCACACACACACACACAGACACACACACACAGACACAGACACACAGACACACACACACACAGACACACAGACACACACAAAACAGGGCCTTAAAGATAAACACAAACCACAGTATAGATCTGTGACTAATCACATTCTTCTTGATGAGTCACTTTCTGAGAATAGGGAAGCAGTTTGCACACCACATGATCACTGCCATGGCCTCCCGGAGGCATACAAACAGTGGAGAATCTGACTAACTGACCATTGTGTCGAATGACAACACAAAATAAAACAGTACCAGTTTAACACAGATGGTACGTTTATGGCTGGAAGCAAAAATAAAATAAAATAAATAAGCACAGAACTCGTCTAGTCCCAAGGCACAAATGTGCAATACTTTAAAAGGCAAAACCAACTGTCCTGGGTGAACATTAAGGAGATAGAGAGCAATTTGGTTTAGTTTATATATACACACAGTATTTGCCTGGGACTCACTTAAATGTCCACCTGTGGGGCACGGGGGACTACATTGAAAAGCTATCAACATTAGGAATGCACCAATACATCGGCTGGACATCGGAATCGCCCGACCATATTTACCGTCATGGGCCTATCATGGGCAAATAAAAAAAGGGGTGAATTGAGATTGCGTTTTTATTTTCAATATGGTTCAATATTTTTTATAATGAAATTGATTTGTTTATCTGGCCCAAAGAAAACAACAAACATCGGCATTGGTATTGAATTCAGCCAAATAAAAATTCTACACATAGGCATCAGCTGAGAAATTTGTAATTGGTGCATCCCTAAGTCGTTAAAAGGGTCTGAAAAGTCATTCTATTCTATCTAGTGAGAAAGTTGCCAAGACGGCAAAACTGTTTGTGTGGCTCTGACAATTATCGGTTACTGTCTGTGCTGCTGTGCGCCCAACGGAACCATTGTGCGCTACATGCGTGTAAATCTGACCAACACAGAATGAGCTATATCAGAGACTGATTGGCTGTTAACTGGTCATGGCCAATCAAGCTGAAAAAGGTGATTCCGATCACCGTCGATCGATCAGTGCATCTCTTAATTTGGAGAAGTTGTAATCTTCTAGATGCAAACCCCCTACCATTGCTACAGAAAGATAGTGACTTAATGGCACAAGTCGGAGGGAAAATGTTGAAGGTTTTGTGCAACTGAATCAAAGCCCACTGGAGACACAGAGGAAGCAGCCGGTCTGAAGTGAGACAGCATTTACCAGAAAGACAGGCAGGTACAAATAATACAGATGGCTATGGGCACCAGGCAGACACATGAACAAAGTTTAAA
>NC_045747.1:11416186-11417387 GCF_008692095.1 Etheostoma spectabile
AAAAAAGCTAGCAACAATTTGAGCCTGGTTTACCTGGTCTCCAGTGCTGCATGGAGCAGAGTCTCATCATAATACACAAACAAATACAGCAACAAGCACACTCAGAGCGACCGTCATTACATAAAAGAATTGCAGCAACAACAACAAGTGTAAACACACTTCTGGGAAAACAAAGACGGATGCAATAAATGAGAGAGCATGAACAGCTCCTCCTGTAGGATGCAGGCATTTGTAGTACAAGTATTAAGAGGCAATACTCCTAAATAACTCACTGACGTTCCAATTTGTCAGACTTCCCTCCAGTCTCTTGCGGTAACGCTGATCGTATTTTGGACAGTTGGTGTCTTGTGCTCCTAAATATTCTCTCTCTCACACACGTACAAACACATTAACAATCTGGCCCAACTTATCAAGTTTGTGATCTGAATGTTCATGTTTACCACTTTGTTTTTGTTTCCATCTTTCATGCACACAAAGTAGGGTTGCTCGATTATGAAAAAAATAGGATTGTTTTGGTCAATATTTAAATCACAATAATTTGATTTACTCGTTGACTTCTGGAAAGATGTTACAATTATTGAACTTAAATAGTGGAAAATAAAGTTAAAATAAATTAACAGTAAAAAAAAAATAGAACTGTGAAATTTGCCTTAATACTTTTCCTATTTCAAAATTATTTTTTCATTCACAACACAAGGGAAAATAAGAGTTTACTTGCAAAACGTAATGAGCTAAATAATAGTTTTTCTAGATTATTCTGTTTTTTTGATCATTGGGAGCCAAAATCATAATCACGATTACATTTTGATTAATTGCACAGCCCTAACACAAAGTCTTTCTAAAAAATGGAGCACGACAATCCCACATTGCCTGTCATGGAAAGTAAGCCTGCACAATATTGGGAAAAATCTGACATTACGATATTTTTTTCCCTGCGATATTTACACTGCGATATGAAAAAAGAAAAAGTAATTTTTAAAAGATGACATAAATAGCTCTTTTGGAAATGAAATCGTTCTCGACTACAACGGTGATTTTGTAGGGGAGTGCACCTACATAGAAGATAAAAGTGAAAAAGTATCTTTTCTAAATCGAACCATTCTTTGTTAAACTTTAATGTTTTACAAACAGCAAAGCATGTAAGCGCTGTAACTAACGTTACTCTTCTGAAGTGATTTTGGAGGGAAATTAGGTAGAAATA
>NC_045747.1:11417397-11419878 GCF_008692095.1 Etheostoma spectabile
TGACTAGCATGACACCATTGTATTCATATAATCAATCCAGGCTAAATTGTATGACAGTGACTGCATGCTGCTTTCTCTAAATTTCAGGTTGTGGTAGACTAGCGGGGCCAAAGTGAATTGTTTGATAAATTGATCAGACCTGCATGTTACACGCACTAGCAACAAACTGTGTATCCAAGAACAATTAAATCAGTGTAAATGATGTTAGATCAGACACCAACTTCTGTAGTAGATTAGAGTTACGTTTCCAGCTGTAACGTTAGTTGGGACGGACGGAACCCTTGTTTCTTTAGGCTAACTATCTTAACTTTAGTCTGGCTGGTAGCAGCTTGCTGCGGGGGAAAATGGCCGGGAGACGTGATTATGTTGCATTAATCAGGTGATTTACTTTGTATTTCCAGCGAACATAAAACACTGACTACTGTAGCTTCACTGACTACCCATTGAAAACTAAGAGCATCACTGTGTTAGCGGCAGCTACTGCCTACGGTACTTATCCACACACGGAGAGCCTCACTTCCCATAACACACATCGGACAAACGTCACATACACCCGTTGCCCACATGGCTACCTGTCTTAAAGGGGAAGGGTCGGACTAGCTTCACAAATACCAGTTTTGAGACACTCTTGAGAGAAATCCCTTCCATGCACTATTTGCTCTTTAGAAACCTAATGACATGCAAAAGGTTTCCATTAATCTTTTCTACTAAGCCTATCAATTTCCATCTCAATCCAAATGAAAACACAAATATTGAGTTATACCTCACCAAAACACAAAACAGGTGATCACAGATAAAGTTAGAGGCAACAGGCAGTTGACCTATTACCATTGTTACATTTTTGTATGATGACACAACTGTATATTGCGTCATTTTGCTGGTGATTTATAAATACTGGAGTCAAAGAACTTTTCACCAATAAAGTAAGTACGCAGCCTACTCTAATGTTTTCTGTCAAATATAGTTGTTGCAGTTTTTCAAGGCACAGCATTTGCATAACCTCACAACTATAAATGAATCATGTTGCAATGAATAGTCTACTGCAGGCATGTCATTTTGGCCCTTTCACCCAAACAGTCCCAGGGAGGAAGAAGCCTAATCTTTAGGAACAAACTCAAGAGCTAAAAGCTTCTTTGGTGCATTTGTTTGCATTTCGACTACATCTTAAGAAACATTAAGAATTATACAAAATTATTACAATGCAGTGGTTTGGTTTGTGATGCATTTGTCTTTTGCATCTGACCAGCCATAAACCAAACAAACATCAACTAGGTTGAAGTAATGGTTGTTGAAAAACCTGTTGAACCGGTCTTTTCTAGTTCCCTTTATGTTTTAGTAAGTAAGCCTAAATAACGTATGACGTCCCTCTCGTCTTTTTCCAACAGTAGTCTGTCAATAAAACATAGGCCTAAAGGACATTTAACTACTCCATTCCCTAGTCCTAATATTTCTACAAATAGGGCTACAAGTTGCAACTACTGATTTATATTATTAATCTGTCTCTCTTTGAATAATTGGAAAATTGTTCAAATGTAAACGTAAATGGATGTAATTAGACTGTTTTTATGTAGCGATTTTCTAGTCATAACAACTACTCAAAGCGCTTTTAAATAGTACAGGAACCATTCACCATTCACACACATTCACACACTATGGCCGAGGCTGTCGCACAAGGTGCCACCTGCTCATCAAATAAACACACACATTCACACTCCGATGTGCAGCTTTGGGGGCAACTCGGTCAGTGTCTTGCCCAAAAACACTTCAACTAGTTTGATCCCTGGCTGCCAACCTTCTGATTGGCAGGCAATCGCTCTACCACTGAGCCATTTGTCAATCAACTAATAATTTATTTATTGTTTCAACAATAAATATAGAAAAGAATGCCTTTATTGTTATTAAACACATGTGCAATACCTGTGCAATGAGATTGAAGGTCTGTGTAGGTAACAACCAATCATGGCGCTTTTTGGGCAATTACTGATATCAGAACTGAACAAACCCCAATACATTATGGATGCCAAGAACGCACTACCTCAGAAATGGGCTCTTTTGGGTGCAGGAACTATGGCAGTGGAGTCAAAAACATTTTTTTAAAGTCATTATTTCAGATGTCACATTCAAGCTAAATAATAACTTTTAATAATGTTAATGTACATAGTAAGATCCCCATTTCCATTAAAAAAAAACGTATGTGTCTGGCCTACGGATATGATGTGAAAAAGCCTGCACTCCTGTCTAATGTTCCGTGTCTCTGGGGCTGAGTCGGCCTCAGCTCCAAAATCTGCTCTACTTCCGTACACCAGTGACGTCACTAGGGCTGTTAATCTTTTGGTATCTCACAATTCAATTCTGATTCTTTGGGTCACAATTTGATTCAATTTTTTTTACAGGTTCAAAATTAATTCTCGATTCAATACAGTATGGGGTAAACCCCGCCAACTCTGCCGACAATTTGATTTTGCCCTGCAGCTCGGTCTG
>NC_045747.1:11419888-11426894 GCF_008692095.1 Etheostoma spectabile
CGTTTAATTCTCCTGCTTCAGTTCACAAATTTGCGGGAACCAATCACAAACTGGCTATCTACTTGGCGGGTTTAACACGGTGACAATAGAGAAGCTACCGAGCAGCTTCTTGTTTACATTCAACATAGCGGCCACCGAATGCCACCAAAGCGCAGCAACCTGTTCATTTCACTGTCGCTTCTACATCACCTGGAGCGTTGGTCTGATTGGTCGAAGGACTGTCCAATTGCGTACAGAGTCATTTTAACTATGCCCCTTGGTCACACCTCTTGTGCAGAGGAAAATACAGAGCAGACTCCCCCGACCAATGCTCAATCTCAGATCTATTGAGCTTGGCTTGGTCTGGTGATAACCAGACGAGTATGGTGGTGCTAATCTCAGCTAATCAGGATCTACACTAGTTAAAGTTTTGTATCGTCTGATGCACAACAATTACAGAAGCACTCATTGCCACTGAATATCTTCCTCAAACAATAGCAATTAAAGTTGTGTAAACAGAAAATCAAAACTTAAAAAATACGTAAATGAGAATCTAAGACATTAAATATTGTACAAGTTCAAATATAGGGATACACCTAAAATAATAATACAACTCTACTTTAGTCCACTGAGTGTTAATAAAGGTGGATTCGCAAATTATGGGATGAAAGCAGAGTATAGAGTGTATAAGATTATGGATTTTTTTTATATTGGAAACAAGTTTATCAAGTGATTGCATAAGGTATACAGGCAAAGGCAAATCTAGGAAAAAAGGTACATTTATTCATGTTAAACTTAACATTGACTAGGTAAAAAAGTTATTTAGAAGCGGTCTCTACTCTCTACCTTTCTCACCAAAGGGAGCAGTTCCGCTAATGTTGATGTTAATATAAAACTAAATTAACAAGAATAAACAGGCATTTAAGTGATATCAAATTCTGAGTTCTGTTTGTCTGAGACCAAGATAAGACAGAGTAAAAATGAGTACTACATTGCTGACGGGGGGTATCGAGCCGGCTTAGCCGACAGGAAGTGGTCTCAGGCTGGGTTGAGACTGTAAACAAAGACAAGGAAAGGTGGAAAGCCAACGGCAAGGCTAAAGCTAACTCCTTATCGGCTATTACTACGCAGCATTTTCTTCACCAATGTACGGTGTCTGGCGGAAAAATGTATAAACTGTGGCTGCGTATCACCACTTATAATTTCCATCAGCGAGAGGATGCCTTTCTGTGTGGAGTTGGCATGTTCTCCCTAAGTTTGCATGGGTTTCCTCTGGCGCTTCGGTTTCCCCCGCCATCAAAAACATGTAGATTAGGTTCTCCAGTCTGTGCCCTTGTTCAAGGCACTGGCTCAGACCCACAGTTGGTCCCCAGGCGCTGTTAATGGCTGCCCACTGCTCCCTTGAGGGATGGGTTAAAGTGCAGAGAATGAATTTTGCTACATGTATGTGTTTGTGACAATAAAGTACCTTTAAAAAAATGTTATGAACAAGATCTGTTTTGACTTTGATATTCAGGTGTATACGAGAGACAGGCTGAGAAAGGCTGCAGCTGCAGTGGGAAGGTTATGGCTGGCGGCAGGAAGCCTCCAGAATCTGGGCTGCAGAGAGGAAAAGTGGTGGTGCCTTTGCTCAAATTGCACTTTGTTTCCAACAGAAACTGAATTATTCTGCTGCAATGAAGGTCAGCGTGGACAGTTTTTGTTGGATACTGTTGTTGACAATGACAGCTCTCAGCTGTACGTGAGTTACTGAATGTCTACATGGACAGAAGTGTGCTGGAGACCTCCTTCTTTGTAAAGATAATGATTTTTGTTTTCATTTTAACCTTGAGTAATATTTGATGCTGATTTCAATAGTGACATCCTATTCAACCAGTCTACATGATAAATTAGTACAAACCGCTCAAATGACCTGCTGTCCTGGGATAAGAGCAACGTTGGCATGCAAGACTAATCAAGTCTGCAAAAGCCCCCAACAGAGGTCAGTTAAGAGGTCCACTTCCAGTTGCTGCATATCCTATATCACTCTTAGCTCTGGCATAACAGTTGACCTTTGACCTGGACATACATCACTGCAGACTGCTGTGGAATGTTTCCTGGGGAGGAAGTCGTAACTGGTTCCTGGGGTGGGGGATGCACATCTCATACCAGGAAATCTGGTCCTGCGTGCAGGAGGAAAACATAATAACAAAGATGTGCATTCCCAATGAGTGTAAACTATTAATCATTCATGTATGGGAATGGGGAGCAATTTTAGGCAAAATGTAGGCCTGCAGATTACACTTGAGGCCCTCACTAAGTGTCAGAATGATGGCCTGTGTTTTGCCTGAAAGCGAGTAATAAATAATTAATGGGACCACATTGACAAGGCCAAGAACACCACTCTATGCTTATGCACCAGCCTTTTCACTCACTCATAAAACCACCTTTAACCCTTCTCTAGGGAGCAACTCTGCTCTAATGCCACCCTGCCATTTAAGGCCTAAAACACCAAACCGACGACTGGAGACTAGTGGCAACGACAGCCAACTATTGCGTCGTCTCTCGCCGCTTTTGTCTTAGACAAAAATTTGCCCTGGAACATATTGTAGCGACTACGTAGGGCGCCTAAGTCTCCCTAAAATGGGAGCTATTGGCTTGTTAGCTAACGTTAGCTTGCTAATTTCACTCACCCAACATGCCTTGTCAAACTACATACAAACGGGTTTAAGTTGAGCCAGGCCATACGACAGTGATAGCAATCATATCGCAGGATTAGTAAGAAACAAATAAAAATTCTCACAACAACACACACACACACACACACACACACCCCCACACCCCCCCCCCAAACACACACACACACACCACACACACACACACACACACCACCCCACACACACCCACAACACACACACCACACACACACACACACAACACACACACACACACACACACACACACACACACACACACACACACACACACACACACACTTTACTAGCTGTAGATCGGTACTCTGTATCAGGTAATTCAATTTAAAAAACATTTTGAAAACACCCTGCACAACTGTAAATAAATCAAGAAACAGCATTGAGGTGACATACATACTAGGGATGGGAATCACCAGAGCACCCCCCCCAAAATTTGATATTATCATACAAAACAATATTCTGTGAAATAATGCAACTTATTATCTTTTCCCCAACGTTTTACACAAATGATACCGAGTGAAATCGAAAGGAATACTTTGTCAACTCATCACCCCAGCTTACTTCACCTGAAAGAAAAATAACTGCAACATCCAGTGTACTGAAAAAGCAATTGATTTTTTTATTCTAAAAAGGAGAAGTTAAATTCTCATGTGCAATTCATATAATTAATGATTGATACTTTCCATACGTGTCTCGATACAGTATTGTCAAGGAAAATATTGCGATACTATGCTGTTTTGTGCCCCCCAGTCCTAGTACATACAGCACAGTAATGCCAAATGAATTATACACCAATAATATTGCAAGGCACATTATTTAACAGGGTTGTTTACTTTGTGTCTGTTGCTACCTTTTTTGAGTACCTCTAAAACTTGGCTTCAAGAAAAACAAATGTTTCCAAGGTTTCTATGGTAACACTATACTTCTTGGCAAGTCTACCGTGTTATTTTATTTATTTTTTTTAAATCTCGATGGTTCCAAATCCTACTTTTGGATGCTTACCAATTCAATAGTAACCACCCAACCACCCTAGCCAGTGCAACTTTAGTGTGTTTATAGACAAACGGCAGTTCAACACAGAAAAATCCGGACAATTTTGTTTATATTTTTTATGGGCCTTTAAACAAAATCTAAAAAGAATTACTGTTTCAATTAGTTATTAACCCTAACCCAAGGCTACAAACTTAAATAAGTTCCCCTCGTATTAATTACAAGCCTTTACTGTATGATTCAGAGGGTGAGCACAAGTCAAGTGACTCAAATAGAATAACCATGATTCAGGCACATCATAAACAGGAAAAGGCAATGATCACACCAGCTCTTTCAGGTTAAACTTCCAGAGGATTAAGATGAGCAAGCCAAACCCTACCGGGAATCCGGAGACATTTCTACAACTGCTACAGACACACACACACACACACACACACACACACACAGACACACAGACACACAGACACACACACACACACACAACCCCCTTCTTCCTCTGTAGACCCACCAACCCTTTCCCCCACACCCCTTCTCTCACCAGGAGGTAGGCTCACGGCTTTTGGCTAAAAATTAAAAATAACTATTGTGAACACAAGAAATCTAAACTGAATATTTGTGCTGGGCCATGTAAGACTAGAGACAGTGCTAACCACATGATAGTCTCAAGATCCATTACTCAAGGCTGTCTTTAATCTAACCTTCTCTATTTTTAACCATATATTTCAATTGATGATAAATTTGTATACATATGATCTGTAAAGCCTTCAGTGACTCTGTTAAATGACTGAAAACTTTGTAGGGCTGTCTACTTCACCAAATAACATTACCTTTTCACAGAGACTGAATGTGCAATTTTTTCCAGAAGGGCATCCAGTTTTTGAAAATCCAGCAAATCGTTTGACTTGGCATGCATCTTGTAATCCATTTATGAACTCCACTAAACTGAAACAGAAACCAAAAACGGGCAAGAGCTACACAGAAGTTTGTTTTTTCTTTTCTCTTATCCAAAATACGGGAAGTGTTATTCTTCAGGCTCCAGTATGTACCCTAAAATCCCACAAAACATGGTGATTAATCCTTAGTGTCGTCCAAGCGTTGTTTGAGGGTGGCTGTTCTACAGAAAAAGGCCCCAGACTGGAAACAGTGGGTCCAGGCGGGGAGGAAAGGCTGTTGAAGCCTACAGCCGGCAGGCTGTGTTAGCTGTGTGAACCGGTCCTCTCTCTACCCCATCCCCCTCTCAGTAGTACAACGGCCCAGTTGCCACAGGCTCTTCGCTCCATTGTGTGTCCTCTCCAGGGCCTCCCCAACTTCAATGGACACAAGCCGAAACCAAGAAGTACAGGGGAAGGCGAGAGAGGGGAAGGCAAGAGAAGGCTCCGATAAGATCCAGGAGGAGCACTTTATTCCTCTAGCTCGCTCTCTCACCCTCTCCAGCACACGCAGACCAGCATGCTGTTACTCAACATTAAAAATGGCTCTGCTGCTTCCTCATTCAGCAAAGCCTCAGCCCACACACCCTCCCTCCCTCCCTCCCTCCCTCGCTCCTATGCGCTTGCTCATTCCTCCTCTCCCTCCCCATCAATAGCTTGAGGTCCTTGCTCTCCTTTCTCACACTCTTACACCTTAACACCCCACCCCCTTCCTGTCTATTCCTCTGTCCATTTCATCTTCCCCCACCCCCACACACTCTCTTCCCTCAGATCTTGTATATGCCTCCCCCACCAATTTAAGGGCTCCATTATATGTACTCCAGCCTCTCCTCATATACATACATTCATATTTTGGCTGAACTACTCCAATGCAAAAGAGTAGGCCCTATAGGTTTTTTGGGGGAAACTGTTGAGGAGAAAACACCTGATATTGGGCCAGATCAATAATACAAACTCGGCAGTCCCAGAAACACCACATTTAATTCAAGCAGAGACCTTGATCAAGGTTACCAAAACAAGGTAAGAACTATTGGGAAATCTGTCATTATTGCAGCACTGCTATCAAACAAAATGACAAGTGTGTTTTGTGCAAGGGGGTAAACCTCTCCTCTCTGAGCGTAGCTCCTATGGCGCCATTTTAATGCTACAAAGCCATCACCTGCCGTTAGCATTCCATTCACTGCCATTCATTTTGACAACGAATAACTTTACATCTGAAGCATGTAAAGAATTGAGTTTTGTCCATTGTTTATTTCTAAAGAAAAAGGCTCCATTATAGGGCTGCACAATTATGGCCAAAATGATAGTCACGATTATTTTTGATCATTATTGTGATCACAATTAATTACGATTTGTTGATTTGAACCAAGACATATTTTATTGTAACATAGGCTATTTATAACTGCTTTCACATCCATATTATGCTACTTTATTCTTATGTTGAAGTTGTATAGACATACAGCTGCAACACATGTAAATGAAAATAAATAGCGTAGGATATTTATTTCAATGTATCTCTGAGAAAGCTCCTTCACTTGTTTTCAACAATAACTGATTAAAAGAGCTAGGGAGAGAGAGGGAATGCAATGGACGCTACTCACAGAGAGACGGCTGACTCATTATGAATGGCTCCAGCACGGGTTGATCAACGGGTCAGTGGAGTTACACACGTCTGTATGAAATGTCTGTGTCGTCACTGCGCTGCATTTTTATGAACTATGATATTCTGGCTATGGGTCACATCTCTCGCCTAGGTCCAGCAGGCTCCGTCTCACACGCTACTGCTATAGCAGAGTTACCAGCAGAAACACAGGTACAAATACAGGTTTGCCTCTCATGCTTAACAATATACAGCTGTGTTAATAACAATTAAAACTGTAGACAAATGTCAGAAGTGTGGACCGGCGCCGGTGTGTGGCGGGGCTGCACGGAGAGTAAAAGGAGAGAGTAGAGGAGAGATCCAACACAGGCACGGCTTTACAGAAGAAATCGGTCATGAAACGCAAAATGAAACCATATCCATATAAACAACATTGCAGCGGATGCGAAGGACATTAGATGCACCTAGAGGAAAATTAATTGCGCCCTAGAGCCCTGTGAGCTAACAGACACTCACTAGCACTGGACACTGCTGTTGTCTGAAAAACAACACAGACGGGACAAAATTTTGCGTTTACTACTAAACTTGTAAATCTTGAGACCGACGTATAACCGAATGCTATCTGTTGAATTTTCCTCACGTTACTCTGTCCTCTGTGACTGTCTACATCTGGAAACTAAGCTGCGCGATGCAGGGAACAACTCTGACTGGCACATGAGCAGACAGGGGTTTAGGGAACGGTAGATGCGCTATGCAAAAAAACCCGGAGCATTCTAATGAATGATGCATTTAATAATAAATTTAAAAAAAAAAAA
>NC_045747.1:11426904-11461689 GCF_008692095.1 Etheostoma spectabile
AAAAAAAAGAATCGCTCGATCACGCAAATTTAAATTGAACCGTGGGAAGTCCAAATCGTAATCGTGATTAAAATTCGATGAATTGTGCAGCCCTACTACCAAGCCAATAACCTCCATTATCATTCCATTGACTGCCATTCATTTTTACATCACTTTGACAGCGAATACCTTTATATCTGAAGCATTTAAAGACTCTATTTGTCCATTGTTTATTTCAACAAAAAACAACAACGTATATAAGGCTCCATTACCTTGTAGCTCATGTTATGGCTTTGTAGCAGACGTTTTTGTAAAAATAGAGTAAGGACTGTGTAGTAACCACACGACTTACTGTCGCACAGTAGAGGAATCACCGTATAGTACAGGGTAAGCTCACTGACAGTTTAGACTTCCATTAGCTGTTTAGGTTTAAATACTAATGTTAACTAGCATTTCATTTAGCAATAATTAGCCCGTGCCTATGTTTTCTCCTAACATATACTTACGCTCTCAGTCTCTGCAAGATTGGGAATGATTGAGATTTCTCTTGGCACAGCTACCAGTAGACTTACAACTTTTAGACACAATGCTCACGTCCCATCTACGTCGTCAAGCTCAGTTGGAACTGGTCTCCGTCCAGAATTCATATAAATTCATGCATCATCTAATTTCATTATCACATAAAGGCCTAGCTTCCAGGAAAGAACTGTTTGCTTAATCTATCTAATCTTGTTGTTCATACTATACAATGATTTATTTCTCGTCTTTGTTGAATACAGAAAAAAAAGATCTTAAACAACAATTGCATATTACATTGCAATATTGGTGAACAAAATTGCAATTAGATTTTCAAAAAATATTGTACACACACACGCGCGCGATTATTTGGCTAAAGATGATTATTTGGCTAAAGATTTTTATTTCTATCTACCTTGCTGACACAACCATTAAGCTTTATGCAAATGAGCGTATGACATCATCCCATAAGTTGAAACATTAAATATATGTTGAAACATTAAGTTGTTTGCTAGCTAGCAGAATTACTTCTCTAAACAAGTAATTATGTACATTGTATGTTTGCCCATTTGAGGGCAAACATACCTCAAATGGACCCTCAAATGGACATAATGTGCAAAAATAAATGGCTTGAGCTGAAGAGCCATTTCAGATTGACCCCTCTCACCAACATCCCCAATGGCGATTTAACACGATAAAAAGGCAGACAGGGTTGACGAGTCTGACTAGGCCAACACTTATTTGTTTATTTAGGATCCACATTAGCTGCTGCATTGCAGCTTTTCTTCCTGAGGTCTTTACAACCAGTCAATGCAAAAATGAATGTACATCATACAAATTACATTCAAAATAGGACATCATAAGACAAATACATCATTTCACAACACATATGACAAAAACAAATACACAGACAAGACAAACAGGACAGCTCCACCAGTGCAGTCAAAGAGCAACCGTAGAGTCTGTTTCACTCAGTAGCTAAGTTTCCATCCACTTGTCAATCGAGTTATCTAAAGTTCGGTAAAAAAAAAAAAACTCACACAAATAAAAACCTGTGCGTATTTACATCACAGATTGGTATATCAAATAGATTTTAGACATTTTAAGGTGTTTCCATTTATTTTCGCACAACATTTAAGCAAAAACAAAAGTTTTTCTAGACAAAATGGATTGCGCCGTCTACCAACAAATGATTAATATTTCACAAGTTGTAATAGTGCTTATGTGCCAGCTGATAGCAACAAGTGATCAAGCTATAATAAGAAAACAAAGACGCTATCAACACATTGCTATGATGATGCAGATGCAACTTGCCTTTTATTTTCTCTCTGGCACCGCTGCGAGACAACTCTTTTTGAGACATGTATCGCTGTTTGAGCGCCTTCCATTTACTCTGGAGGACGTCCCACAGCTTGTCGTAACCTTTGTTGGCCATTTCCTTCATGAGTTCCTGATTAATTAAATTCAAAAAGTCTCTCCTCTCCTTGCTCATCCACTTAAATCTGTCTTTATTGACACCCACCATGTGTGCAAACACAGCGGAAATACTGGGCGGAAATTAACTAAAACTTCTTCGTTTTGTGGAGAGTTGCAACCATAAAATGACCTTAAACTTAATCGCATTACATTGTTTATTTGCCAAATGACGTTTTCATCAGCAGCAAATGACGTTTCCATAAGCCGTACATCGATCAAGATAAAATACGAATGTATTCATATATTCGTGAAATTCCATTGAATTTTACTTTTTCCATAAGGCATTTTTCATTCAGTATCACTTAATTTGGATAAAAATGTGTGGATAAAAACATAGCTACTGTCTACATATGAAAATATGTACAAAACAAAATAAAGACTTATATTATCTTCTATTTGCCATCATTCTTCAAATACAATACCAACTCAAAATTCAGACCTTATCTTTGTTACACATTATTCAATACAACAATCTTAATCATAATATGGCCTATTCTTTACTGTAGCGACAATTGTGTTACAAAGTCTTACAATATCAAAGCATATGTAATGGAAAAAAAGCATGCAAATTGGCAATGCCACCCAGTCCCTTTCTGTACCAAAAACGTACCAAACTGAACCAAAAACTGGGACATGAACCGAACCGTGGATTTTGTGAACCGTTCCACCCCTAATATTAACCCACTGTTAAATAAACTACCAGAGGCAAGCTGACCACGGCCCTCTCAATCAATCTCCTGTGCATGCAAACAGGCACACCCACCCACTCAGTTTCAAAATTAGTCAGAACCCCATGAGATCAGGCGAGTAAAGAGCAACCCAGTTTAATGTATATTCAGGTGACTGGTGAGTGCAATGCACAATGTTGGTTTTCCCTGATGAAACAAGCAGTAGTTCATCTGTGCTGCAGCCAGACACTGACGGTGTCCTCACAGACCTACTTCCCTGTCCACGTGCCATATGCACCATTCCCAAAGACAATAAAGCAGCTGCCAAAGTGACAAAGCTCCAACCTACAGCAATTCAGAGGACGCCAAACCGATGGCCTTGTCACTTGAATAGTGGGGGGGAGATCGTATTCAGACAAGGGGAAGGAGGGAGGGATGATAGCGAGAGAAGGGGTGAAAGCGAAGGAGAAGGTTGCATTAAGACTGGGGGTTGGGTCAGAAGGAGAGGCAACAGTGCACACAGATATGAGACACTGAGATAAAGTCTGAGGCGCTTTCATTAATCAGAGCACCGGAGAAGCTGAAATTTAAAGGGACCCGAAGTGGAGAAAACAAGGAACAGGCAATTTGCCAACTTCACACGGTGTAGCATGCACTTCAGTTATGTGTTGGGAAAAACAATAGAAAGAAAAAGGGTGGTGAAAGAGGTACTTAGTAGTAATAATAAAGCCTTTTAGTCATTTAAAAATTAATTGAATCAACCAAAAAATCTCATTCAACAACCTGGAAATTTCTCTTTGCTAGTGAAACGTGTTGTAAAGACTTATAAATTGTCTAGACTGAAGCTACATTCAGTCTTATTACTAGATCCCAGATCCAGGAATATGTGATGCCAAATTAAAAAGGGGCACTCGGCCAATTTTACACATAAAGTACAGTTTTGGGGAGTATTATTCAGCCAGTGAAATCAGTTGTATATTATATTTGTGGCTCATGAGGAAGCTTAACATTTTTAAACAGAAAGTCTGTGTGTTGAAAGAAGTGTGTATTTAAGAGGCAGGGGGGGGGGACTATTGAAAGAAAGCTTAGCCCATGCTAGAGACTAAAATTCAAGATCTTTCTGCTTCTTCAACTTTCACCATTCATTTTCTCAACAGTCTCTTATAAGTTGTCCAGCTTTATGGTAGTGCAATACCATACAAGTCACTGAGCTTCGGCGGAGACTTGTTTCGGGATTTCCCAAACTTAAAAGCAGAATTACTGGAAATTTTAAATGAAATGAAAATTGAAAAACATTTTCAAAACTTGCAGATACAACATTAATATTAGATCTGAGCAGCATAAGGTAAAAACAAAAAAACATCCAAAACCTTGAGGGATATATTTAACATTTCAGATAGCACTGTATAATATGTAAATCTTCTGAAATATTAAAGGATTTAAATAGTATTAAAATACTTTTTTGTATATTGTGGATAATAATATACAAAAAAAAAATCTACTTTGGAAAGCACTCCAATTAATACTTTTTCTATGGACCCACAATAAATGTATCAAATGACAACATGAAATGTGTCACTTGTGCTGATTAATCTACAGAGATTTGTTACCAAAAACCTGCAGCTCCCCTCAGCTTTAAAAGGAGCTTTATAGAGAGTTTCAGCTCATTAAAAAAAACTTTACTTTTTAGATTTACGCTCACTGCTCTCATAGCTTTGTTTACTTAGTTTACAGTGAAAAGACTAAGGGGCTTGAAATGTTTTTGTTACATTATTTGATCCAGTATTTTTCACATTGCACTAATGCGACAACAGCTGAACTCAAAGATCTAAGATTTTTTGTATGTACGCAAAAGGCTTATTTCTCTCAAATATTGTTCACAAATCTGTCTAAATCTGTGTTAGTGAGCACTTCTCCTTTGCCGAGATAATCCATCCACCTCCCAGCTGTGGCACATCAAGCTGCTGACAGAACAGGTGTGCCTTTTTTTTGTACATTTTTAAAGTCCCTCTGAATATACTGTCCTGAGATTAGTTGATTCTAATGACATTAGCCTTAATTAATATGGGCCTTGAAAGTGGACCATCATTTATGGCATTAAAAATGCAATACAAAAAAATGTAGGTATTATTTGAATTTTTTTTTAATGGTTTGTCATTACAAAACAATAAAAAGTAGTCCACGTTGTCTATTGCATTCCAAACATGCCACAATATGACAAAGACACACGTTTTCATGTGGCCAAAGAGAAAATAAAAATTCAATGCTCTTTAATGTCGTTTCTGCAGTAGCAGCATTAACAGGGTGCTAAGGAAATTCCTGCCAATGATTCAAGTGATAAATGAAGCACATTCTCTCTCTCTCTCTCTCTCTCTCTCTCTCTCTCTCTCACACACACACAATAATATAGTTTGTTCGCTTGATCATTTGTTCCCTGACCACACACTCCTTTTCATTTAGAGGTCATTCGCAACTAGGCCAAGGATGGTGTTACCATGGTAACTAAACCAGAGAGAACAGAACCAAGAAAAGGAATTTTAAAAAATAAATAAAAGTGGGGAAAAAAACAGAAACAGAAAAAGTATTAATGACCAAAATCACAGCCAAAAATAAGTTAGATCCAAGTCTGTAGATTAAATGACACAAATGCACAATTTCCTGGCTGGAATTTTTTAGACACCCTGAAATGTTGCAGATAGTTAATAGCTTTTTAAAATGGAAAACCAACAATCCTTACATACTAGTATTTTGAGGTACAGTATGTAATTAAAAGCTCAGCTCTGTGAACCCTAAACTTACCTGGTATCGGCAAGCACTCTGATTGTTTTTCTTTAAAAACATGATCTATTTCAACTGCAGTAATGTTACCTATTTATAGCTCAGCCTTCTGAGTTTGTTTGATCTACTGCTCACCTGGTAACTGCATGCCTTTTGACCCAATTTACCCTCTGCATTTACACACTTGGTGGCATGGTGTACCACTGTTTACGTCTTCTATATCTTATCACTGTGTAACACACTAATCTCAAAACTGACCTATAGCTTGGTTCTGCATAACATATTGCCAAAATATAGCTAGTTCAAGGGAAAAGGTAGATAAAAAGGTATACGCTAGGTAACAAATTACAGTAACCCTGCAGATTTAAACTGCTTCAATCTGTGTGCACCTTTAGGCAAAGAAGCCTATCCAAACAAGCGTAACTGCAGTTGGGCTAGTCATTAGATAGCTCTGTATGTTGTTACACATTGTGCTTCCAACAACTATAGCGATGTCAAAGCATTAACAATTTAAAACAGGTTTAAGCCTGTAAAATTGAGGATTTCTCCTACAAGCAAACAGGTATGACAGTACGCTAAGTAACATTAACGGGCCTCTGCATGAGTAATCTGTTTGAACACACCAGTCGGCTGAATGCCACTGCTTTATGTCTGTACTACTGTACTCTTCTCTCCCCCCCCCCCACAACCCCCATATTAGTCATACAAACAGTACAGACCCAAACACATCTGTGTGGGACATATATATTTACCAGTTTGTGGTGAATAAAAATATACATTCCAAAGTAAAGATTGCTGGCGAGCGACCATCGTCGAGCAGCCAATCTCCTAACGTTAGGCCACAGGGCAAAGATTATTGCCTGGGTTTCGTAATGGACGTCAGTGCTATGCATAGCAGAGCTGCATAGCAGAGCTGAAAACGTATGGAGATATGTTGTTTCCAAGATCATGACAGTAAGCGTTGGAAAATGAACTGTACAGTTCTGTTTTGTGATATATACTCCTTTCTCATCAAATAGCCTCAGTCTGAGTGTGCGCCATCATCACCGTGACGGCGTCACCGTCTCCCACAACACAAGACAGTCGACGAGCAAATTAGCAATTGATGCGCAACACGGTGGTCGTAACAGCATTTGTCGTGCTATTAGCAGCGTATTTGTGGCCAACAGTGAGTGAGACAGGCAAGGGACGTCAGATAGACACACAATGTAGATGCGGTTATTGTGTCTTTTGATAGACAACTGCCAACTAGCGTTAGCTAGCAAGCTAGTTAGCCAGAACAGGCCGCCGTGCAAGTGAACGGTCACAGTGGGCGCCGGGCATCAGAGCTACCTCTCAAGTCTTTACACTGCTGTTACCGTGTCTCTTGCTGTCTACGTATTCGGTTCATTGAGACAACATGACGGGCAGAATAATGTTTGAATCAACGGCGTTTACCTGGGTTTATCAGGTTGCCAGGGCGCGCGGGATCTTTCTCTCCGAGGATCCTGAACACCTCTCGTTGTCGATGACGTCACGCGTTGGTTTTTTGCTGAGGACGTAAGAGCGTGTTACGTCTGGCAAATATCTGTGCACCAGGCAAAAAACATCCATGGCAAAAAATGGCAAAACATTTATTAACGCCGACGGGACATTTGGGCACAGAGTCCTCATGGGAAAATATAAGTGAAAGTTTAAATAATATGCACCTAAAAGTAACCATTTGCCTTAAGAAGCGGTGTCTTCTCTTCTCTATTTTTGATTAGATTATAGATATCCCAAGGTAGATGAGAGTAAAGAAAACAAGTGAAAACAAATGCATTCAAAAAAGTTGGAAGACACAGTAAAATGTATTTGTCTATGTCATATTTGAAAGATAAGTTTAAGATCAATCCACTCACCACACTGACATGCTTGTAAGTTGGTTGTTGTTGTTTTTTAATGTTTTATTCCATTAATGGCCAGTAGAAGGGGATCATCCATTGTTGGTCTTTTTTGCATGTAATTATTGCAAGTTTTACCTAAAACGCATGGAGAATGGTATCTGGATAACGTTTACAGTGCCCCTCTGTGGACAACTATTGTCAAAATTGCTTCAATCAAACCGACTCTCAGCTCTAAAAAGTAAGCGTCAGATTTTGAGATCTCCAAATGTTATTTTATCAAAAGGGGAAAAAAATCCTACAGAAATAGCCCTGAATGCCAAACGTGTGCCTATTTTCAACATAGACAGTTATAGAATTTCATCTGGGTAAATTAACTGTCTATGGGTAAAATGTATTTATGGCAACCCAAACGCATGCGTCGTGGCTTTCAAATGATTGGACCTTCCAGAAACCCGGAAGTAGCGTGAAGGTCTTTGGTAATGGTCGGAGTTTGTTTCAATGTTGTGGGCCCGGTATCGATGTGAAAATGGGTGTTAAAATAGAGGTGTTTAGAGTAAGTAGCTAATGTTTTAAAATAAAGTCCGTTGACATTTAATATTTATTGTTTTTAAGAATTACAGATGCACGAATCGGCACAGGTTTCGTGGCTCGATCTAGCTAACGTTAGTCATTATTATTAGGCTAAGCTTGGTAATGATATAACAGTTTACACTATCACTCACTGGCTGGTCTGTTTATTTTTTGAGCAGATGATGTTATATCTGTCCTTTCCCGTGACCATGTTCTGGATCTCAAACCAGGCGGAGTATTTTGAAGAGTACATAGTGAAGAGAAAGGTAAGTCGTGCTCTATTCATTTGCATTTTTATCATAATTATCAGTCCACAAAGTGAGGCTTAGTGCTGTTCTTGTAACACAAATGTTTCTTTCTCTGTGCTACGATGGCATCTTTTATCCAGAGGGAGATCTTCCCCCCTGACGAGGGACTGCATGTAAGTGTTATACACAGAGCTTGTTTATAAAGTGGATCATGTATATAACAAAATAACACAACTGCACACTCAACCCTCACTACAACTAATTTATTTTAATCTATTTTAATCTGGTTTTATTTTCCTGTCTATACATTCAACTTTTGGACAGCACCTCATACTCTGCAGTACACACTGTGCAAAGCTTTTCAGTCTTTTTTGCCCTTTAGGTCCATATTATGTTGTCCTCACTTCTTTCATTCTGAAACCAACAGATACATGGTGTGATAAAACCACATGAAGGTTACAGGAGCTCATGCTTGTGGTGCTAATTTTTTCATTTGAATGTTTCATGTTATAAATGTTTCAGATAATACTATTTTTTTATTAAGTTGGATGTTTTATACATATACACTTTTAAGAATTGGGCTAATAATTAACACTGCAAATAATTGTTGAAGTTATAAAACTGTTTCTTTACCT
This sequence comes from Etheostoma spectabile, assembly GCF_008692095.1. Taxonomy (NCBI): domain Eukaryota; kingdom Metazoa; phylum Chordata; class Actinopteri; order Perciformes; family Percidae; genus Etheostoma; species Etheostoma spectabile. The sequence goes on from NC_045747.1 coordinate 11,435,640, forward strand.
ATATATCTGCTTATTTATTCATTCTGTTCAGAACTACTGCTGTACAGCACAATACATATGTGATGAATATGTTATATGTATTTTCAGAGGAAAGAGTTGGAGGACTTCAAAGAGCGAATGCGTGTACGTAAGGAGCAGCGAATATTAAAAGAGATTTCCATGGAGTCTGAGAATTGATGAGTATGTGTTGAAAAAATGCATAAATTCCCAGCACCACCGATGGAGAATTATCTGGCAATATTTTTTGGGCAAAATAAACTGGTCGGACTGGAGTAAGAGGAGGACACATTGGAAAGAAGTTAACACATCCCAAAGGTGTTATGGGAGTTTTCCCGGGAGTGATTGTGCCTAATATGCATTTTTAAATGTACATGTGTGATTTTTTTCGTCATGCCAGCATTCTGTGTGTTTTGAATGCCTCATGCATCACTTGAGTTGCTGTGATTGTCATAAACTAATTGAGTTATATCTCCAGGTGGATCTTATGTCTATAGAATGCATTCACCCCCGTGGATTTTTTTCTATGTTTATTGTTTCATAACATTGTATCAAAGTGGATGTAATTAGGCTTGTTTGATATTGATAACAAAAAGAGACCTTATTACCAAAGTGTTAAAAGGTAACCGTTTGCATTAAATATTCACTCCTTGATATCAATACTTATCAGAGGGACACGTGTTAGCAATGTCTACCTAAAGTTTATGTTACAAAGTCTGGGTAGCTTTAGCTTTACATTCTGGGTTGCCTTATTGGAAACTCAAATTCCCCTTAAGTCACAATTCACTTACAGACTGTTGCAGGTTTTCTTTTGTGGTTTATCTGTAATTGGCTGCATTCATTGTTAATGTAAAGCAAGTGGCTGCGCCTGTGATGATTATTTTCAGTTGTGTGAAACTATGACATTAAATAATTGTTTTTCTGCTTATTAATCTTGTGAAAGCCTAATTTTATCTACTGTGTTGGTATAAAAAAGTAGATGGGGTGGGGGAAATTTACACCAGGCACTGATTATGTACACTTATTGTTGACATGTCATTTTAATGTTGTTTTTCATTAAAGACAAGTCATTGTTGGTTTTGTTTCACCTATGGTAACAGAAGTCTCGATTTGCCCATTGGATGCGATTGGGTTTGGATATTAAGGTGTACAGATGTCTCACAAATGTACTACAATAACTGAAGACTGATAGCTTACTGATCGTGATTTACAATATAACCCCTTAATGCATGTACCATATATCTATATATATATATATATATATAGATATATGTATTCGAGCAGCATTTGGCTGGTTGTGAAAAAAAATGTGAAAGACGTGTTGGTTGAGGCAATAGTAATATCAGACAATGGGGGGCACTATTTCACTGTCAAAAGCTGTGTGCTAGGACTTCTTTAACTGTCTATGGCTAGCACCAAACAGGCTTTGCAACAACAAGGAAGTGACCGACGAGAGAAGCCAGCAGACTGCTGTCAAGATGGCACCGAGTGGGCTGAAAGCGGTAGTAGGAGAAAGTAAGTTGCACTCTCTGTATCGTTATCTACTTACAGAAGTTTATCACAACTAACATTAAAATACATTGGTAGTTAATTCGAATTTATCTCGTACGAGCTCGATAAATTGACGTTAGACCTAACGTCATAACACTGCTGCGACGTTGGTTCACCAAAGGTTTCTTCCTGTTCCAGTCCCAATTTAAAATGCTAATATTACCTGAGGAAATAATGTTTTTCGCCAACCCAAGCCATTGATAACAGTTGGTATTGTTGTGTTGATAACAACATTTGCTGAGGGGAAATTAAGATTTGTTGGGATATTTGGCGGATGTAAAACGCGGCATCAGTGACTAAAATGTTGCGACAGTCCATAGGCTATCGTTAGCTAGCTAATGTTAACCTAAAAGGAAGTCTCATAACTTTTCTAGCCATGGACTAAATCAGCAGGAGCATTCATGTTGTGAGCAATTAAATATCAATAAAATCATAATTGTTCTTACAAAAAGTTTTTAAAGTAACTGATAATACAAGTTTTACTCAGGTGTGTTTTTTGTTTAAAAAAATGTAGGATAACAATTATGCATTCACAGTATTTATTAAAGTTAAGTGTAGGCTAATAATGAATAATATTAATACATTTTGTATTCACAAATTTCTACAAAGACAAATAGCGTTATGTGATGTTCATGGTTATTATATAACTATTATATACTTTTTTGTCATACGCCACATTTTAAGTATGGTAATCAAGTGGTTCCTTGTTCTAAACAACTTATGATGTTAAAGGTACATTTATTTTAATACTGGTAATGTTAAAACCTTTTCACTAATGCCAAGGGTTAGTAGGAGTGTAAAGTTAGTGTGCAAACACCTTCCACTCAGAATTGCTGAAATCTTTGTTATTTGTTTATTTGACAGGGACAATGCACAGCTTCTTAGCAGCATTGGAGCTAGCTATAAGCTCATTTTCATCTGTAGTCCCTGAGCAGTGGGATGTGTAGCCTACTGGTGTCTTGATCTAGCCTAGGATTCTGAGATCAGACCAACAATGACTTGTTTTTTATTCCTGTACATTTTTAGAATATGCTCCTTTTTTCATTGTCACTAGTTTAAATAACTCATGTTTGTAGGGCTGGGCTTTGGACATCTTTAAAAGCAGTTAGAAAGGTGGCATGTTGACAAGTCTTAAGCGCTTGATCTAATGCTTGAAAACATTGTTGTCTACGCATGTTGAGTTAAAGCATGGGAGAGTTCAGGCCCTCTCCCCTGTCACTATAATGCCAAATATAATATGTCATTGTAAGTAATCAACTTAGAGCAGTGACAGAGTAAAGTCGTAATACAGCAGTCTGTTACAGGCAAGACAGGCATCAGATGTGCATTAGATGATATGCATGCAGATATTTTGTAACATATTAAATATTAACAAATATGTAGGCTAAGATTTAGATTGCTAAAATAGCTGGAAGGATGTCTGCTTTAGGGTGGAAATCCCCAGCTACTAACTCCAGCCCATCTTTTCCAGTTCCCTCTATGAAAATAGGTTGGGCATGGCAAGATTATACTTTTTTCAGTGATTAATTTTCAACTTGGTCCTTGCAGACAGCTCTATGTTGTTGAATGTATGTTGGCACAAGCTAGATTATAGGTATGGCCTCCTATCTCAACAGTCCTGACCCAAAAACAAATTATAGTCTAACCAGCTTCCACTAAAAATTCAGAAACCCCACCAACACCAGATATTATTTTGGAAGCAATTCATAAAATTGCAATTACAATGATAATTAACAGAAGGTTTAGAGCAATGATTTTTTTTTGTCTTTATAATTATCTGCTGAATTAAATTTGTGCCAGCCAATTATCATGACAATTAGCAAGTCAATGGATGTTGTAATAAGACTTCTAACAATCAATCATATGTCTTAGAGAGTCACTGCTGTGTTTCTAATGAGCTTAATCAAGGAAGTACATGCTATCACATCGATGTAGTTCTTCATTTTCGTGTTTCTTGCAACGCTGTCCTTCTGTGCGCTATTAAAGAGAGGAAACGGTTTTGCTGAGGTGATAAACCACCCAGATCTTGTTAAGTAGATGATGGCCTTAACAATGGCAACACTTAGTATACATAGTATTTGTATTCTAACAGCTTTTTCTGTGTGGAATAGTGCCTCTGCTCTTTTACTCCTAAGGTTAATATTTTATTTCAAGGCATTTTAGACAAGGTTGCCTACCTACCAGTAGTACCATACCTCAACTGTTGCGCCTATGATTTTGCTGGAACAACTATGCTTTTGTCTGAGTCTCATACTCTTTAATCTAAACAGTATAACAAAAGGAAGTTGCACCCAACCGACTGAGTTAGTAAATACAAGTGCTATGGTTGGTTTCAAGAAAGTTCGTTGTTTCATTTCAGTGAAGCCATGCATGTATTCTTTTACTCTTTAGCTTCCGTTGTGCAGTAGATTGAATGCCACTCTGTCATACTCGATAAAGAGGAATTAAAAAAAAAAAAAGGTGAATGAGTGCTGTAACAAAAATTAGGAGTTATTTTCAATCATAACTATCACATAAAAATATAATGGTGTTATGTTACTTTGTTTTACAGACAGCATTGCCAAGTATTGCTGTTTTGGAGGCATTGCTAAAATTCCAACACTTGTTACCTTTTTTTTCTGTGTAAGATTTCCAAATTATTAATCTATATCAACGACATTTAATTTACAGGATTCTTTCGGTGCTGCTGGAGGTTTCTGCTGGTTGTCCCTCATTTTCAGCCTGGTGTCAATCACCTTCTGAGTTTTCTCTTGCACGACTGAAACAACTTTTAAATGTACACGTTCCACCAAAACAAGTTCCTATTTTGCAAAGTCATGGATGCTAAGTTTAGTGCTTAGCGCCGCCGAGGACAATTGTGATTGGCTTAAAGAAATGTCAATAAACAAGACCACGTTTTTTTCCTATCTCAGTATTCTGTGCGGACTAGCCAGACCCTCCTTCGAACCGCTGTGGCGATAGGTCTGGCAGTGCAAGACTACCAAATTATTGACAGTTTTCTGTAATCATATACGATTTATTTTTCCTCTCTTCTACAGAAATCCTCAATGGGGTTATCAAGAGTGTGAAGAAGGATGGAGAATGGAAGGTAACGGTTGACCAATAAGAATAAAAATCCCCTGATTTTGTCACTAGATTTAAAACCCCTTTTTATCTTGGGTTACTTCAGGTTCTTATCGTGGATCACATGAGCATGCGAATTCTGTCCTCTTGCTGCAAGATGTCTGACATTTTGGCAGAGGGGGTTACCAGTAAGTATGCAGATAACTAATGGTCTTGCATCCTATGGATCAGTTGCATATATGAGGGATCACACTTTAAAGAACTAACAGATATCAGTAGACATTTTTCAAGTGTTGCTTAACTTTTGCCAACCTCTTTAAAATGTCATCATAGAGAAATTGGGTGATATTTACGTTTGTCCTGGCCACATCCAAAATGCTCATCTTGTTTCCTACATGTTATGTGGATGGTCGTAATCTTTCTTAAGTTGACAATGTCCACTAGCGCATTAATGGTCCCTGATTGATTTGATAGAAGTGAAAAAGATGCAGTCCATTCAAAGCCATTTCATTTGCATAATCCCAATCAAAAAAAATCTTAAATTTGCACCTGAATGTGAAAGTGTTTTTCACCAGCCACACACCAAATGTGTGTGCCCTCTCAGAGTTCCGCACACACTTGTAATTCATGGCAGCATTCATTGATTTTGACCTTGCAGCTTGTACATAATATTACTGTATTTCAACTGACATGTCAGATTGTTTAGATTAAAGTAAAAATTCTCTGTTTTCTCCTTTTCAGTTGTGGAGGACATCAATAAACGTAGAGAGCCCATCTCTAGTTTGGAGGCCATTTATTTAATTTCACCTGTGGAGAAGGTTAGCTGTTGTCTATTCCTCAGTTCCCTCATTGTGAATTTTCTTAATCTCTTAACCAAAATTTGGTTTCATTTACAGTCAGTCCGTGCTCTTATTAATGACTTCAAAGATGCTGCCTTGACTTACAAAGCTGCACACATCTTCTTCACGGATAGTAAGTGTGTGTGTGTGTGTGTGTGTGTGTGTGTGTGTGTGTGTGTGTGTGTGTGTGTGTGTGTGTGTGTGTGTGTGTGTGTGTGTGTGTGTGTGTGTGTGTGTGTGTGTGTGTGTGTGTGTGTGTGTGTGTGTGTGTGTGTGTGTGTGTGTGTGTGTGTGTGTGTGTGTGTGTGTGTGTGTGTGAATATATTTAATAATAACATTAAGCTATTGCCTTTTCTAATTTATTAATGTTTGCTTCTATAGCTTGTCCAGATGGTCTCTTTGCCGAGATTGGTAGATCCAGAGTTGCCAAGGTCGTCAAGACTTTAAAAGAAATCAACGTTGCTTTCCTGCCTTATGAGGCTCAGGTAGGGAATTATCTCCCTTTCCCTAAATTTTTGGGCTACCAATTCTTATTCACTTTTGTTTTTGTGGTGCTTTGGTTACCAACAACTCCTGAGAACAAGATCTGGCTAGCCACCAAATTTCGTCTGTGTTTTGTGTGGTACTGGGCAGGTAACATACAGTGGGTTTATCTGTTATGCCTGCTATGGCTGGAAACAAGGTTGATGAGAAAGTTAAGAGCTCCCCTAGAGCTGTGGGCATATTACTATAAGCAGTGCATTTCACATTATACAAAGTCATTTTTCCTTTGTTGATGTAAGTGTGAATAGTTCAACTTAATTGTTAAATTGAGGCAAACCTTAATACCTCTCACCCCTGCAGGTATTCTCACTGGATGATCCGACCTCCATGTACTCCTTCTACAGTTCTAAGCCAAATAAAGATAAAGACAAAATGATGGAAAATCTGGCGGAGCAGATTGCCACCCTTTGTGACACACTTAAGGAGTACCCTGCAATCCGTTACCGCAAGTATGAAAGACTTGCATCAAAGCACACTGACATTAATTTTCCACTGAATTTGTTGATTCATTTGTATACCTCTCTGTTTCTAAGGGGACCAGAGGATAATGCTAGACTGGCTGTGGAGGTCCACCAGCGCCTTACTGCTCATAAAGCTGACAACCCAAGCATGGGAGAGGTTAGGAACTACTTAGACCACCACCCACAACACTTCTTATGTGCTCTACAGTATTAATACAATTCTTGTATCTGGAATTCTTATTCTGCTTTTTTTCTGCTAAACCAATCTTTCCATGTAAGAGAATACACTTCCTTTGGGATTCCGCAGCTCTTCACCTTCGCAGGTTGTGAACGTTTCTGTGGTTTCTGGGTTTTATATTCTGTTGATTACGCCTGCTGGACCTTTCCCTTTTCCCTTCTTTTCTGTCTTTCTTAGCTGACATATCCTTGCTCCTGAGATGGGTCTTAACAGGCATGTATTACTGTTTTCTTTTTGCCCCCATAGATCTGAAGTGCAATATCATGCTGTGCTGTCTAAACATTCTTTTTATTTTTTTTTTATTGTACTTGACAAATTTGCTGAAGCACTGCCTCATGCTGCATGACAGTGATATTAAATTTGTATTGAAATAGTTGATAAGACTTTTACCGCATGACAGATTTACAAAAAGATAATAAAGGGCCTTATATGTCATGCGAACTCTAGTCTAGATCCTAATTTATTATGCATCTGTAAAGTAAATCAAATTTTTGGTTAGTATTATATAATATCCCTTTTTTATTGTTTTTAGGGTGCAGATAAGGCAAGATCCCAGCTACTGATTGTTGATCGGGGGTTTGATCCCATCTCACCTATTCTACATGAGTTGACCTTCCAAGCAATGGCCTACGACTTGCTAGATATCAAACAAGACATCTATACGTGAGTGAATATCTGGGCTTCTGTTCATTCCCTTTGCCAGGTCAGTGTGCTGTTTTGGACATACCATTAATCCATAGTTAATTGTGTTGTACTTGTTTTATTTTTTGAAGTTATCAGACAACCGGCATTGGAAATTCAAATGACAGAGAAGTATTATTGGACGAAGATGACGAGCTCTGGGTTCAGCTCAGACATATGCACATTGCTGATGTCACTAAGTAAGTCTGACACAACTAGATGAGAATATAACTCATGTCATCATTATGACAACTAATTAAATGTACTCCTGCACAAGGTGACTAATCATTTTCAAAACCCATTGTTGCAGGAAAGTGACAGAGCTTCTTCGCACCTTTTGTGAGAGCAAGAGAATGTGCACAGACAATGTGAGTGTTCATACACAGTTCAGTTATTATTACAGAAGTCTGTAATATAAGATGATGAAAACCTATGTTCTAATACTATTTTGGTAAAAATGTTTTTGCATTTCAGGCCAACTTAAAAGATCTCTCTCAGATGTTAAAGAAGATGCCACAGTATCAAAAGGAGCTGAGCATGGTGAGGATGAAGAAAAGCCAAATCTTTACCATTAGTATTATATCATCCTCATCATCATCATCATCATCATTTTATTTATTTATTATTGTTATAAAGCCAGTACTCTCTGTTTAAGGAGGACTATACACAACAGTTAATTTTCCCTTAATCAGGATTTTGATCATATTTTATTAGGCAACAGTACTGACAGTAAATTTGACAGTTTGAAGAAGTCTAAATTAAAAAAAAAAGTGCCCACATTCTCGTTCATTTGCCCATACACTGACTGTCAATTATGACAAGAATTTCTGTTGCTCCGGAACGTTTCTGTCAGTCTTGCCTGTGGCTTTGAAAAAAATGTTTTATTGTTTTATATCATATGATGGTTTTGTTATAAATACAAATTAATTGAATGTTATTATTATGCATTTTCATTCACAGTATTCTACTCACTTGCACCTAGCCGAAGCTTGTATGAAGAAATTTAAGGGCTCTCTTGATAAGCTTTGTGAAGTGGAACAGGTCAGTACTCTTGTGGGGTGTACAACTGAAAAGAATATTTTTGACAATATCATTGACATTTTGACTCAACGCAGTTATGACACAAACCGCTCAGATAGATTTAAAAAATAATTGCATTGTTGTAATGTTTACAGCTATACTGTGGCGGTCCAGTTTATTACATCTACAGTTTTATGGCAATGAAATGAGTGAAGCTATAGTTGTCCTGTACATATAGCTGGAGGTATAAATAGAAACATGATAACGGCCTCTTGATCCCTAAAGAGAAAGGGACCCATAGAGCTGCAATAGTCATGGTATTTGTCTGCTCATGCATAGTTGATAAAATAATCTTCCATCCATCCATCCATCTTCGACCGCTTATCCGGTATCGGGTCGCGGGGGCAGCAGCTCCAGTAGGAGACCCCAAACTTCCCTTTCCCGAGCCACATCAACCAGCTCCGACTGGGGGATCCCGAGGCGTTCCCAGGCCAGTCCTAATCCTGGGTCTTCCCCGAGGCCTCTACCCAGCTGGACGTGCCTGGAACACCTCTCTAGGGAGGCGCCCAGGAGGCATCCTTACCAGATGCCCGAACCACCTCAACTGACTCCTTTCGACGCAAAGGAGCAGCGGCTCTACTCCGAGCTCCTCTCGGATGACTAAGCTTCTCACCCTATCGCTAAGGGAGACGCAAGCCACCCTCCTGAGGAAACCCATTTCGGCCGCTTGTACCCTTGATCTCGTTCTTTCGGTCATGACCCAGCCTTCACGACCATAGTTGAGGGTAGAAACGAAAATTGCCCGGTAGATTGAGAGCTTTGCCTTCTGGCTCAGCTCCCTTTTCGTCACAACGTTGCGATAAACGGAATGTAATGCCGCACCAGCTGCTCCGATTCTCAGACCAATCTCACGCTCCATGGTCCCCTCACTCGCTAATAATTCCTGCACTTGGGGTAAGGACTCACTCCCTACCTGAAGAAAGCACTCCATCGGTTTCCTCGCCTTTCGTCCCCCGCCTCCCTCCTGACACTCCTCTTCCCCCCACTGTGCCTGAGAACCATGGCCTCAGATTGAGAGCGCTGATCCTCATCCCAGCCGCTTCACACTCGGCTGCGAACCGATCCAGTGAGCGCTGAAATCACAGACCGATGACGCCATCAGGACACATCATCTGCAAAAAGCGCGATGAGATCCCGAGCCCACCGAACTGCAACCCTCCCCCGCCCCGACTACGCCTCGTATCCTGTCCATGAATATACAAACGATTGGTGACAAAGCGCAGCCCTGGCGGAGGCCAACCCCACCTGGAACGAGTCTGACTTACTGCCGAGAACCCGGACACAGCTCTTGCTTTGGTCATACAGAGATTGGATGCCCTGAAAGGACCCCCTCACCCCTACTCCCGCAGCACCTCCCACAATTTCTCCGGGGGACCCGTCATACGCCTCCTCCGATCCACAAAACACATGTAGACTGGTTTGGGCAATGACTCACCCAGGGCCACCCTCCAAGATCCTTGCGAGAGTGAAGATCTGATCCGTTGTTCCACGGCCAAAATAATCTTAGTTTGGAGGGTTTTTTTGTTTTTGTTTTTATATTACAGGGTAGCAACTATATGTCCCACTGTGTTAGTCAGTAACGGTAAGTATCTTAGAGGGAATGTCCGTCTGTCCCACTCACTTAACCCACTCAGTGTCCTTTGTGTGATGGCATCTTTATTTATAGCTCCACTGGTCTTGTGATATTTAATGGAGAATCGTTATATTACATAAGAAGCTTTGGACCGGACATCAACATCCATAGATCTACAGAAATGCAGGAGAAGCTGTTACGTCATCACTGAGTGTAAAAGCATTAAATAACCCATTTGTACTACTTGGTGATGTAGAAATCCTTCCATCAAAATGAGCCTGGGATAATGCCATGGTCCAGACCAGTGCAAAGCCCCAGGGTGTTGTGCGTATGAGCTAGATATGGTTGACAACATGACAGGATGTATTTGACTACAATTCCATCCCTTATCAGATAATGCACACAGGAAATGATAAGCATGCATGGTCGTGGCATTATGAGATACAAGTGTTAATGGGGCCTTTTTTGTATGAATGAATTACTCAAATGCACTAATGGACTGTCAGCATATCTGAAAGCTAGCTCTTTAATCCAATGAGCATGTTTTGGCTCAAAGATGGAAAGGGTGATCTAACAGCCACAGCTCTCTATCAGCTGTCATTTGTTTTAGTTTTCTACATCGTTTGGGCAACCCAATACAGGCGTATGTGTGTAACATTACAAACAGAACAGTGTGCTGTATCATGTGCTTTTGTAGCCACTCACTAATTTTAGTTGCTCAAAAAAAGTTTTGTTGTTGATTGACCCCAACAAACCTTAGTCCAGATTCATCTTAAAGCTTAACAAGAGTTTTTAGGGAGGTCACACAGTGCCCAGGATAGCATTAAAGGGATATCCCAAAGCTAGATGTAAGTATAAAAGCCAAGTTAAGGGGCCAATATCTGTCATTATTTTTGACGTAGTTAATGGAGTACAAATGCAACTCTGGAGGCTTACTGTGAATCTAGGACAGTTTCTTTCATTACAAATAGTTTTTTCTTCTGTTCAGTGAAACAATTTGTAAGTATTCTGAGATTATTATATGGAGCAGTTTACAGCATACGTAACGCCTGCATTAACCTTTTTAAGAAGTTTAGTGAAAGCTCAGCGCAATAGTCCTAATGCATTATTCTTAAAAGTCATAGTATTGCCATGAAACAAAAAATGTAGAATAAGGTTGAAATGAAAGTCATCATCCTGTGTCAGCTGCCCCATGAATTGTCTATCAGCTGACTTAAGTTGCAATTGAGATTCCAGTTGAAGTTAATAGTTAACCATGAGTGTCTTCCACAGGACCTGGCAATGGGAGCAAATGCAGAAGGGGAACCTCTAAAGGATGCCATGAAGAGCATTGTTCCTGTTCTCCTGAACAATGAAATTGGGGCCTATGAGAAGATCCGCATCATACTGCTGTACATATTCCACAAGAAAAGAGGTGCTTTTTTAAACTAATATGACATTAAAACCCACATTTTCTTTTTGCACAAAAACATACCTAAAGGGTTAACATGACCAGAAGCGTTGTTTTGTTGACTAGCAGAGAAACTAGTGTTATCATTGCCATCACCATTTTTAAATATCTGGTTATCCATGTAGGCATCGGGGAGGAGAACCTTGCCAAGCTCATCCAGCATGCAAACATACAAGCCGACAGCAACATCATCACCAATCTGCAGAACCTGGGCTGTAACATTATAGCTGGGGTAAATTTATTGATTGCATTGTGTGTTCAATTTCAATCATGATTTCCCCTTAGTATTTGTTACATACTTTATGTTGTTTGTTAGGGCCGCAATGCAGAGCAAACTCTGCCTGAACGGAGAGAGCGCACAGAGAGCACGTACCAGCTCTCTAGATGGGCACCCATAATTAAAGATGTCATGGAGGTAATACAGCCAAAACAAGGTTTCTGATTTTACTGGCACACCTGCTCAGTTTTCTAATTGTTACACAATCTGTGTTTCTGTGTCGCAGAATGCCATCGAGGACAAACTGGACAGAAAGCAGTGGCCATTCATCTCTGATCCTGCTCCCATCAACACAACTCAGACTGCAGTCAGGTGGGTGCTTGGTACAGAATATAAATTGTATGTAACTGTAATAAAGTAACACTATGCAATTCATATTTGATAAATGAACTGCACATTGGTACTTTTGTACAGTGCATGATGTATAACGAAATTATTAGTTAATGAGTAATAATACAAAAGATTTTGAAAACATGACGGCTAGAAAAGAAATCCCGGGTGCCTTACCCCCCCCCCCCCCCCCCCCCCCCCCCCTAATGTTCCAAAGTGATATTACTTTTTAAAAAAAGTCATAGTTTTGCTATTTTTTCAAAGCAACATAAACATTAATTGGAGTTACAGACAGATTAATGCTGTCCAATAAAAGCTTTTATCCATTATACTGAGTTGGAACCCAGCGTTTGACAAAGTGAGTTGAAAAGGGGAAGTTAAACCAGTTTTGCTTTTCATTCCTATCATGACCATAGGGCTTATACAAACCACTCCCATGGACCTGGGTTGACTCATAAGCTGCATAATGCACAATGCTGGTCCCCTTTAAGTAAAGTGCAGAATTAAAACTGAGTAGTCATTAATATTAACCCTAGGCTGTCTTAATAGGGCTGGCTATTAAAAATCGGACATTGCAGTTGGAAATAAAGTCTTAATTTGACCGCTTTTGTAACATTATAGAACTGATTGGCAGAGATAGTAAGGAAAGCATTACAATAAAATATCAATGCAATCTAAACTAAAATCGTGTTAAATCAGCAGAGCTGTGCATTGACTAAAGGGCCGTCCACACCAAGAAGATTACTATAATGATAACCATAACTATCTACTTTTTAAAAATCATTCTAACTCCAATGGATGGTGCACCACAACTATATTGACAGTGGCAAACAATATCGTTGGGATCACTTTTAGAGCAATTTAATGAACGATAGAAACCCTTAGAGCCAATCAGAATTCATCTGAATTTACCACATGATACTGCAGAGAGATTTGTTTCACACAGGTGGTCAGTGGCATGGTGTTATTTCCACTCTACGATCCTTTAGGTAGCTCAACATTACTTTAAATTGTTCATATTATGCTTTTTGGTTTTCCCCCTTACCTTTATTGTGTTATATATATTTTTGTGCACGCTATAGATTTACAAAGTGAAAAAGCTTAAAGTTCACACCAAAGAGACTTACCATCTTCCAGAGAAACACTTTTCACAAACCGCTCCAAGTAGCTCTAATGTATTCCAACCTTTATTTCCGTGACGAACGTGCATCACTTTATAACACACGTTTTAATGCTCGCCTAGCTGCTAGCTATATACTCCCTCTTACTCTGCAACTGACAAGCCTGCGCATGTGCGACTCCCAACAAAGATGGAACTGAAGTGAGATGCCTCGCTCGGTAGCTAAAACAGAGAGCGCAACACACAGGGTGAAAAGAAGAGCTGCAGCAATGTGCAGTACAACAAATATATGGGGTTTATGAAAATGAAACCACATAAACCTATTGTGGTACAACTTCTAAATACAATTAAGAACCTAAAAAAAATGAGTACAATATGAACTCTTTAAAAATATTTGTCGGTGGACGGGTTAGCTCATTTGGTAGAGCATGCACACCTATGCAGAGGTTTACTTTACTTTGCTGCATGTCATTCCCCTTCTCTCTCCCATTTCATATTTTCATCTGTCATGGGGAATTAAAGGTGTATGTATATACATATCCACATCCACCGGATCATTCAGTGTACTGAAACTGACTTATTGCTCAATTATTGTTTTAATTCTTTTACAGCAGTGCACGTTTTGGCCACTGGCACAAAAATAAATCTCCAACAGAATATCGCTCTGGCCCTCGTCTTATTATATTTGTGATTGGTGGGGTGTCACAGTCGGAGATGCGCTCTGCCTATGAAGTCACTCGAGCCACTGATGGAAAATGGGAAGTGCTGATTGGTAAGGAATCCATGTTGAGGAGACCACAATTTTTTTTTTGTCCCAAAAAATGCAGCATTCAAGAAGTTTTGCCTCCTTTTATGAAAAATATCACATTTTCCTTGACAGGGTCTTCTCACATCTTGACTCCAACCAGCTTCCTTAATGACCTGAAGAGTCTGGACCAAGTTCCTAATCCTGATAGTTAGACCCTGAACGGAGAGAGCACACTGGATTAAGGTTTTAGTCTTTCATTTAAGATGATTGGGTGCTGATCTTCTGTCACAGCCTCTCCGACGTCTAAAGTGATGCATGGGGAGAATTCTTAGATGTAGCCGTGGATGAACATGTTTGTGATTCTTCATTTTGTTTTAGAATAGTCATTTTGTTGAGAATTGGGTTCTGTGTACTGCTGTGATTAAAATTATATTAAATATTTAATTAGACAATAATATTTTGATTATTTTACTATTATCATTGAAGTTCTTATTTTTGTTACATTATATATGATGTTTCCCTAATTTTGTTTTCAAACAATTGCATCTTTCCCACAAAACTGGATTATGTCACACCAAAAATCTTATCAATTCTAATGTAGATGTATATAAGTCAGTAGAAGTATGTATTGTATATTCAGTGAGGTTAATTGTGAAATACATTCTTTTTTTTCTCTAGGTACATTTCTTTTCCTTGTTTGGGTAATTTAATTTTAGACAAAATGTCTTAACTGCTGAAATCTTGCACATTTACCATATACATTAATATATTGCTGGAAGCATGTATGGTGGGTGTTTTGTTTCTTGGATGTTAAAGACAGGTAATAAAGAAACATGATGTCACTTTAAATTGTGTCTTGTGCATTGTGTTCCAGAGGACTTTCAAATCAGCATAAACATTGTTTTAAATGTGTTGAAATAATCACAATTCACTGTCCACTTAGTATGATCTTTATCACACATGGTGATCCCAAATTTAAGAATAAACTTCCATGCTCAGAACTGTTTGTCATGGATCTTTTGACTTTGGTATTTTATTCAACCACCATCTTTCTCTAAAATATGTCAGCCAAGGAGGTTATGTTTTCTGTTTGTCAGCAGTATTACAGAAAACCTACTTGCCCAATTTTCATGAAACTTGGTGGAAGGGTGTAGCGTGAGCTAAAGAAAAACTTGTTAACCATCTGAGCTAGAGATGATCATTCATGCTTGAATATCATCCCAATTCTCTTCTCACCTGCCTCAGCAAGTTGTCCCTTGACTGTCCACAACTGGTTCAGAATGCTGTTGACCAAGTCCAGCCTTACAGCTTGCATCACTCCCATCTAATCCTCTTTACTCTGCTTCCTATCAAGTTCAGGATTCATTTTAAGATTATTGTCTTGACATATATAGCCTTGCATGGTCAGGCACCTGTTTACATCTCTGACCTGCTCCATCCTTCTATTATCAGTAGGTCATTTAGGTTTTCGGACCAGGGCTTACTGGCTGTCCCTTGTTCCCTTGATTAAAATTAAAAGGTGACAGTGCCTCTGAAGTGATGGCTCCGACCCTGCAGAAGGCCCTTTTGTCACACATTCTGTGGTCTCTGTTGACGCTTTTACAAAGCAGCTTAAGACTCACTTATTTAAATGGGCCTTTGTCTAATGTTAGTAATTTTGTTTGTTTTTTAAGTTTTTTTTGACTTTTTTTTTCTTTAATGTTTTTACCTTTTGTTTAATGCTTTTTTTTTTTTAAACAATTGTGTTCTTGTGAAGCACTTTGAGACTGTTCTGTAAAAGGTGCTACATTAAATAAACTTATTATATTTTGGAGCGGATTCGAATCATAGGGCAGATACAATAATTATTTTTTACTCTTGTTTTCATATTTTTAAGTTTATTTGTATGTGGGTGTTGAGTTTGACCTCATTTATCACATCACTGGCAGTTTATGTTTATCTCAATAGCACAACCTGAGCATATGCATACTTCCACTATTGCCAATATGAGGGCTTTAAAATGCAAACATGAATTTTAAATATAGTGTTATGTCAGAAGGGAGAACATGTACACCTAACAGGGAAAAAGATCATCCTCTCCATGTTGAGGATTATGTTTTCATCTGGGATTACAGATGGTAATATTACGGGCGGGGCACTGGCTTGGATCTTAATGGCAATGGGTTATTACTCAGGACTTAACTCTATTTAAAAGCCTTCCAACAAGTCATATCCAGTACACATTTGGAGTAGCATCAATCAGGATCATCATTTCCATTGCACATACAATAGTTACATTCAAGTATTGAATGGGTTCCCCATTACTTACAGAAAGTACTTTTGTGTAACTTTCTGTACTTTTCACATTTTCATCTAGTTTTCATTAGGGGACGCTTCCCCTTTTTTGCAGTACCTTTCATCATGGCAGCTTCCAAAGTGGACTCAAAATCAGAAGCTACCGACACTGAACTGGTAAGTTCTTTATAGACAAATATTCCCATGCTTGAAAGTTTGTGTATATTTTGCCATCATCATCATTTAAGATGCGTATTTTCTTAAATGCATTGTTCATTTATTTTAGATATTTGTGTACAGTATGGTATTTAATTCTCAAAGGCAACCAAAAGAAGCAAATATTTTAAGCTGTCACATTTATTCTTCTCCATTAAAGTATTTTATCATACTTTTTCAGCAATGTCATATACTATAATTGATTACATCTAGATATTACATCCATGTTTTACATTGGTCACCAAAATGGGTTCCTGGACTTTTACTGTGATATGGAGGGTGAAAAAAGTTTAGTTTTTAAGAACAATTGAATTTTAAATTAGGATTTACATTGGAACAATATACCAAAATTGTTTAGGACAAGTACAAAGGAGCACCACTATCTATGTTTTAATAGTTCATACTATTTGTTTTTCCTTTGGCTGATGTTCAACAGGTAACCCCAGAACATGAGGAGATCCTCAACATAATAAGTGACTCACAGCGTGGACGAATGAATGAACAGCGTTGCTCCTTGAGTCCTGTTAAAACTAGACAAATCAAAACTACACCTCCAGGTTGGAACAGCAGACACAAAGATACCGTCAGCAGTGAATTTTGTGGATTTAATGTTGATTTTTTCACCCCTGCTCCCCACAGGTTCAAACTATGGGGGACAACACCTTAATGAACTGAGAGTGTCATTGCCAGGGTTAAACTACCAGGTAATAGACTACAAACTGTAAGGGCTTTGTGCATGCAACTGCAGTGGTGGTGCTGTGAAAAATGAATGTCTACCCCGAATGTGACTTGTTTTCTCAGGAACCTTGGAGTACTAACCATCACAGCTCTGCACCCCAGATTTCTGTGACAGAGAGTACTCCAGATAGAAATAGGAAGCTTCTGTTGGTACCAGATAACCAATTAATGATCTGTTCTGTCCTACTGTTTCTTCTACTGACTCATTTGACATTATTAGATATAATTTGATCAAATCTTAATCTGTTTTTTTTTCCAATAGGAAGAATTAACTGATGAACAACAGCAGTTCATGAATATGATCAGCCAAGGCCAGTCGGGACGCATGGACGACCAGCGCTGTTTCTTGGATTCAAGCAAGAGTGCTCCCTGCACACCCAAACACACAGACGGAAAGCCTGCTGCATGTACATCAAGCACAGGTAAAAATTAAAACAGGTTGTAAAAATTAAAACAGGTTGAGGCTGTGTGTATAAAGTCTCTCTAAACATTTTCCAAAGTAAGTTGCAATTCTTGTAATTGCCTCTTACTTACCATTTAGTTTATTTTCCTTTTTAAAGTTAATTGCCTATACAGTTACTTAACTATTTCACCTGTTTTCAGATTTTATCTTCCCAGGTCAAGATTCTGAAATGTTTTTCAGCCTCTTGGCCAGCACTCAGGGCCGACGGCTTGACGACCAGCGAGTGTCTCTTCCGTCATTACCAGGAATAAAAAAGGAAAATGCCACATCTACTGCAGTAGGGGATTCAAGCTACTTGTGTTACATGGTCTCTAAAGTCCAGGTTAGTACTTTCCTTTTGTCAAAAAACTAAATACTTTACTTTATTTTTTTTTCACAAATATTACATAAATGAAATGTTTTTTTGTAGGATGCTACAAAGCCATACATTAGCAGACATGTTTTTCAGTTTTCATTTAATTTTCTGTTTTCATGGAAATGTCACGTCAAAGCATGCCACCATCTTAGGAAGAGTTAAATTAGGACATTTTTTCACGTTATTTCAATCCTGTAATATATCATTTGTTAAATTCAAGCCTGTTGACAGGGCTAATAATCTTATGATTACATTGTTACATAAAGCCATCATTTGCTCAATACTGTGTGGAACTTTACGTATCACAGAAGTGTGCCTTCTGATCAAGAATGCTGAAAAATGCTAATTTATTTTCAGGATTCCAGAATGGATGACCAAAGGTGTTCACTACCTCAAGACCTTACCCCGGCAACCCAGTGTTCACCAAAAAAGGATACATCTGCATATGCTTCAGGTCCTCCACGTTCAGCTTCATTCAGCCCCGGTTCAGACATAGGTCGACCAAAGACTGAAGACAAAGCATCTCAAAAACAGGTATCTGCTCAAGTCACTGCACATTTTTAAACCCAGGAGGTAAATTTCATTCATTTACTGATCTAAATATGTACGGTACAATTTTTCCCATCTAGGCCTTGACTCCAGCTAATCGGGAAGATTTTTTGTACTTAATAAGTCAATCCCAGCGTGGGCGAATGGATGAACAGCGATGTGTCTTAAACGTTAGTCCCCAGTCCACACCCAAACACAAACCCAGTCAGAGCACCTTTTCCAAAGGTTAGAATACAAACAGATTTGCCTTGTTGTTTTTATTCTAGCATTTGATGCATGAACTGCTCTTTCATGATGTCATAATTGTTTACATATGTTAACGCTGAACTAATATGGCCATTTTCACCAACCTAGGTCCAGATTCTGAAAAATTCTTTAGCCTGCTGGCCAACTCTCAGGGCCGACGTCTTGATGACCAGCGAGTGTCTCTTCCTTCGTTGCCAGGGATACAGAATGGAGGTACCACATCAACCGCTGCAGAGATGGATGCAAGCTACTTATGTTCCATGGTCTCCAAAGTCCAGGTTGGGCTTACTTTTGACAGTTTTTGTGATTTTACTCCAGAAAGTCTTCACACATGTATTTGCACATGTAGGATATGTTTAAAAGCACATCCAACTGCTTTTATCCAACATTACAACAATGAATCTTATTTTCCTTCCACAGGGCTCAAGGATGGATGAACAGAGATGTTCTTTACCCCACATCTTCCAAAATATGGGTACCCCATTTACTCAACGCAAAGAGCATCCCAAATCAGACGCACTTGATAAACCTCCCCAAAGGTCCAGCTCCTATTACCGTACCAAACCTGAACAACATCAGCAGGTGAGACATCATGCTGTACAATAAATACATTAAAATGACATCAGTGATGGATAGGGAGGCTCATCCTCCACAGTCTGTTGAAGAAAAAAATGTGCTTATTATATTTTATCCAGCTTCTACTGGCCAAGTTGTTTGTTAGTTGTCTCACTTCCCATTGCTTTTTTTTTTCTTTAAATCTGTATTAGGGGGCATCTCCAGCTGAACAGGAGCAGTTCTTACAAATGATAAGTCATGCACAAGGTGGACGTATGGAAGAGCAGCGCTGCTCTTTACAACCCAGCAGAAGTACACCTGCCACACCCATGCACAATGGAATTGCTTTAACTAGCGTAGCCACAGGTCAGAAAAAGCACAAGGTGTCAAGTATGTGTTTACGCCCCCTGAGACATCACAGCAATCACTCTTGACTCTCTGTAACAGGTGCAGACGCTGACGAATTCTTGAATATCATAGCCTTCAGTCGGGGACGATGGCTAGACGATCAGCGTGTTGCACTTCCTAACCTGCAAGGGACATGTGGGAATTCTGGAATAAAAGATAATGGTAAAAATGCAAAGGCTGGAATCCAAGTAAGTTATACAACATTTAAATGATTGATGGCAAAAGCATAAGGAATATTGGCAAATTGTTTTATTAAATAAATACATATTGCTAAATTTAGTTCCTTGATATTTTATGGTACCCTCCCACAATGTGAATGGTATGTGGGGCATGATGCATGTCTGTCAATGTGCAGGCATATTCTTGTGTCTAAAATGTTGTAAGTCATCATGGCAAAAATGTCATTCTTGGACCACAAGGTCTTGAACAGCTGAGCTGAAAGGATTTTGGAGCACCTTATGGTTTCAAATTGAGAGGGTAGATCTTCTCCATTCTAGATATGGAGCATATTTGTACCATTTGTATTGGACGTAAAGAAGAAAAGTATGTTGACATGGAAATACTTGCTTAATAAATATCTAATACACACAATTAATTATGATTTTATTAAATCACAGCTGTCATAGCAGAATACTTAACTGCTCAACTGCCTTTTTGATTTTTCCTCTGCAAGGTTTCACCACCACACATCACTGTGGCTGAAAGTACACCAACAACATCAAGGAAGGACTGTTCCACACCTGTCTCTCAATCCCAAATGGGTTATGCAGAGTCTGGCTCCCCCAGAGCCTTACCCAAATCTGCTTCATTTAACACTGCAACAGAATTTCAGAAGAAGCTAAATTCCCCAGCACAGGTACATTTTTCACCTCAAATATAACAGTGTTTTGATTTCATTAGGAGAGGGACTGCTAGGGGAAAAACATTGTCATTAGTTTTTTATTAAATTTAAAAATGCAAAGGTCATATAAAGGGATGAATATACTGCTAATACAAATATATTTACTGGTTGTTTTATATTGATTTGCACTGAAAGAAATTGTCAACCATACCAAAACTGAAACCTGAAAAGATCTAACTTGTGTGAGCCCAGCTTTTAGTTATTTAAATGACTTAACCCTACCCCAGTTAAGGGTTGCAGTTAGGGGTGGAAGTGCTTGCTGCTTTAAGTGATTAGTGTTCTAGAGCTGTTCTGTAGTTGGCCACTAATGAATGAACAATACAACTAAACAAGAGTCACTGAACCACTTTGTATAGAACAGCATGTCATGCTATTTCTTCACAGATGACAGTGAGGGTGTCCATGAGCTTCACACCAGAGCAGGTAAGTTGTACCACAGCTTGGTAGAATGTGAGCTAATTGCCTATGCTTGTTGTCTTAATAAAAGATTGGTTCCTTCATTTATGCTAATTTGGCTCTTATCTGTCATAGGGACACAGGAATATCAACCAACCATGTACATTCCCAGAAGTCTTCCTCACTCTAGGAGCCCCTGGAGATAACCTTGTGATCCCTCTTAGCCCACGACCTGACAGACCCCTGTCCTTCAACCTGAA
Source organism: Etheostoma spectabile (assembly GCF_008692095.1). Lineage (NCBI taxonomy): Eukaryota > Metazoa > Chordata > Actinopteri > Perciformes > Percidae > Etheostoma > Etheostoma spectabile. The sequence continues at coordinate 11,456,952 of NC_045747.1, forward strand.
CCTTGTCCCAAAAGATGTCGAGTCCAGGCACAGCTCTCCAAGCCGTGCAAGTCCCAGAAAAGCCCACTCAAGGCCGTCATCTCCCAACCGACATGAACAGGGGAGCATGACCAGCCCCATCAGTCCAGATGAAGACTACTTCTCTCTGGTTGAGAAGGTTCACACATCCCAGCTGCAGAAGGGAATGACTCAAGGAGGACAAAAGGGGAAAGGGGATCCTGGAAAGGGGAGGGAAAAAGCTGAGCAGGGAAAGGGTGGTGGAAAGAAAATTAAGAAGGATGGTGGCAACAAACAATAGTCAGGTATGCCACAAATGATCTATTGAGGAAATTAATAGAAATGCAATGTGAGGTGTCTGTAAATGACTTGGATCGAAAACAACTGATGAATAAGGTTTATAAAATTGTATCTGTATTGTGAATATGCCCGCACTAATTAGAATCTCTTGCTGTAATACAACTCAACTTTATTCAGTTTTTATTTTCGGGACTGGGTAGGTAATGGTATTTAATTTATTTAATTTCATTGCTGGTTAATGTTCCATATACATATACGCTATCTATTTTGTTTCAAACTTAGTTGTGTGGATGAGAACTCTTTGCTTTGCGTAAATGCAATGTGTACAGTTAAAGATTATACTGTTTAAGCTGCTTATCCAAAGAGAGAAATTGTAGAAAGGATTAAATTAAGTTGAACTGCATCATTATCCTAGAGAGACTTGTAACATTTTACATTATTACAGAGCTATCAATTCACTACAATTGACTACTGTTTTCAAGAAATCATTGGTGCGCCTCAACCACACATGATGAAAAAGAAAGAGATGAAATTGCAATGATATTATGAGCAATAATTTGCCAGTTTGGTCTTCATATTGACACACAGTCTTATCTAAGCCAAGTAGGTTATCTGGGGTTGAACATGGCAAAGAAAAAGTAAAAAAAGAAAACTGAGTACTTGAGACAACATTGAGATTAACATTTATTGACGATTTACAGAGGAAAATCTCAGTGGTTCATATTGTATGAACTCATGCCTCAGCCGGATCTGGTATCTCATTCAGCAGAGTCACTTCCCTGAAGGTAAGAGAGAGAATTAGCACTTGCAGTACTTGTATAGTAGGAACACTATAACATTCAGTATTGATAGAGAAAGCAATGCAACATTTAGTAGAATGCAAAAACCATGGCTTCATGAAGTAAATTCACCACATGACACTGTCAAAGAGAAGAAAACAATTACTTTTCCAGCATCACGGCTCTTGACTCTCAGCTTGTTGACCTGGGACTCAGCAATGTCAGCACGCTCCTGAGCTTCCTCCAGCTCATGCTGAACCTTTCTCAGCCTGGACATGTGAGTGTTGGCCTGCTCCTCCTGTGACGGGTTTAGAGTTACATTAATTTAGTTGTTCATGCTGATGTCATTATTACATCCACACATTAAAATATCTGACTTACAGCCTCCTCAGCCTGTCTCTTGTAAGCCTTGACTTTGAGCTGCAGCTTGTCCACCAGATCCTGAAGTCTGGCCACATTCTTCTTGTCCTCCTCAGTCTGTACAGTTAATCAATGATCACTTATGGAGTGTTGATTCAGAGTCAAGCAGTTGTTGAAGAAGTATTTAGATGTTTTTCTTAAATTAAAGGTAGTATTACCACAGAATACAAGAAGAAGAAGCATACCTGCATTTAAATATTACTGAAGTAAAAGTACACAAGTATGATCAAATGAATGTGCTTCAGGTAACAAAAGTAAAAGTTCTCATCAAGCAGAATGGACCTTGTCAATGTTAATGCAATTTACCCAGTTATAATTGGGTTAGCATTTGTGTTTATTTCCCAGCGTAGCTCCACTCTACTTACAGTATACCTGACTATAGTGGTCAAATCAGGCAGGGCAATTGGAAATGTGCGGATGTACAGAACCTATCATTTCCCAAAAAATATAGTGGAGCAATAATAATAATATATAAGTAAGTAGTTTCCTTGAAATTACTCCAGTAAAGTTCAAGTACCTCAAAATTGTACTTAGGTAGTACTTAAGTAAAAGTACTTTGTTATTTTCCACCACTGGAATCAAGGATTAATTATAATAAAAATAATAATAATGCTTTTATTTAAAGTGCCATGCATGACACCCAAGGTCACTTCAAAAACAAACTATGGTCATTTTTAGTGAAATTAAATTTACCTGGTAGGTCAGCTCCTTCACTTTCCTCTCATATTTGCGGACACCTTTAATAGCGTCAGCTCCACGTCTCTGCTCACCCTCAACTTCAGCTTCTAGCTCCCGCACCTGTAATGTGATGACATAAATAATAAACAAATCAAGTCTTGTACAAGGATTTGAGGTCGGAGAAAGAAAGTCAAAGTTAATTTAATCCATTTAAAGCTTGATTCTCATTCTTCAATCATTCTGTGAGCATTTATATACAGTGCATACCCTGGACTCCAGTTTCTGGAGCTGCTTCTTGCCGCCCTTCATGGCGAGGTTCTCAGCCTCATCCAGACGGTGCTGCAGGTCCTTTACTGTGACCTCCAGGTTCTTCTTCATCCTCTCCAGGTGAGCGCTGGTGTCCTGCTCCTTCTTCAGCTCCTCGGCCATCATGGCAGCCTGAAATGATACAATGTTCTCTAATTCTTCCATAATCTATAGTAAACTTAACATTATCAATGCATGGAAGTAGACCAAAAAACATAAGGTGAGTTAGAGATGTAAACTCACATCAGTGATGGCCTTTTTGGCTTTCTCCTCAGCATTTCTTGATTCCTGAACTAAATCCTCCACTTCACCCTGAACCTGGACAAAGTCCGTTTCCAACTTCTTCTTGGTGTTCAGAAGACTGGTGTTCTGAATATTAAATAAAGAGCCACATTTAATTTCATATTTATAATGTATTTTTACAATAATAGTTTCTTGTGACTTGAGAACAAACCTGAGAATGAAGCAGTCCGACACGCTCACTAGCGTCAACCAACTCTTGTTCAGCCACTTTGCGTCCTCTCTCCGTCTGCTCCAGAGCGGCTCTCAGCTCCTCAATCTCAGCCAGCATCAGGCCATTTCTACGCTCCACCATGGCAACCTGCTCCTTCATGTCTTCCTGTCCTCTAACAGCATCGTCAAGGTGCAGTTGGGCATCCTGAAACAAGAGTTCATGTTAACTTGTCGTACTCTAAAACCGTTTTTTTCATTCAGTGATCAAAGAAATCTCACCTTGAGCTGTCCCTGGACATTCCTCAGTTGTTTCTGGGCCTCAGCAGCCTGCCTGTTGGCGTGGCTCAGCTGAATCTCCATCTCATTCAGGTCTCCCTCCATCTTCTTCTTGATTCTCAGGGCATCATTCCTGCTCCTGACCTCAGCATCCAGAGTGCTCTGCATGGAGTCTATCACCCTCTGGCTGTTCCTCTTGATCTGCTCCATCTCCTCATCTTTCTCTGACAGCTTTCTGTCAATCTCACTTTTGACCTGGTTGAGCTCAAGTTGAATACGGAGAATCTTGGACTCCTCATGCTCCAGTGTACCCTTTAAGAAAAGTCCTTTTAAGTATTGCCAAGAACCACAATAACTGTTCTGTCATAACAACACATATCTGAAATTAGTTAAAAGTACTAATATCATAGGGCACCATTAAAGGAATTGTTGCAATAACAAACACATTAAATATAAAAATGATACCTCTGCCTCCTCCAGGGCAGTCTGAATTTCAACCTTCTCACTTTCTACAGTCTTTTTTGCTTTTTCCAACTCATGGATGCTTTTTCCAGTCTCACCAATCTGTTCAGTCAGATCTGAGATCTCCTCTACAGAGAAAATACAAGAAAGAGAAACATTCTTATATCCTCCACAATAATTAATACATTATTATTTGACTTTAAAGCAGATTGTAGTTGACATACGCTGCAGGTTCTTGTTCTCTCTTTTCATGGTCTCCAGCTGATCAAGAGCCTCCTCATAAGAGTTCTTCATCTTAAACAGTTCAGTGCTGAGAGAACGAGCCTCCTTTTGGGCTCCTTCCAGCTCTGCCTGGCTCTCCTCATATTTCTGTTTCCATTCTGTCAGGACCTATAAGGGTCAATTAAAAGGTAGGTTAATTAAATAATGACTTAATTATATTGGTATGTGTTGCTTTTAATTAAACTGGGTTTTGATGACCAGTTTAACCATTTACCTTATCAAAGTTCCTCTGTTTCTTGTCAAGGTTAGCAGCCAGACTATTAGCTCTCTCCACATCAATCATGAGGTCCTCCACCTCCGCCTGTAGCCTCTGCTTGGTCTTTTCCAGAGAGGCACACTTAGCATTCACAGCCTCAATAGATTCCTCAGCGTCCTGCAGGCGCTGGGCAAGCTTTTTCCTGAAGTGACGTAGTGAAATTAATTTTGCAAAAATATATGAATAGGTAAACTATTGAATTCAAATCATGTACAGTATTTATGAAAAAGTAAAAGTTTTCATTTACTTTGCCTCCTCCAGTTCCTCAGTGCGCTGAATAGCATCAGTCTCATATTTGCTCCTCCACTGAGCCACCTCGCTGTTGGCCTTGGACATTCCTCGCTGCAGCTCAGCCTTGGCCTCCTGCTCCTCTTCAAACTGCTCTCTGAGCAGATCACAGTCATGCCGGACTGACTGAACAGCATGGGCCATGGCGTTCTTGGCCTGTAAATTCATAATAACAAGCATTCTTAATTACCAGCCAAGACAGTGGTGCTGAAATTGTTTTGACCTTGTGTGCGTGTGTGTG
>NC_045747.1:11461699-11465998 GCF_008692095.1 Etheostoma spectabile
TGTGTGTGTAAGATGTGTTCACAGACACACCTACTGTAGCATTCTTTTGTTACTGTAACATACATTGAAATTCATGTTTTTTTTAGCATGACTTGACTTTTTTTTTTGACTGACCTTTTTAATTTGATTTACAATAGGTAAATGCTCTGCATTCATTTGTTGTGCTTTAGCTGTGACTGGAGATATGATACCTGATAAATAGACAGACAGCCCAAGCACACATTGCATTATAAAGTGTGCATTGCAATTATAAGATATTGTACCTTCATTTCCTCCTCAATCTGCCTCTTAAGCTCTTCAATCTGCTGCGTGTAAGCCTGTTTGCCTCTGGTTAACTGGGAAATAAGAGCTTCCTTCTCCTCAACCTGGCGAGTGAACTCACCTGAACAAATAAGAGTAAGAAAAAGTTTTGGATGGCTTCGTTCATACCTGAAATATTGCTGAAAGTGCTTTACGTTGAAAAAACAACAACATCTTGACATGATAGCATAACACATAGGTACGTAAGAGAATAATGATTTGCTTTCTCTAAATAGAATTACATTCCATACATAGTATGTGAACTGACCTCCTTAACTTTGCCTTATTCAACCTATTCAAATCACACATTATCCATTTAAACACACAAACCAATCCTCATTTTGGAACATTGGAATAAATCATATATGAATTTAAAAGAGGCACTTAATAATATAGTATTAAACATTTTACATCTTTGGATACACACCGTTCTCTGTTTGCAGTCTTGCCCTCTGTGCACTCAAGTCATTTAGCTGGCGAACATTCTCATCATTTTTGCTCTTGATTTCACTTAATTGGTCTTCAAGAGTTCGGCACATTTTCTCCAGATTGGTCTGTAATTGGCATGTAATTGACAAGACTGAAATGCTGTGAACAAGGAAGTTACTGGTGAGATATTCTCCATTTATTCTTCACTTTCATTATTTGGAAATTCTATGTCATTGGGTTTTCCTGTAAACAGTGCATACCTTTGCTTTGGCAACAGACTCCATGTTGCTGGAAAGGTCATCAATCTCCATCTTGTACTCGCTCTTCTCCTTCTCCAGCTTCTGCTTGACACGCTGGAGGTTGTCGATCTGCTCTCCCAACTCTGCAACACTGTCGGCCTGCTTCTTGCGGAGAGCTGCTGCGGTAGCTTCATGCTGCAGGGTTGACTCTTCAAGATCACGACGCAGCTTCTGGAACTCAGCCTCACGCTTCTTGTTCATCTCAATCTGAGCAGCTGTTGCTCCTCCAGCTTCCTCAAGCCTCTCACTGATCTCCTCCAGCTCCCTGGAGAGGTCTGCCCTCTGCTTCTCTACCTTTGCCCGAGCAGCCCTCTCAGCCTCAATCTCTTCCTCAAGCTCCTCAATACGAGCCTAGAATTAACGAAAGTAATATCAAGATGACTTTTTAGCTGGAGAATGTTATTTTTTATTAACTGACTTTAATATTCATATGCATTACATTACCTGGAGTTCCTTGATCTTTTTCTGAAGCTGACCACCAAGAGACTGTTCATCTTCAATCTTGCTGAGGAGCTGGCTGGTCTCAAAATCCTTCCTGGAAGAGGAGAACAAAAACATGTTTTGCTGTTATTGTTGACTCAGGATCATTACGTTGCATTGTGACAAGATAAAATATAATGATATAAAGTACTTCTTCAGTTTCTCTTCAGATTGCTGCTTGTCATTCTCCAGATCCATTATGGATTCCTGGGCCAGTTTCAGATCTCCCTCTAGCTTCCTCTTGGCTCTCTCAAGGTCCATGCGGAGCTTCTTCTCTTGCTCTAGTGATCCCTCAAGCTTTTGAAATAATAAAAAGTTTTGTATTTGCACAGTGGGACATCAATCCTAAGGCCCAAACTGCTTTATACTTTAATAACTTTGAAAGCAATGTTTTCTTACATCGTCCACTTGCTGTTCCAGCTTAGTCTTGGCCTTGGTCAGAGTGTTGACTTTGTCTTCCTCTGCCTGGAGATCATCAAGTGTTTGCTGGTGAGCCTCTTGGAGGGCTTTCTTCTCCTTGGTTAACTTGGCAATAGACTCATCTTGAGATGCCATCTCCTCAGTCAGGTTTTTCACCTAATGAAAAAGGAAGGAAGAGTAAATGTATTATTGTATATAACATCTATACATATTTGAGTCTGTAGAAACATTTTAGCATTTTAAATCAGTGTATATTTCAAGTTCTGTGAACCTTGTTTTCTGTGGCATGTTTCTCCTTTTCCACTTTAGCCAAGGTGAGCTCCAAGTCATCAATGTCTTTCTTTAGCTCAGAACATTCATCCTCCAGCTTCCTCTTCTTGGCAGTCAGCTCTGCATTCATTTCCTCTTCATCCTCCAGTCTTTCAGTTGTCTCTTTGAGTTTGGCCTCAAGTTGTATTTTGCTCTTAATGAGGCCCTCACACCTTTCCTCAGCATCAGACAGGTTCTCACTTTCCTATATTTTAAACAATGTGGGTGAAACATATTTTAAAAATTATTTACAAGGGGTTGCTTTGGTAAGTAAGTAAAACATTTGATTGTTTTCCTGAATATCTGACTGACAAGTAGTTCAGTAGTTCAAATGTGTTCAGCAAATAGAACATGAAGTCTACTTACAGATGCTACTTGCAGTTGCAGATCATTCTTTTCCTGCAGCAGGGACACCATCTTCTCCTCCAGTTCCTTCTTCTTGGCCAGGGCGGTGGCCAGGTCTGTTTTCATCTTATCATAGTTATCTTTCATCTGAGCCAGCTCCTTCTCAGTCTCAGCACTCTTCAGAAGAGGCTTGATCTTGAAGTACAGGTGCATCCATGGCCAGTTCTTCACATTCATGAATGATCGAATGTTATACTGGATGGCGAAGATTGCATCTCTAATAAAAAACATTAACAATATTGCTTTTGTTTAACATCCCACTGGAATTTAAAAAGTCATTCAGTATGCTTTATGGCAATTCTACCTCCTCTCCATCATCTTAGCAAACTCTCTCCTCATAAGGAAACCTCTGCAAAGAGCCTGAGTCATTGTCACCAGTGAAGCCAATTTGTCATCTCTCATCTCTTCCAGGGTACCCAGCAGACCAGCTTTGAAGAACACCTGTGTTGTCATTTGAAGGCAATAGTCATTAGCATACATGGATAAAACAGGACAACTGCAAAAGTAAAAGTCTGTAAAGTACTGTCTGTAAGAATTAACCTTTGTGTGTCCAAACTTGTACTGAGTGTGGTCCACATCAATGGAGCCCAGCAGCTTCTCTGAAGCTTTCTTGTTGTCAATGAACTGTCCCTCAGGGATGACACTAGCATTTAATACTTTGTATCTACAAGATAAAATAATGGTACATATACTTAAATCCCTCCTCAGCCCCATGTTTCACATGGTAATAACTTGAGTTACTTCCACTGACAATCACCTCTGCTTAAAGTCCCCATAGAGGATTCTACTGGGAAAGCCCTTTCTGCAGATCCTGATGCCTTCCAGCACACCGTTACACCTCAGCTGGTGGATGACCAAGTGGTTTTCCATAAGACCTGCACGTTGTACAAAATAAGTCAGTGTAAAAAGCATTTAGGCTTTGTTTTCAAGAAATGCAAAACAACAACAACAACACAAAAAAGTCCAAACCTGGGGTCTTTGATTCATTAGGAATCAGGCAGCGCACAAAATGAGGATGAGTACTCCTCAAGTTGGTCATCAGCTTGCCCAAATTCTCCTGTGATGCAAAACATTATTATTTAAAACAAAAGTCAACTTCAAAACGTGAACCAATCAGCTCAAATTGGATCTTTTTTTATGGATGTTTAACATACCCTGAAAAGAGCAGACACAGTCTGGAAGGAACCACCCTTCTTCTTTCCACCACCCTTTTTGCCACCACCAGATTCAGCTTTTTAAAACATAGTGCCAGCAAATAATTAACTCTTTATTCATTGTGCAGTTTTAGTTCCTATGGGAAACCATATGGAGGAGTTGCAGTGTTAGCCGCTTACCTTCGGCCGAAGCATGGGCCACATACAGCATTGCCAGCAGTTTGTTTGCAGATTTTTGGTAGAGTTGTACAACTGAGTCATTCAGAGGGTCCTTGTTCTTGTCCAGCCAGCCAGTAATATTGTAGTCCACTGTACCAGCATAGTGAACCAGGGAGAAGTGAGCCTCAGCCTTGCCCTTTCCAGGCTTGGGCTTCTCAAAGGCTTTGGTCTTGCCAAGATGCTGATCATGCAGCTTGTTCTTAAATGAAGTGTCTGTAGCCTTGGGAAACATGCACTCCTCTTCAAGAATGGAGAAAATGCCCATTGGCTGAAAGGAAATGTCA
>NC_045747.1:11466008-11471483 GCF_008692095.1 Etheostoma spectabile
AAATCAACAACTAACAGTGCACTCAGAAAACAGGATTTCAGTTCTGCTTGACAGATTTATTTTACCTTCTCAATAAGCTCAATGCAGGCAGCCAAGTCCATACCAAAGTCAATGAATTCCCAATCAATGCCTTCTTTCTTGTACTCTTCTTGCTCCAGGACAAACATGTGGTGGTTGAAGAACTGCTGTAGTTTCTCATTGGTAAAGTTGATACAGAGTTGCTCCAAGCTGTTGTACTGTAATTTTAGAAATATCATCAGTCCCAAGGAAAAACAGTGATGACAAAATTCTGTTCTTTAAGCTACTCACATCAAAGATCTCAAATCCAGCGATATCCAACACCCCAATGAAGAACTGTCTTGGCTGCTTTGTGTCTAGCATCTCATTGATACGGATGACCATCCACAAGAACATTTTCTCATAGACCGACTTGCACAAAGCACTGACAGCATTGTAGACCTAGAAATAAGGATTTTAGTGTGGTAACTTCTTAGAATACTGTTTTCATATCAAAATGCAAATATATCACAAAAATTTCAAACGTCATTTTTTTTTTTTTATTACCTGTGGTACGGTCTGACCTTTGGTCACCATCTCGTTTCCGACCTTGACTCTTGGGTAGCACAGAGCTTTTAGCATGTCAGCTGAATTCAGGCCCATGAGGTAGGCAATTTTATCAGCCACTGATTTAGGATGAAAAATACATTAATACACAGAAATGCATAGGATCAAATAAGGCAATGATAACACCATGAAGTAAGTTGATTGATTTTTCTCCTGCAATTTTGACACAGATTACACAACCTCTCTACTGCTCATGTTGCAATAAAAAACCTACACTCAGAGTGCTCACTGCCAGACCTTCTTTGTAGGTGGCGCTAATTAGCATTGCATAGCATAGTGGTGTAGTTGTGATGACATTCTTGCAGTATAAGTTTATGCAAAAAAGGTGAGGTGTTTGTATTTAAAGTGATGTGCACAATAATGTGTCACAAAATTAATACAATTACCCTCAGTGCCATCAGGTTCACCCTGCTCCTCACGCTGTTTCTGCTTAAACTTCATGTTACCATGATGCATCACAGCTCCAGTCAGCTTGTAGATGGCAATCTTCTCATCACCAGTGAAGCCCAAGATGTCAATAGCAGTCTGAAATTCATGCACAGCACATACTTTTAGAAAATCAGTTATTGTGACATTCGTGTGCTGTTATTCTACAAAATTACTATTAACTTACATCGGTTGCAATGAACTCTTCCACATCATTGATGCTTTTGACAGTGATTTCACCCTGACTGATCATATGGTAGTCGTAAGGGTTGGTAGTAATTAGAAGAGCCTCTGGAAGAAATGAGAGGAAATGCATTAGTGAGCAGTGCACATTTCTTTTCTATTATTTGTGTATTATGTTAAAACATACCCAGGAGCTCAGGCTTGTGGCCAGTCATCAGCTGATAGAAGATGTGGTAGCTTCTCTCAGCAGACAATTGGAAAGTGACACGGGACTTCTCCAGCAGATCTGTGATTATTTGTTAGAAATGAAGCATTGATGATTAATGCAAAACAAAACAAAATGCAACATAATTCATTTTTCAACAATAATAATTGTTGACAATGTTGTCCACTGCCTACAAAAGAAAAAATAACTTACATGTTTCAATATCAGCTGAGGCCAGCTTGCCACTAGAACCAAAGTGGATTCTGATGAATTTACCCTAAACATTTACCAGAAAATGTCAGTTTCCCTTGAAGTAAGCATAAGGGAGTTTTGTGGTCCATAATATGAAGACTTACAAAACGAGAGGAGTTGTCATTCCTCACAGTCTTGGCATTACCATAGGCTTCTAGTAGAGGATTGGCTGCAATGATTTGATCTTCCAGCGAACCCTACATAGAGACATAATGAGGCAGTACAAAATTATTCAACAACAATCAACTGTGGCAAACATTTTAAGCTGACAACCAATTTTACCTGCATTTTTCCAGTTTCTGGTTTCTTAGATCCAGCCACTGCAATTGTTGCAAAGTACTGGATAACACGCTTGGTGTTGACAGTCTTTCCTGCACCAGATTCTCCACTGGGGAATAAAAGGATAATATTTATATCTCAGCAAGATGGTCATAAAGTTCCAAAAGAATTATCTTGGCAAGTTTTGTTACACTTACGTGATGAGGATAGACTGGTTCTCACGATCTGAAATATAAGCATATTCATTCAAGTTAAACCTATAATTGAGATTTTTCCTTGTTTCATCCCCTCAAAATGGTATCTTTGATCTTACCAGTGAGCATGAACTGATAGGCATTATCAGAGATGGAGAAGATGTGGGGTGGAGCCTCAACCCTCTTCTTGCCTCTGTATGCGTTAACAACCTGAGCATCGTACACAGGAAGCCACTTGTAGGGGTTCACGACGACACAGAACAGGCCAGAGTAGGTCTGTGGCACAATAGAGAGAAACATTATCACATAAGATGCACCAGCCTTACAGATAAAAGCACATTCAATTTTAAGATGAATGCTTACGTAGATCATCCATGATGCAAAACGCTCTTTGAGGTTATACAGCACAGCAGGCTCATTGAGGTGGGTCATCATGGCCATGTCCTCAATTTTATCATACTTGGGAGGGTTCATGGAATGGATGTCCTCTTCTTTTACAGTGAGAGTCTGAATAGGAAATACAATAAAAAACAGTGTTTACCAAGAGTCATACAGTCTCATACACTTTATAAACATGAATCTCATTATCCTTTGCTGAAAGTCTGTGGAGTAAAAAGCTAATTTTATTCAAAAGTTTTCAAGAACTCTCATCAGTTTCTCTGTCCTTCCGGCCATTGGAGTTTGATTACATGATGAGATTTACCTTTGATTCCTTTCCTTCTAGTGCCAGTGTCTCAACTGTGGCTTTGCCACCCTCTCTTTTGATGAGTTTTCCCTTGGAATACATATTATCAGGATCAGCCACAAAGAAGGCGGTTTTGGCATCGAATGGAGCAGTCTGAGCCTCAATCCGCTCCCTCTCTGGTTTTCGGAGGTAAATGGCCGCGGGGCCATAGGCCTCCATCTCTGCATCTGTGCTCATGATGGCAACTTAAGCACCTGGGGTTATGAAAAGGTTAAACATACTTAATTTCCCTAGTGTTTGTTTTAACAAATGTCACAATGCTGTTGGTAGGCCTATCAGCTAAGTTGTGTTTTGAAATTGTCACTTGAAATGAACTAAAAATTACCTCCTTTGATCCAAACGGAAGATGGAGTCAGGTCTGTTATTTTTTATCCTATTAATGAACAGCCACTCATGAGTACATACAGCTTTAGAGAAATATATGAATCTTTAAAATATGCACATATTATTGTTTAACTATTTACTGGCATCACATTTATGCAGTAGCACACCCAGTAAAAATAAATGCATGAAAATAAAGGAATTTGTAATTATAATAATAAATCATGCTTCTAGGCATTGTTGTAAATACATAATTGATCAATTACTACTACACAATACTAATAAATTACAGCTGTTGTGCTTACCTGAGTAGGAAGCCCACCAGTTATTGACAGAGTCCTCAGCAGCCTCTTTTATAGAGGGAGGACTGTCTCCTCAGTAGGTGTGCCCTACTCAGTTTGGTCATGCATTCTTTTTGTCTTGTGCTAATCCTGTGACATTGACATTGATGGATAGTTCCTTGTACTCACATTTGTCACAGTACAATAGGTATTTTTTTTCCATCTGGATGGTCTGACCAACAGAATGGTCAAAAAGCATATAATAGCAAAATGATTACAAAAGTATCTGTTAAATAACAATGGCAATAGACTCTATGATATATATATTTATAATATTAGATTTTCTAACATATGACTTACAAGCTATTGCATTGCACATCTATTAATGCAAAGGTTTACAATACAGTTTATACATGAATTTAAATTTTGAAAGTACAAGTATAGGGTTGATGTTGTTGAGAATTGTTCACGTTTTATGTTTTATATTATTAACTATTCCAGTCAGCAGTGTCAGAGCCAGTCCATTTAGTGTTACAGAAGTAAACATATTTAAGTATCTTTAGATGTATGGCTCTTATTGTTCCCATTTCTAAAATACATAATCAATCCATTACAGATAATTTATATTCTATCATTTCATAGTATAAGTGTATGTCACCTGCTAATAGATATTGTGTTTGTACACTAGATAATATATGCTTTTCATTAACAGACAGATATGTCACCTACCTTTTCAATAATAAAATGTTATTTTGTGATATAATGTAATCTTCAATGCTAGTGGTATTTATCTTATTGTGTGCTATAGCAGACACAGGCTGGGGTCTTGAAGAAGCACGTAAATGTCACTGGTATACAGTTGCAGGACACTTCAGATGTCTGAAATAAAATTGAGGCTGAGCACCATTCCATAAAAGCTGCAGAGGGAAAGTTTATGGAGTTGATGAACAGTTGCCATCTAGGCAGACAGAAGACCCAAAATAAGTCCTGTGCCAATAAACAAGATGTTGTGGATTCCAGACCCACAGTGGTCCATGAATGAAAAGTGTATCCATGATTAATGTACAATAAAGCTAAAATTTGAAATAAGTGAAAAAACACAATTTTACTTTTTCCTTGATGTATGTATTTTAATCTGTATTGTTGACTGATGTTGTGTTATTGCTTTTTATATTTACCAAACAGTCTTTCTTCAAAAAAATAGATGACCTTGAGAATTGTCACCTCAATAGGTGGAGACGTGTTGCACCTAAGCTATTCAAGTAGGGCCAGAGGTCTTCAGTCATTTTTCTTTGTGACAACTGGTTTAAGCCTTGGTGTGCTTGAATACATTAGATGCTATTTTTGCAAAACAAAAGGAGGGGTTCTAGTTTTTTAGCTATGAAACTATTTCTCAGACTGCATCATAGAAAGATGAGCCATTACAAGCAAGTTGTTCATTTTCTAAGGTTTGTTACAAATGTTTTGAATGCCTACATCTGTCACCTTCAATGAAGAGCACGCTGTTTTGTTTTGGGGCATTTTAGGCCTTTATTTTACAGGAGAGAGGGGGAATGACTTGCAGCAAAGGGCCACAAGTCAAACCCTGGCCTGTTGCGTCGAGGAGCAAACCTCTATATATGGGCGCACGCTCTACCAAACTGAGCTATCTGGGTGCCCAATTAAGAGCTTGTTGTGCACACAGGGCCACTTATGTTTCACTGTGAATATTACATGTTGTTCATCCCTTTATGGTTTACTTGCTGGGGATACTTTCAGCTTACCTCTATTTTATGACTGCACATTTTCTGTTGCAAATTACATTATACACCACTCAAATGATATTCTTTTCAAAACTACATCTGAGATTCAAATGCAACATGTGTGGAGAACATATTAGCAGGTTGTTTTACTAACGAGAAAACGCTCAAACTTATTTAGCACTGTTACTGCATGTGTAAATTGTAAACTTAAATATGAGTCCAT
>NC_045747.1:11471493-11502015 GCF_008692095.1 Etheostoma spectabile
TATAATGCAAGGAGCAAGCTTTTTAGAAGCTCCTTTGCATTTCCTTGAGTCTAGTAGATGAATACTGTATACTGCAGATGAGCCTCGGCACTCAGCCCTTGACCTGAAATATGACACGTCTGACGAGGAGGAGCCTGAGAAAGTTTGAAAGGGTTTAACAAAAGTTACTCTCCTCCATGACTGAGAAGTAACATTGAGAGACTAAATGTTGTGTGGGTTATGCTCTCTCTATTTTTCTTTGGTTTGTTTCATGCTTTCAGAATACAGGAAACAAAAACAAAAACATATAAAAAGAATAAAGGAAACAGACAGCTTACTTTACAGAGTTCAGTTTTCAGGATGCATGAAATTGACATCCTGACAGTTTAACATGAAATGTAATGATTTGGGAAGGGATAAGAAAGGAAAAGGAGAAAAAAGACATTTGGATGAGGTGCATCAACAGTAAAGCTTACTGTATGTGCCTCAGAATATTATTTTGAACATGACCATTTTAATACCCTAGTGCTATTAAACGAAGCTTACTTTACATTCAAATAATCACAATTTTTTTGTGCTGTTATTCTTTGTCTTTTTGTGTAAGCACAATGGTTAACTTGAACGTTCCTGTAAACTGTGAACATTTGTGTTCACTAGTAGACACTTGGATCAGGAGAATGCCTAGCAGAAATTGAAGGAGCTCTAACCAAAACGCCTTAACAACTTTTTATTAGTGAGACCTGAGACAATAATAAACAGTAGTTGTTTTTGTCCAGTTAAGGCATATCACTGTAGCATGCCAAATCAGTAATTTGTTCATCAAAGGCATTCAGTGTTGAATGGGCAAATGATAGGGCATACTGTCTTTGTCATTCTAAATAACACATGCCTTGGTGGCCACTCCCCTGCTGCAGTTGTTAATAAGCACAATAAAGCCAATGTCAACTACTAAAAATATCTAGGTACACAAATGGACAACCAGTCTACAGTGTCCACATAAATAGCGTCTTCCCTACATGTCTAACATGTGCTTTCTATGCATACAGGGTTTGGTGTCACAAAGGCAAAAGGACATTTAACTGCATTGACTGTATAACAATAAGGACAGAGGCTCAGCAATGCATATCCATGGCACTGTGTACATTAAAATAGCTGTGAACTTGTTTTTGGGTGTTAAGGTTAGGGGTTTAATCTTGAACTTTGACCATCTCACAATGTGTTTTCAATTCAATTTCAATTTTATTTATATTGTCAAATCAAATCCTCAACCGGAGTTATCTCAGGACACTTTAGAGAGTAGGTACAGAGTGGGTCTAGACCCCACTCTATAATTTACAAAGACCCAACAATTCCCCCAAGACTAAGCATTTGGTGCGACAGTGGCGAGGAAAACTTCCTTTAAACAATGCAGTAACCTCGGACAGACCCTGACTACAGACAGATATACAGAAATATGATTCATAGTAATTATAACAGTTAGTCTGATGAAGATCGGTAGTTATAGTAGCAATAAAGATAAATAACTCTGACTAGAAATAATAGTAGTAGCAGTGCAGGGTGTAGCAGGATGTCAAGCAGGACCAGAGCTGCAGAAACAGCTGCAAAAACGTTTTAGGTGCCATCCCAATCTAAGGACATTTGTGAGGCGAGAAAACATTAAGACTCCGCTGAAGAAGCTCCCCTGAGCTGGGAAATGAATGCACGGATGGAAAGAGAGAGGAGCTCTGTCTAAAACTATTGTAACATTATGCAACCAGCTGTATACAGTTGTTTCCGCCACGTTCTTTAAACTGAGATTTTGCATTACAGGGACCACCCAGTGCCAAATAAATAAACAGGAAATCAATCATCTCACCCTTCTGTAGACTGTATCATGTAAAGGAAAATTGTTCAATAATTTGTTTTCTATAGGTAGGATCACATTTTTTAATATATATTTTTTTTAACTTATCTTTCATAAAAACGTATGATAGAACCCTTGAAAAAACGTTAACATTCGTCACACTAAACCTGGTTTCACCTATATTCCATTTTAAATTTTGGCTTTGGAAAAAAACCTAGGTCAGAAAATCTTGTTCTTATTAATTACATATCACATCATATCAATAGGGGCAACATTGTTCACTGCTGCTTCATTTCATGTTTGTGTTTATGAATGGGCCCTGTTGGCAACAAGTAGGCCTGGGCATAAATTTGGAGTGCTCAGAATCCCTATTAAACCCTATTAATTTATACCGACAGTGACCTCTCAAACACAGCCAAGCCACCGGAGAGTACCCGAATACTTGCAATGATTCAGAGCTTATAGGCTAATACAAAGCCAATTGTCATTCCATAACAGTTGGTGTCTTTGTGACAAGTGTCATTGGCTCTACGATAATCTGAGACAGCAGTGATTTGTGTGAGCTTAATTTATGGACTGCTTTTATCCCTGGCCATGTGAGAGCTCAACAGACTGCACTAACACATGCAAATAGACAAAACACAAACAAATGAAGAAACATCCTTCCCAAGTTGATAACACTTGCGCAGCAAGGAAACACTATCACCAATTTGACAACACATGCTCAGCATTTATAAAATGTCTTCACCAATGTGACAACTGTGGTGAAGACCATGTGTGTCAATAGTGACTTAACATGCGCATAATTTAGAAAAATCTGAAACAGAAACTGTTTCCAGGGGACACTAAAAGTGGTACACACAGCTGGGACACACTGTTGCCATGTTTTTTTTTTTAGCTGATTAAGTTATTGAAGTCAGCTATCAGTCAGCAGTTTTGGAAATATATTTTTACATTGTGATTGCATAGTGCAGATATCTATTCATAGCCAAGCATTAAAAGTGCCCGCCACACAAAACAGTTTTTACTTGCATTTTTGCAAATATGTTAAGTCCATATGTGTTTGTGTTATGTTGTGAATGTGAAAATGAACTGCTACCTCCTCTGTCAGCTCCAACCACTGAAAAGAAATAAGCGGAGAAATCAGGCCAATTACAAAAGATGGTCAGTCTGATGTCATGTTGCCTGAGTTCATTACTATTCATGAGCTCGCCCAGTTGAGCTGGGTAAGGGATACTGATAGCCAGGCTCTCATTGGCTAGCTGCTAGCCAGTCACAATCAAGCAGCTTAGCTCGTTGAATATTAATAAGAACAGGCACAAATGGAGCTGAGTCTTCTTGCAGGCTTTCTGTACCACACTAAAATGGCTTGAAACAAGGTAACCAAGGCAGTTTTCCACAAATCTTTTTACAGAGTCCATGATAGAACTTCAGACATTACCACAAAGTAATGAAATATGTGTGGCAGGGCACCTATAAAAAAAGGTCAAAAAGGTAGATAAGTTAATGGTACACCTAAAATTAATGTTAGCTAACTAGCCCCCAAGTTCAGGTCAGTTAACCAACAGTAAGTTAGCAAACAACCCTGCTAAGTCTTTGTTTCAGTGGCATGGATGAATGATAAACAGTATGTGCTCCCTCTTGGCCAATCAAATAGTGAAGCTGTAAATTATTAATGGTAAGAGAAGTGTAAAATGAATTTTAATGACTGGGCACTGCATAGCCTACAGAAAGAAAACTAACCAACCAACAGATAAACGTATTTAAGAAAACCACCCAAGATTTTATATGAAAAGAGCTGACATTCTTGCCTGTTAAATTTATTGACAAAAAACGTAAAAATACATTTGTATGGATCCTCTGACTGGCATGTGAGTCCAATGATTCTATTCAGTTTAAACACTAAAGTCACTAGATTAATTATAATTACAGGACAGATAAATAATAGACCCCTTGAGACAAATGGTTTAGGCAGTTCAGACATTTATGAAAAGAAAGATAGTGCTGTCCATTTCTGCACTCCACCATGGCAACCGGCTCCCTAATGCCTTCCTGTCCTCTGAGAGCATCGTCAAAGTGCAATTGGGCATCCTGATAACAAAAGGTCAGTAAATTAAGATAAATAGTAATTCATATTGTTATTAGCCTATGACCTAAATATGTATTTTCAGTTTAAGTATTTTTGTAATTTGTATTTATATAACAGACTAAAAGATACCTTTTCTGCATCACAGATCTTGGCTCTTTGGCTTGTTGACCTAGGACTCAGTGATGTCACACACTCCTGAGCTTCCTGCATCTAATTGTGAACCTTCCTGAGCTGGAATTCCTAACTTTTGTGCTTGATAGTGATATGTTCAGTCAGTGTATATAGAATAATAAGCATGTTTCATTGTGTTCATATATGATTAACATTAACAACTCTCTATTTAACACGTCACATGTGTGAGCGCAGTGCTTCAGGTTTGTTATTTGCTATTTTGGCAACTTGTTACTGACGTTATTGGTCAATGAAACATCTTGAAAAAAAATACTAAACCGGTAATGAATTGAAAAAATGGACACTGGTAGGTTATTAATGGTATAGGCACATGTGTCCTAATCATTTTAATATTTACATTTAATAATATGTTTTCATTTGCCAAGTTATTAGCCAAGTACATTTAAACATATAAGAAATGTACACACAGACACATTATCTCCATTTGGGAATCCGTTCAGAAGGCCAGCACAACAAGTCTAACACACGTAAAGTTGTTAAATCTGTGAAAATAGGAAGGGATGGCAAAAGTACTCACTTCCCGTACTCAAGTAGAAGTACAGATACTTGTGTTAAAAAATACTCTGGTAAAAGTAGCAGTACTGATTTAACTTCTTTACTCAAGTAAAAGTAACAAAGTACAGGCTTGTAAATTTACTTAAAGTACAAAAGTAAAAGTAACCTTGCGAATGACAAAGCTACCTGAACCAGACAGACTACTAGAGACTACAGAGTTACTAGAGAGCACGCTGAGAAACTACAGTGGACATGGAGAAAAGGCTCTTTATATGTCATTGGCTACATTTTAAATGGCTGTCTGCCAATAGACCTAAAACATACAGCTTATTTATTGTGACAGAGACTGGGACTCCAGGTTAATAAGATTCTGACCGAGTAGCAAGATATGTTATCAAGTGTGATTTTTGAGAAGTCTGTGTATATTTACATCCAATTAGATTCAATTTGGTATTGATGACGCAAAAATAAAAAGCAACTCCAGTCAGTGAAATAATTTGAAACATAGCAAGGGCTAGATTAGGACTGGATTTAAAGCTGATTCTGGTTTCCAACTTTGGCCCAGGTGTGTCTGTTTAAACATGGACGGAGACGACTTCTCTCTGTTGATACTTTTTACAAACAAGCATCAGCTTAAACATGGGCGTGTGGTAATAAAAGAAATAAATAACATTGTAAAGGCTACCATACACAATGCATAGGGATCATATATGCTAGTAAATAATAACAATAAACCCACTATTAATTACATTATCTTAATGAGCAAGGACGTTCAACAGTCGCCATTCATGCAGTGAGTGTCCCCGCTATTCTCCGACATGCACTCACAATCACACCTGATAGACGACCTTTTGTACAAAACTAAAGTAACAGAGTTAATTTGGTAAAATGTAAGGAGTAGAAAGTACCAATATTCGTGAATGTAAGGAGTAAAAGTAAAAAGTTGCAAAAAATATCTGAAAATGTAATTGAGTAGCCAGCAGTAGGCTAACAAAGTATTTGTTCTTCGTTACTTCCCATATCTGAAAATAGGAAAGGCCGCTAGGCCTGATGGCATAACTCCATGAGTTTTAAGGACATGTTATAGCCAACTTGCCTCTGTTTTCACTGACATTTTTAACTTGTCACTCTCTCTTTGAGTGGTTCCGAATTGTTTCAAAAAAAAAAAAATCAATCCTAGTTCCTGTGCCTTAGAAAACGACCGCCACCTGTCTGAATGATTTTAGACCTTTAGCATTGACTTCTGTGATTATGAAGTGTTTTGAACAGCTTGGGAAGGCATCAACAACATCATTCCGTCTCCATTGATCCATTACAATTTGCATACAAATCAAGAGTTGTTGATGATGCAGTATCCTTCTGCATCCTTATGTCAACACCTAGAGGGCAGGGATAAGTATGTCAGGATGCTTTTTGTGTTATGTTACACAGGAAAGGATTCAGATGCAGATACCAACGGTTAAGTGAACAGGGAGCATTTATTTGAGTGCACAGGGAGAGCCAAAGGGTTGGGGTGGCAGAGGGGAATTCCAGGCTTGAAGAGAATCATCCCACTAACAGTATAGTGAAATCTGCAGATGATACTACTGTGATAGGACACATTGAAAGCAATAATGAAACTGCATGCAGGGATGAGGTGAGTAACTCGATCATGTGGTGCCACAGAATTAATCTGTCCCTTAATGTGGGGAAAACTAAGGAGGTCATCATAGATTTCAGGAAGAACAAACTCACACATATACCTGTCTATATTAAAAACTCTCCAGTTGAAATTGTCAACACATTTGAATTCTTAGGCATCCATATTTCAGACTCCCTCACATGGTTGTTTCATATCAGGTGTGTCATTAAGAAGGCACATCAAAGGCTTTATTTTCTGAGGTGTCTTAAGAAATATGGTATGTCCCTTAATATTCTACAGAACTTTTACCGTTGTACAATTGAGAGTATATTGACAGGCAGTTTGGTAGGGCTACTTCACATGACCTTAATCTTCTGACAAAGTTGGTCAAAACTGCATCTAAAATCATCGAGGTTCTACTTGAACCGCTGCAACATATTTACTGGAAACGCAGTACTAAGAAGGTACAAGGTATTATATAGGACTTTAGTCATCCTGCACACAATCTCTTCTCCCACCTTCCATCAGGGAGACATTTGCAGAGCATCCTAACACGCACATCACATTTTGGGGATAGTTTTTACCCCCAGGTAATAAGGTTACTGAATGATGGCATAGCAGAAAGGACGGCTGTGGTCTGAACTTAGTCACTTAGTCACTATGTCTACTCTGCTTGTTTTTTTGGATGGTTTTGGAGTTTTAAATGCTATTTATGTTATTTGTTGCTGTTGACTGGTGCTGAGAGAGGGCAAAAGGCATATTGTATTTCATCGCTGTGGTACTCTGTACTAAGGTGCATATAAACTTGAAGTTAAACTTGATGTATCCTCCTAACTCTAATATATAGAACAGCCATAGTTTGGCATAAGAGAACCAACTCCAGTTGTAATGCCATGCCAGTACCTAAATCAAGGGCAATGGCAGGATTTATATAGCTCTCATCTAGAATGTAGGAGGAAACCCACACAAGCACAGAGAGAACATGCAAACTCCACACAGAAAGGCCCCCTTGAAACTAGTCCTCAGCACTGAGCCAATAATGACTTTCAAATTTGGAGAAGCCTTGAAATGTCACTGGTGTATAGTTACAGGACATGCAAATCTCAGATATCTGAAATACAATTCAGGCCATGGTCTTTCCATTAACACTGGACAAGTATTACGCATCTCATTGGAACTAACTTTAATAATACCTAAAGAATATCTATTCCATGAAGTGTATAGTCATGTTTGTGCAAACTTTAATCTTAAAAATTAAAATCAACACCTTATTAATAGTTTACATCGTATTAATGTTTTTGTGCCATGTCGGATGCATATAGACCTTAGTATTGGACATCCCCACCGTCTTTAGGTGGTCTAGAGTTACAGGGACATCTCATATCTCTGTAATAAAATTAAAGATGAGGTACTATTTGATCAGCCACTATTTAATTCCCTAAATGGAAAACACATGCTAAAACTTTTGCGACCCTGCCCAAAATAAGGTCCCTTACAAAGCAAAATGAACTATGTGAACTACTAAAAGTGTGATAAAAGTTTCCATGCCAATCCAAATTGGTGTTTGGCCATTATGGCATTTTTGAATCAAATTGGCAAAAAACATATAAACATGGACTTAACTCTGGTGGCTCTTAGGACACATTCGGATTTGAGCGTGTTATGTAATGACTTAAAGTGTCCAAGTGACCAAAACAGGTGTTTTCCATTTCCCCTTTATAGCTTCTTTGCTCCTGACACTTATAACATCAGTTCATGAATAATGGAAATGGTCATGGAAAAGAAATGTTTTTATAGATATTATACATATAAGAATGGATATATATCTTGTGCTATACTGGTGCAACAGTGTGTGTGTGTGTGTGTGTGTGTGTGTGTGTGTGTGTGTGTGTGTGTGTGTGTGTGCGTGCGTGTCTGAGTGAGTCTCAAGGTGATGTCTTTAAATGTATTGTTCTTTCAGCCCAAAGATATTCAGTTTTAATATGAACAATGAAAAGCATATTTGAGAAGCTGAAAACCGCATTTTCTGCAATTTGATTATTTTTCAATCCGTTGTTCGATTAGTCAACTAATCGTTGCAGCTCTAGTAAAAAGGGGATATTACTTGGACCCATGACTTAAATATGTTGATTCTGTTTTACTTTTTGCAATTATGCTATGGAAAGAAATCCACTTGGGGGGTTTTGATTTATTTTGCTGCGTGTGTGCCATGGACATGTTAACTCTGTCACCATATATTCCTTTTAGTAGAATAGAAAAGTTACAATATGTCAATTATTAGTACCCTTGACTGAAAAGTCAAGCAAAGCTAATGAAGGGGCGTGAAAAGATTTAGTGGAGACCTCCTCTGCTCCAAGATTCCAAGTCAAGGTTTAATCTCTTCCAGGATAGGAAAGACTTGCATGACTTGGCAACCTACATCTATTTGTCACCTGTGACATCTCGAATAGAGCCTTGCATGAATGCTGGACAGGCCTTTTTCAAGTCCTAGGCAGAATTTGATCTGTTAATTATATTCATCTGCGATGTTAATAATGTAGCCCAACAGCTGCACACATTACAATGGTGGAAACATTTCATACATAAATCATTATGTAACAATATTTTAACATAAAAATATTGACTATATAATCTCAACAAATCTGCCAACAGATATGTAATTTCTGCATTTACATAATGATGAACAGGCTCAGGGAAGGTTGATTTCTGCATTCTCAGTACATCCCAAACACAGTTTTACTTTGACTTCACCACTTAATTTTGTACTTACACATGCACAGTGGTACTGTTATGGTTTCAGTTTTGTTCCTGCTTCTTTTTCTGCATTTTTTCTCCCTAGTCTTGTGTTGCAGTTTGTGTCTTGTGTTCCCTTGTGAGTGTCTGTGTGTTCTGTTTCCTGTTTTATTTTTGATAGTCGGGTTTTCTGTGCTACCTTGTCTTTAGTTTTACTTCCTGTGTTTTCCTGCTCCTGTGATTACCTGATGTCTTCCACCTGTTTCCCAGCCCTTTTGTCACCTGCCTCTCGTTAGCTCATTACGCAGTGTATTTAGTGTCTGTGTTCCCCTTGTCTCTTGTCACATCGTTTTTGTTTGTTTTTCTGTTTCAGCCAGTTTGTTGGTTTGCTCCTGCCATTATTTGTTCCAGTCGCTGTGTCTCTGAGGTATCTGTGCTTTTGTACAGTGTTCCTGTTTTTGGTCTTTTTCCCCCTCTTTTGCGTTTTTGGTGTTTGGCTTTTGGACTTTGTTTATTTGCATTTGTGGATCCCTGTATTTCTGGTCAACCAAATAAATGGCTTTATATGTTTACACTTTCAACAGTGAATGCACAACATCAAATATTTTACTGGCTTCTAATGCCAACACAATTGATACTATAGGGTGACCAAACGTCCTCTTATTCCCGGACATGTCCACTTTTTACGTATTGTCTGAGGGGGGGAGGGGAGTTATAAATTCATTACAATGTCCAGTTTTCATTGTTTTTTGTGGGACCATTAAGCATGTACTTAAATTAGATGGCGCTTTGCGCACACAAAACCACGGTACTTTGTTGCGTAACGTAATTCCCGAGAGGTTGCCTTGCAGGCGGCTCTGCAAAACACACACATTAGGGGAGCAGATCAGACAGCCGAGCAGATCAGAAAGCCAAGCACATATAGGGAGCAGTTCAGAGCAGCATTGAACACAAAATGCAGAAGTGTAAGTGCAGCTTCACAGTTGAACTGCAAAAAAATCTTACCACGTACCATCCTGGTCAGGACAAGTTGGAGGCGGAGTGCACAGAGTGCAAAGCTAGCACTTGTTTCATTGTCTAAAGGTGCTGGAGATCTCTAAGCTCCCATGGACACTAAAAACCTTATCTTATACATTGAAAAGGTTTTAGAAATATTTAGTTGAAGCTGACACAGAATAGGTCAAATTTAGAACTATATTTCATGTTTGTTTATTTGAAAAGAGCTATTTTGTTATAGGTTGTTACATATTTTATTACATAAGTTATTTTTATACCATTGAGGCATAATAAAGCATGTTCATTTACCTGAATCTGAATTTGTGTTTCGAGGCCGGGCCGAGTGTCCTCTTTTTTTAGAAATCAAAATACGGTCACCCTAGATATATGATCAGGGAAACAAAGATACCTCTGCAGGATCACAGCTTCCTTCAGCTAATTAACCTTTCTCAGCCTGGACATGTGAGTGTTGGCCTGCTTTTCTTTGACTTGACTTTGAGCTGCAGCTTGTCCACCAGAGGTCCTGAAGTCTGACCACATTTTTCTTGTCCTCCTCAGTCTCCACAGATTCCCAGAATAAAAGAAGTTGAGGTAGTTTTTAATATAGGAATTACTTGGGATGTCAGCTCAGTCCTTAAACAGCATCATCTCCACGTCTTTGCTCGGCTTAACTTCAGCTCAGCACATGCACCTGTAACGTGATGATAAATAATACATTACTTTTATTTCATTGCATGTACAAACATTTTGATACAAGTAGAATTTATTCCACACAGTAAAACTGTGATGTTCCTTCAAAAATGTTCTATTGTGAGTATTTACCTACAGTGCATACCCTGGACTCCAGTTTCTGGAACTGCTTCTTGCCGCCCAGGCCGTTCATGGCCTGTTGAATGTGGCAACAGACCGTATTTATTGATCCCACATATCATACACTCTAAATAGGAACTTGGGGCACCAGGGACAAAGGAAGCAACCAAGGGGTGCCGGTACATAGTTGCAGGACATTGGCACACATCTTATTCCTCTGGCTAAAATTGAATGTAAGGCTCTTTCCAGTTCAAGTGTTATCACACCTTGTCTTACAAGGGCTACAAGAACATTTGCCAACCAGACAGAGATAAGACCTACAACACGTCCCACTCAGATGCCAAAGATCTTTATCCTCATGCTATATTTGATGTTGTTGCTGGAACCACAGTGTCTATGGTTTTAAGACATGTTGGCATTGACTTCAAAGTATAATTACATAAGTATAATCTAAATGCATTTCATAAGTATTAACACTAAATTATACAATATTACAATCTTTTTTTTTACATAAATAAAATAAAATAATTAACCTTGTAACTTTAAAACTGAGTGTGTGGCCTTTCTAACTTTCATCATAGTACATCTCTACGTCCCATTTACTCACACAGGTATAATTATCTGTGTCTACTCATTAGACATGTCAAGATTTGTTGCGGCACACTTTCACCCTTCAGTTAGTCTTTTTCTGGTTATATCTAAAATCATTTATGCTAATGATGTAGACATTCATCCTTGCTGTAACACATGGAGGGGTTGGGCACTGTGTTTAAATGTGGTTTTGTTATAAAATATTGTAAAATCCATTTATTATGAAAAATAACTGGCCTCCACTCTTTTATGGATTAAAGGGTTTTTTTTGGAGGTGTTAATTGTATATGTTGAATGCAAGATGCATTTGAGCCATAATGACTTTCTGTTTATTTTTGTAGGCCACTGTGCACATTTTAGCTTGACCAACACTCACTGTCATTGACAGAGAAAAATACTGCTCACACTCCTAGGTTTTCACTCACTTCAGTTTCAGTCATGTGCTGTAAGATAACTTTCTATTACAACATGTACCAAAATCATAGTTATCCTGACATTGTAAAATTTTATACATTAATGAATGTGCATTGTAATATAGGCCTATTTCAGAGAGGGAGAAATGTAAACGAGGCAGGGCAGGAATTGAGTTTAAAATCCACTAAAAACTACTGATCACAAGAAAGGACTTAAGGGAAATCCGAAGTGGATTGATAGGTCAGGGATAATGCAAGACGTTTGTTATAGCGAATACAACCCCGACAGGGTGATCAGGACCCCGACGCAACGGGCAGGATTAGGAAATAGGGCGTAATTCGAAATATTGCTTTTTTTCCCCAGATAGAACAATGCCATAACTATACACTACAGTAGGTGGCGGTATGCAATTTCAAGCTGGGTTGCCATCAGCCAATGAACACCGAGAAGAAAAAGATGTGACGAAGCCGGAAGGAACACTAAGGGCTACACGCTTTGAGTAGTCTGCAACGTTAGCTTACGTTACAGTTAGCATAACTTCTTTCCTTAATATCGGACGTGCATTCTCTTTAGGAAGAAATGCCTTCGCTAAGTGGAAAACCCGATGTTCTGTTTGTAAGCTACACCGTTAAAAACATTATCTGTTAGCGTTTATTGACAACGAGTGGTAACGTTAGCTAGCTAGCTAACTTTTATTGGAGCGCTAACGTTAGCTAGCTTTGGTGTGTAACATTGTTGAAGTTAGGTAGCTTTTAATTTCTCGTAAACTGGGAATCACTAGTTATTAGTTCTTAGCAGACATGTCTGTCCTTTAATTGTTAAAATAATTCTAAACTCACAATAGTTATCCTTAATTTATGAAGGCATTATTTACCTGCTGCTGATGAATTGTTGATGTTGTAGCTAGGAACGTTACGCTGTTGCGCTAACGTCAATGTTTTAACTGTTTCAAAAGTTGAGTTGTTTTTGAAGTGTTATGTGGTTTCTGGTTCTGCTAGGAGGACGATGATCTGCCTTATGAAGAGGAGATTATCAGGAACCCATACTCAGTCAAGTGCTGGATGCGTTACATCGAATTCAAACAGAACGGAGCCAAATCCACCCTCAACATGATATATGAGCGGGCTCTGAAGGAGCTGCCTGGCAGGTAACTAACGTTCACGTTACAGGGGACCGTTATAAAGAATGCGTCGGCATTGCGCTGAAATGCAGGTGGCTACGGATACCCGCGAATCCACATCAGTAACTTAATGTTACCTGCATGAATATTTTGGCCTTGTAATTAAGATGGGACATTTTTGTGACTAGCCTTGTTTTGTGATGTGTAATTAGATAAGGGCATTGACTTTAATTTAGGCCAAGATGTCCGAAACAGGTTTAAGATTTGTATGATTAATATGGTATATTCCACATGAGTGTAGTTATTGTGCCAATCAAGCCTATTCTGATTTATTATGGTCTAATTCTTTCTTTTTTTTGTACAGCTACAAACTGTGGTACAATTATCTGAGAGAAAGACGGAAACAAGTCAAAGGGAAATGTATCACTGAACCAAGCTATGAAGAGATCAATAATTGCCATGAAAGGGCATTGGTTTTCATGCACAAGGTAATACTTACTATCAAACTCCATACTGAACCAATGACAGTACAAAATATTACATTATTGTGGCCTGTGTGTTGTCAGTTGTGCTTGAAACTAACACTCTGTCTTTTCCTAAACTAGATGCCTAGAATATGGCTTGATTACTGCCAGTTCCTTGTGTCTCAATGCAAGATCACAAGAAGTCGGCAAACATTTGACCGTGCTCTCAGAGCTCTTCCGGTTACTCAACACCCACGCATCTGGCCTCTCTATCTCCGCTTTGTGCGTAACCTGCCCCTGCCTGAGACTGCCATCCGGGTGTACCGCAGGTACCTTAAGGTGAGAGCATTGTACACTGTCATTTAGGAAGGTTTCTGACTACACTGATAATTATAGTTGTGCACTTGTGGTGGCAAATTGTGGAAAATGATGTCACGGTGTGGTATGATAGGTCTAAATGCCTGAAAATTAATATTGAAAAGGAAAGCTGTCAATAGACAAAAAACCAACATACTCCATATGCGATGTCTGCTCTTTGTACCTTATAGCTTTCTCCAGAGAATACAGAAGAATACATAGACTACTTACGGTCTGTTGGCCGCTTGGATGAAGCAGCTGTGCGACTAGCAGCTGTTGTCAATGACGAAAGCTTTGTCTCCAAAGAGGGCAAGTCTAATTATCAAGTAAGACTTTATTATTCTAAGTACTTCCGAATATACCTGTTTTTCTTAAACTGACCAGAAAGATTAATACATGCTTGTTTATACATTTATTTGTTGGACAGCTGTGGCATGAGCTATGCGACCTGATCTCCCAGAACCCTGATAAAGTGACCTCTCTAAATGTAGGAGCCATCATCCGAGGAGGCCTCACTAGATTCACAGACCAACTTGGAAAACTCTGGTGCTCTTTAGCTGACTATTACATCAGGAGTGGTCACTTTGAGAAGGTGTGTGTTTTTTTGTTTTTTTTTAAGTGCTTCCATTTTAATACACAACATACAAGGACCTATTGAATAGAAAGTTATTATCCAAAGTACTCTCCTGCTTTATATTTAGCTAGTTAATTTGTCTCAAATGAATTAGAATTAATTTGCTGTCTTTCTTGTGACTTGTCTATGACTACACATTTACTTTACTTTCTCAGGCCCGTGATGTGTATGAGGAGGCCATCCTTACAGTGGTAACAGTAAGGGATTTCACACAAGTGTTTGATAGTTACGCCCAGTTTGAAGAGAGCATGATTGCAGCAAAGATGGAGACCACCGCTGAGCTGGGAAAGGATGAAGATGGTGTGTGTGGATTCATTAATATTGTCAGCGTTCCTTGCTTTCACTTCTCTTGTCATGCATGCCTTAATCTCTGACCCTCTCCTCCCAGAGGACATAGACATGGAGCTTAGACTGGCCCGTTTTGAGCAGCTGATAGCCCGGCGGCCCCTTCTTTTGAACAGTGTTCTACTGCGCCAGAACCCTCATAATGTCCATGAGTGGCACAAGCGGGTAAAACTGTATGAGGGCAATCCACGGCAGGTGAGGTTTAGGCTTTTTTTCTCAATTTTTTTGACAGGGATAATGCACACACAATTTATAGTGGTTTAACACTGTTTATCATTGCCTATGTTGTGCATTACTCATGGATCTGTGCTCACCATATTTCCTGCAGATCATCAACACATACACTGAGGCAGTGCAGACTGTGGATCCGATGAAGGCCACAGGGAAGCCTCACTCTCTCTGGGTTTCCTTTGCTAAATTCTATGAGGAAAATGAGCAGCTGGATGATGTAAGTCAGAGGTCTTTCCACATGGATTCTTAAACCCTCTGCCATTCAGAAATGCTTTTTCTATTCCTGATGTATTCCCCATTTACTAACTGTCACCCAGGCCAGGACAATTTTTGAGAAGGCCACCAAGGTGAACTACAAGCACGTAGATGACCTTTCTGCGGTGTGGTGTGAGTATGGAGAGATGGAGCTACGTCATGAGAACTATGAACAGGCACTGCGCATACTGAGGGTGAGACACTTGTATCTCAGCAGCAGTCATTATAACAGGTGCAATCAGTAAAATAGTAGTCCGGCTCAACGGATGAACAGTACATTACTGGGATAAAGCCTGACAGATACACCTGCTTTCCCTACCCGTCTGCTATCTGGGGTTAAGCGCCACCCAGGACGGTTGTGATTGGTTAAAAAAATAAAAATAAACAAGCCAGAGCAATACTAATAATAATGTGTATCCTTTATTAGTCCCACAAGGGAAGATTACAATTTACACTCTGTTGTTATTACAACCACATGCACAGTACCTATACATGCACTAAATGGAGAGGGGACTGCCCATGGAAAGGCGCCCCGAGCAGTTGGGGGTTCAGCCTTGGGGGTTGAGCCTTGCTCAAGAGCACGTTGGCGAAGCCCAGGAGGTGAACTAGCACCTCTCCAGCTACCAGTCCACCACCATACTTTGGTCTGTATGTGGACTTGAACCAGCGACCCTCTGGTTCCCAAACCAACTCCCTACGGACTGAGCCACCCCTAATAAATAAATGGTGTCGCCAGACCATACTCCATTGCTGGGGATAGGTTGGGCAACGCCACACTAGTAAACTAGTAGCCCCATTTACACTCTAGGTTTAGTAACATCTAGTGGCAGGACAGAGAAACTACAAAAACATCGGCAATTTTTGTCTTCCTTTAAATGTTTTTTGAAAGCTTATTCTCTAGCTGAGATTTAGCTTTTGATTTTCAGACTTAACACCTGGTAACTGATACAGTAGTTCATGGATTGGACTTGAGGCTGCATATCATAATAGTGTTTAGTGTAGGAGTTTGACATTAAACTAAAAACACCAGCTTGACAAGTGACTAACTAAAACATCACATGCTGTTAGTTGCTTTGTTTGAATCTTTTCCCACCTTTAAGACAATACAGAGATGTTCACTTGTTTTGTGGGAACAATAACTAGTGCATACTGGATAGGTTAGGGCAGTAGGAGATTAGAGAATTGACAACATTTGGGGCAGCTCTGCCTGTTACGAGACTGTGAAATAGATAAATGACTGGCATTAATTTACAAAACTTGCAAGGCCCTACTCATGAATTATTGCAATTCCGACAAAAGTAAAATATTACTGATTGCCGCTTTTTTTAAATGCATAATTGTGTGCTGTGGATGTAGTTGTAACACATGTTTTTTAATATAGAAAGCTACAGCCATCCCATCCAAGAAAGCGGAGTACTTTGATGCATCTGAGCCAGTCCAAAACAGAGTTTACAAGTCCTTGAAGGTCTGGTCTATGCTGGCGGACTTGGAAGAAAGTCTTGGCACTTTCAAGGTATGTTCACTACATCTCTGTGTTGCTACCTATGAGCCAAAAACATACGCAGACGGTAGACATCACATGGCAGATTAACTTTCAGATATTTAGTATATGTCTTACGATTCTGAACCACGGTGTGCTTTTCTTTGAAATCCAAGCTGTCATTCATCTCTGTGAATAGTAGATGTTAAGTTTAATTCTTTCTCTTCCTTTAAAAAATGTCTCCTCAGTCTACAAAAGCAGTGTATGATCGCATCATTGACCTCCGCATCGCCACGCCACAGATCATCATCAATTACGCCATGTTCCTTGAAGAGCACAACTACTTTGAGGAAAGCTTCAAAGTAATAACATACCCATAATTAACTAAACCAACATTCAACATCAATAATGCGTTCTTGTATTCCCGCCTTGGTCACCCATTTAAACAATTCTTCACAGTCTTTGTCAATACCTTTTTTTTAGGCATATGAGCGTGGTATTGCTCTCTTCAGGTGGCCAAATGTTTATGACATCTGGAACACATACCTCACCAAGTTTATTGATCGTTATGGGGGCAAGAAGCTGGAGAGAGCTAGAGATTTATTTGAGCAAGCCCTAGATGGCTGCCCTGCCAAGTTTGCCAAGAGTAAGTAGCTTTGTGCGAATTGCATTGACAACTTGCATACACTATATTCCACATTGTTTCTACCTTCTTTTTTTTCCTTACAAAATGTACTGATGCCAAATGTACCACTGTGCCTTGCTTTCCAGCCATTTACCTGTTGTATGCCAAATTGGAGGAGGGATATGGATTGGCACGACACGCCATGGCTGTCTATGAAAGAGCAACGCAGGCAGTAGAAGCTGAGGAGAGACATCAAATGTTCAATATCTACATCAAGAGAGCAGCTGAAATTTATGGAGTCACGTATACCAGGGCAATTTACCAGAAAGCTATCGAGGTACATGGGAAAAGCATTGATGTACATGACATGTCATATTGAAGCTTATAGTCTGTTGAATTAATTAGATTTTTTTAATCTTTCTATTGTTTCTGACCCATTAGATTGACACAGTGTGCTGTTCTATTCATTATTGGAATAACAAAAATCTGTATTAAACTTTTTTGTATTTATCCAGGTCCTTCCTGATGAACATGCAAGGGACATGTGCCTGCGATTTGCTGACATGGAGAGTAAACTTGGTGAGATTGATCGGGCCAGAGCAATTTACTCCTACTGTTCCCAAATCTGTGACCCAAGGGTGAGCTAAACCTCTTTCTGCCATTACCTTGTTTTTGGAAACATTTCCATCAGTGATATGCACATAGCATTTATTCTTGATATATTTATGAACTTGATTTTTCAGGTGACTGCAAACTTCTGGCAGACATGGAAAGAATTTGAGATCCGCCATGGGAATGAGGACACAATAAGAGAAATGCTGAGGATCAAACGTAGTGTCCAAGCCACATACAACACCCAGGTCAACTTTATGTCTGCTCAGATGCTGAAGGCTACGACAAGCTCCACAGGTAGTTCTACTAGTGAGGGAACTTGCACTAAATTGTGAGCCATGGACTGTATGGGCTGCACGGAACATGTATTACTTTAATTAATATAGTAGCACAAGAATGAATTAACACATATTTTTCTCTCTGTGTTTGTCCAACTATTTTATTTGTGTTGTATCCAGTGTCAGATCTTGCTCCAGGCCAAATGGAAATTGATGACATGAAGATGCTGGAGCAGAAAGCACAGCAGCTTGCTGCAGAGGCCGAGCAGGACAAACCCAAACTCAAAGAAAAAATTCTCTTTGTCAGGTTTGTCTTTTCCTGTGAAACGTTATGCCTTTGAAAAAGAAATAAAAGGGCTACTTGCGCCAACCTACATGGAGACACATCAATATTATTCTCTGCATCTACCTATACAGGAGTGACACCTCTCGCAGTGAGTTGGCTGAGCTTTCCAAACAGGCCAACCCTGATGAGATTGACATTGATGAGGATGAGGATGAAGATGATGATGAAAACCAGGGACCAGAAGGTGAGTGACGGACACAACAAGCCCAGTATCATCAGTAAAACGGAAACAAATTGGTGTTTGTTTGAACATTCATGCAGACATGTTTTTTTAATTAACATGCACATGTTAATTGTCTTCTTCTCTTGGCCTTTTACAGAGGTGCAGCTTGAACAGAAGAGTGTCCCCACAGCTGTCTTTGGAGGGCTTAAAGATGACTGAAAGATACCTCCCCTGCTGAAATTGGCAAAGATGCAGTCTTCTGATTTCTCTTGTAGACATGTATGCTCCATTTTTTTATTTGGGTAATTCTTTAGTTGTATCCACGTTATTTTAATAGAATGTGACTTAAATGAGGAAAAAGTGGCAACATTTGTTGCCTGGTGTGCTTTTTGTAGTACAGTAAACAGAGATATAAAGTTGTATTACAATTGTCCATATGGTGTCACTCTTTCTCAAGTATGTAGCTCACGGTAATTGTACAATTGAGCAGTATTCTGTTATGAAATACTAATATGTCTGATGTAGTTTGACTTTGTGCCCGAACAAAATTGTGTAAAGGATTTAAAAGTAAAAACACGTTTGTACACTGATTATGCAAAGATCTTTCTTTGGGGAAAGCATAGTTTTTTCATCAGGAGGCATTCATTTGAAAGTGGACCTAAGCACCCAAGCCTCACATTTTTGGTTGGAGGATAGGTCAGTGTCTTTCAAAACTCAATGACCCTGAAAAGATTTCAAAACTTGTATACATAGGTCACCATCCAAATATTGAAATCATGCTCTGGTTGTACATGTACAAGTACACTCATGGAACAGTTTGTACGATTGAGTTAGATAATAGGGGTACTATAAAAGATTTTGTAAATTCTAACAAGCTGGTCTCTTTGAATGTCTGAATCTTTCTTTAGATTTTCTTTAAAATGCAGTTCTAATAAAAAAAAGAAATATATATACCTGTTAAAATCGATGCCTTTTATCTGAGAGAGGAAACTTCACCCTAGGGAACAGTTTAGTTTTTTATCCTGAGGGAATACATGTGGTTTATTTCGGTATTCTTGGAAAGGACTCATGCTTTTAATTATTGCAGTCCATCAAAAGAGTTAAATGAAATAACGAAGAAATTGTTTCTTTCATAATTGGATTAAAATAACTGCGAGGTAATCCTCTTAGAAAAAGTCACTGTAGTGGGGCACTTGGAGTGCTCGTTGAGCAACATCATGTGATGAGGCACCCTTGAGATTTGATGGTGCCACTGTAAACAACACTTCAAAAACAATGGAAAGAAACTGTCTCGAGTCTTAAAAATTAAAAGCAAATTAAACTATTCCAAACTTGATTTCCATTTTTCCTTCCTGCATAGATTTAAATAGATTAGCAGTATGTTTACTCTGTTACTCTCATTTCACCTTTTTTGCAGCCTATGTACTACAGGCTGCTTTTAAGGTGCAGCAAGGTGGTTATAAGCAACTGAACATATCTGCAGCATTTGGCTGCTGATCTAAACTTGAAAGTAACTAAATTATTATTTAATCAGAATCTGATCTAATTTACCCCTGCCTTGATTATATGACCGTTATATGCCGAGGCTTTTTTGATGTTGGGCTATGCAGAAGAACATATAAACAAATAAAGGACTAATAAACGTGTTTAATTTACATTGCTCGAATATATATATATATATATATATATATATATATATATATATATATATTTTAATATGCCTGACAGTCAAACTAAGGTAAAAGGGTAAAAGGCCTACATTTTTGCTCAGTCCAGGACTCTATAGCTATAGATTACACCCCCTATCACTTATGCAAACTTTTTTTTAATGTAAATGCAGACAGTACAGAAACTACATGCAAAGTTAACATTAGTGGTGGAAAGTAATAAAGCCTATATTAGTTTGGTATGGCAGTGTAGCCAACATACAATTTTGAGGTAATTTACTTGAGTATACTGCTTTATACTGCTAGGCTACTCTGAGGGAAATGCACTATTTACAATACATGTAGGTCACTTTTAGCTGTTTGACCATTCTAGTCATAGATTCCCTTTAGGCGTTCACCTGTGTGTGCCAGCAGATGAACCTGTAAAGTCACACCACACCTCCACCTGCTGCCTGTGTTCACACAGGGGGATCCCGCCCTCATTGCCCAAGACCAATTTCTATTGGACGGCGGGGTGAGTGAGTGATGCCAGTGAGGAGCACCTGGTAGTCGACGGGGCTCGAAGTGGAGTTGCGTACAGGGAACTGACTAAACAGCAATGCGGACGAAGAAGGACAAAAACAAGGGAATAGTCCGTTTTTGTGTAACAACCCGGCGGATCGGGGCTTTGCTTGGTCGTCAGGCATGATTTAACAAGGGTTACCGTTACGCCTCCAAGACCGCACAGAAGAGGACATTACCAGGCTTGGAAGCAGCTCCGGGGCGGATATTTTCCCGACAAAAACCCTTACCCACAGTCGTATTCCCAGCCCCGGTCGTGTGGAATAGTCCGCTAAAAGAATGAATGCTTGAATATTTTGTATATTGTCTAGTTGTGTTTTTTTTTTTTTTGGCCAGCACTGCTTTCCATTTTTAAGGACTCGCTATGGTGGACTCTCTTACCATGAGGAAGACTTTTGTGGTCCCAGACATAAAGCCGTTGGATTTGTATGACTCTACTAAAGCAAAAATATGCGCAAGTGTCGGGTGGCTACTGGCGAAGTCCTACGGCAGTGCAGGTAGGTTTTACTTTAGGCTGCGGGCCTTTTGAGTTACAATAGTATTTGGAGAGGTCGTTTAAAGACCATCCCTATTGTTGACCAGCAATATATTTATATTCTGTTCAGCAGTGTAGCGAAAAGCACATGCATGTAGTAGGGGAACGAACGTCTGTGTACAGCTCAGCGATTTTCAGCACAAAGAGCAGCATATGAAAGGGGGACCATGCACGCTACGCATTTTTGTGACTCTGACACATGTCATTTGTTCTCACTCAGTGTGTGGTCACATTTTATAGGTAGTATATTTGAGTGTGTGTGTGTCAGATAAACGGGCCTCCCTCCTCCCTAGGCCTTATCACGCTAACCCGTTTTGTCGTAGGCTTCAGTCGCAAATTGCAGGCTACTGGTTATGTTTTTAATCCGGTTACATGCATAGCACATGGGGCGTAGATCATTTTCAGTACCATTCTTCACTCTTGATGATGACAGCCCTAGTAGCCAATATGAACACCGGTTTTCTTTTCTGCAATTCATATTATAGGATCCAATAACTGCGTGATGTTCAGAGTCAAAAAAGACTTCTATTCAGGGGGGTCTTTCAATATCCTCAGTCAACAAACCTCAAGAGGCGCCTGCGAAAAAACATCCAGCCACTATGATGCAAAACATACCCACCTAAGGAAATGATTTTGTTCCATAAGACATAGTTTTGCCTTAGGTATGAGACAAGGGTTAGAACAGCGTCAGCATTTGACCCTGAGGTGATAACATGTCTCTTAAATTGTTTAAGAGCCCTATTTGGTAAAGATTAGATCTGACAAAGAAGACACCAAAATAGTCGTGTTTGAAAAAGGCATGACATGCCCTTTTCATTATATTTTAACTTTATTTTACTGGAAGAACTCACACATTCTCAAATGACAATATATATATATATATATATATATATATATATATATATATATATATATATATATATATATAAAAAACATTCTTATTCCTGGGATGTGCATGTAAATAAATACTCAGTTGAAGGTTAATGGTCACAGACTCAGTCTTGGCAAGAAGGAGGTGTGATGTGAACTCTATTTTACTTTAACAACAGGACTTGGGTGTTACACAATCTCAGGCTGGCCTTGGGTCCAGGACTGTGGCTGCTGCAGCCTCTCTGTGTTCTCTGTTTAGCAGCACCTCAACCACGCCCTCTGGTCAAAGTCACTCTCCATGCTAAGATACAGGAATATGAGGCCAAGACTGTGTTGATGTCTAGTTTAATCAACTCTCAACTTACTGAGTTTTCTGCAAAGTCAAGATGACATAATCAAGTCCCTTTCCAAAAACTGAAAACAACAGATAGCACAATAGAAGCCAGACCAGGTCATCTGGTCCTCAGCTCTTTCAGTTCAGTTAGCCTTATAATAATAGGCAACATTTTTAATCTATAAGAGTCTTTGCAAAAAAAAAAAGGACTTTCACAAGGACCACACACTGTATACATCTCGGGTCTGTTTTTAGATAGAGGAACGTTGAAAATGCAACAGTATATATATTTTTTTAATGGGAGCTTGTAAAGGCCTAATGGCATAAAAAACTGAATAAAACAGATCTCTAGACTAATATAGTTTACCCTAAAATAATTCCATGTGCAATCATGATAATCCGAAAGCTGCTTATAGGCTTGGACTGAAATAACTGTGTTCGCCTGAAAAAAGCTTTTCCATGCTAGAAGCAAGGGAAACAAGTGCAAATACAGTTTTAAACAAAGTCCCTACAAGATTGAGACCCTTGACTTTACCACAACCAACCCATATTGCAAAGTGGACCATGTCCAATAAACATAACAATTTTCAACCATGCCTAAGCTTAGCATTTTCTCTAAATGCTAAAGAAAAGAGCTGCTGCAATTTTATATTCTAGCCTCCTTAACCAAGGAAACAGAACCATCCTTTTGATAGGAAAGGAGATCATGCCATCCCCACAATTCTTTGCTCTAGCAATAGACAGCACACAACTTTGGTGTTCCTTATAGACTCTGTTTGATCCGCCCAGTTACATTATGTTTGGACTCATAATAACATTGTTAAGAACCAGCATTGGATCCCAGTAGCTCTAATTAACTGTAACTAGTTATTGCTGGTTTACATATGTCATAGAAGTAAAAAAGTATACCATTTTATTCTTTTTTGCACATATAGGTCTATTCATATTTTCAACATGTACTTTATTAGGCTGTATGTCTTTTAAGACTTGCGTGGTAAATATTTGGCTGCTTGGTACCGAGGCAGTATCTTATGATCTTTTGTAATGCCTTGAAATATAAACAATGTCCTCCGTCAAGGTGACATTTATGATCTGTCCTTGTAGTTGTTGTGACAGATGACGTGACAGATAATATAAAAGAGTGACTCAAGTTAGTTTGTAACGCTTACATTGGAAATGAAACCAGAAACGTATGACCCACTAGTTTGTAAGCTTGGAAATCACTCATATAAACTGGAATCTACTTAGGGATGATGTATGCAAATTCTGTTTTTCAGTTTTGCTTCTAAAAGTACATACTACTTGTTTTGCCTTCAGGTTTAGTGAATTAACTCGCTACCAGCCCTTTAAATTTATTGTAGTTTGAGATGCACTTTGTGCATGTTTGTAAGTCATCTGTAAACAACTTAATTACCACTTATGAAATAGCGTATTGCCCAGCTTAAACATTCCTCGTTTTGTTCGTCAGTCTATTTGGTATCCTCTCCTGATTTTTTTTCATGCGGTGAAACCAAACAACCTTGTACCTGTATGTTTCAAAATGTGTTTCTTTAACATGTTAGCTCCACCTAACTACAAAGCTGCGGAATGATTACTCATCCTCTTCCAATCTTTGTAACTATGGTGAGTCATCAAGGGACAAGGACCTGAGGAGGATGTTGCCTTGCTATTAGTATTTACTCAAGATGTAGAAAGTCCCATTGGTTTAATATGAAACTCTTCCAGACATGGGTAAACCCCTTGATACAGTTATTGAATTGAATTGCAGTGTGTTCCAAGATAATGTGATACTTAATTGTAAGAGAAGTCATTTACCACACAGGGAATTACAGAACGGTATACAAAGATCTGGTTGGGAGTTGGTGTTAGGACACTTCTGTAAGGCAGACACAGAGCAACATAAACAGGACAAAAATGTATCCTGCACACTTTGTCACTCTGTCATCCAATGTTGTCCTTTTTAGTCTCTTAAGTACCCATAATGCAATCACACTCTTGGTCTATAGGATGTCCTTCTGTGTACACTGGCGCTTTAATGCAATTTAAAGCTACTAATGTCATACTAGATCACTGTCTGTAATGATATGTTACAGGATACACAGGGCTGTTAGGGATAGTATATTCATAAGTGGACCTGTAAATGTATAGGGAGATGGGAGACACATCATATGTACAGTGCTTGAAGTGTGCTTTTCCCTTTCTGAGCACATACTGTCAGACGTTTGTTCATTACTAAAATGCATATGCATTGTTCGTTTGCATGCATGTTTATTTCTCTGTTTCTCTGTTGAAATTTGCTGAAATTAGGCACCGAATAATAATGTCAATCTCTTGCAGTCTTGTCTGAGATGTGAGGCTAGTGTTTGTTGGCATTACCATTTTACTCAGAACCTGTAGGATAAGGGTGTTAACATAGTCCCTTTCACAAGTTCTAGTTTTTGGGGCAACAAAACAGTACCTGCTTTGTTGTATAAGAGTGGATAATAACCTGTGTTTGATCTTTTCCACCACATGATGAGGATGTTTATAGCTCACAGCAACCAGCCTTATCAAAACACATGTAATGCTAAGTTATTATTTTTGTAAAATGTTCTCCAGAAGTGGTGTAGTAAGGAAAACATTGTTGCTTGATTTTTGATCAGTCAAGTATGCACTTATGCCTAAACATGACATAGGGGTGGAAAAGGTTGTTCTTGAACTTCCGGCCTGTATGTATAACTTGCACACTTGGTTTAAACTGGCTGATTTCAACAGACCTTTGTTTGGATATGTTTATGTTGCTCTATGTCTGTTGATTACTGTCAGACACGTGTGGTAATGTCTGGGACATGACCAGCACGCTAGCTCAATCAGTCAATAAGGTAGAAGGACACATGGCTGGCATGATTATCAGCAGCCGATCAAGCAATGCAGGGCTCCGTTTCAGGAAGCAGGTTTAGTGATAACTCTGAGTTAGTTAACCCTGAGATGAGGCAAAACTGCCTTTTCTGTTTTACAAAG
This sequence comes from Etheostoma spectabile, assembly GCF_008692095.1. Classification (NCBI taxonomy): domain Eukaryota; kingdom Metazoa; phylum Chordata; class Actinopteri; order Perciformes; family Percidae; genus Etheostoma; species Etheostoma spectabile. Next base: position 11,497,134 of record NC_045747.1, read on the forward strand.
GGTGGTTAGTCAAACCTGAGAGAGAGAGAGAGAGAGAGAGAGAGAGGGGTAACTCCAGCCCATTTCAGACCTCTGAGTCAGTTACTATGGTAACTGAGCCTGTGAACCTAACCTGGTTGGGAGCAGGTTTTCTTCAAGAAACCTTGAGTTTTTGGGACGACCTCTAGCTCACCCAGTGGAGTGTGCGCCCCATGTGTGATATTGAGGCCCCAACTATAGATGCATTTTCATTTCCAGATAACTACTTATTTGAGCGGTATCATTTTTCTTCTCAGTCTTATCAGTTATGTAGCCTACATAACCTTATCCGTCCTCATATCACTAACGTCACCCATCGTGGACATGCTCTAAAATCCCAGCACATTCTTTGTGTCGCATTACGTTATTTCTCAAACGCAAGTTTTCTTCACAATGTTGTTGATGCGGAGCATATAGTAAAGCCACTGTAGCAAAGCACAGTGGCTTTACTGTAGTCAGAAGAGTGTGACTCTCTCTGAAATGTGTTTTTTGTGTAGAGTTGCCTGGACACAAACAAGTAAGAGACATTAAAAAGAAATACAAATTCTGTTAATGTTCGTGCTGCAAAATCAAAATGGGATTAGTAGTAGTTTCCTTTTTTGCCCACAGGATTGCATCTAAATGAAATACCACTCCAGTTTTCACCAGTAATATTACATATTATTTAAATATGAAATTAATACACTATGTTAGAGCTTACGCGTTGACTCAAGCAGCAATTTTCTCATGGTGAATCGTAGTATCGTGGCTAAATTCATGCTGCCTTTTTATTGTGGTGGTGCACGCGCTTAACTCTGAGTCAACCTACTCCGAGTCTATTGAACCAACTGGAATCAGCTGTTCTAGAACCGAAAACTCAGTTTCCCATCTCAGGGTAAATCAACTCAAAGTTCAGGGTTAGACTTCTGAAACGCACCCCTTGGAAGGACAGAAAGGAGCTAACACAGCTGAACTGATGTCAAGCTGCATCAATTTCATGCAATTCCAACACTTTTAAATGCAGTTTTACATGACTAGATATAGTACGTACCAGTGATCTCTCTCTATCTCTATCTCTATCTCTCTATATATATATATATATATATATATATATATATATATATATATATATATATATATGAAAGGAAGCACTGAAATGGTGCTGCTGTGTTCTTTCTTGGTTTGTTTTTGTGCGACAATAATATCAACAACAATGTGGCAATGCTGTAGAGAAATTCTCGTTTTTCTTTCCTCCTACTCAGGAAGGTAAGAGGCCAGGGTCAGCTACAGCACAGAAAAACTACAGGTGGTAGGGATTTAGTCTTTTGGTCCAAATCTCCTCAGTCTGCTTGCTTGAACCCCTCTACTACATGAGGGATCTCCCTGCTTACCCACCATGAGCGTGTGGTGATGTGGTAAACTTCTTTACTCAGAATAGTAGATAAGGACTGACCCCATGACCTGTGAAAGGGACATAGGGGCTGTTGCTCCAGTTGAAGCTTGTGTTTTTAATCCCAATATTTCCCTGGAGGTCTATTGTTGTCAACATTATGGAGGTCACATTTCTTTTTGCTTGAGCTTGGTTACACTTAAAACTGCTTCATTATTTATTTATTTTTAACATTAGGTGTGTGGTCTTTCTATGGATCCCTCAATGCATATATGTATGTATGTATGTATGGATATGGCAACCCCAGGTTTGTACTCAGTTTGTTTCTGTGACAAATGTGACACACAAAGTCATCATTCATGGCTAGACAGGGAAATCATTCTCATATCCATCTCTCTCATCTCACTGAGTTGTGTCATTTGCATCCTGCTTTGCCTTCTGGGGAACGTTTAAAATAAATATTATATATAGTGTGTATATATACACACTATTGTGGGAATACTTTTTATATTTATTATGTGAATAGGCTAAAGGTGTACATTATGGTGGGCATGTCACAGTGATTACTGCAGTGAGGCATGCATTGTAGTTCTGGCACACAGGAGCATATTTACAACAGAATGGACCATGGGGCATGACGGAGTGCGAGTGAGAGACAGAGACCAGGGCATTATCTAACCTCTGAAGCTGGGCGTTTTGTTTAGTGCTCTGATGTCAGTGGATCAATTAGATTACTTTATAATGATACATAGTGACACCTCCCTTGTAATAACCACTTTGTTTTTCTGTTAGGCACAATCGTAGACACTCACACGTTAATCCCTTCCCTTTTCAGACAGACTGCTGGTATTTCAGCTTGTCAAGTTTTTACCAAAGGCTAAGACTTATTCCAGTATGTTTGCACAGAGACACACGGTGCAGAGAAACGAGTTTCACAGAGGGTGTGTCTAGCATATGCTTTTAGGATAATGTTTGCTCTGATGTTATTTACAGAAAGACCAGTCTGAACAGATTCTTCAGCTAGTCACTAATAGTATGTGCTACAAATCGCCTTAATACAATTTCTCTGACTTTTGATTGACTGACTTTTGATTTTTGATCAAGTTGCGTATTATTGCTACTGAGATTTACATCATCTTTGTGAACATCTGAAAGAGCAATTTTCAGATTTTGAACAAAAATTAAGCAAGGGGTTTAAAAAAAAAAAGGGAAGTAGCTAGTGGCAGAGCATCTTGTAATCTGCAGTTTCCAACCTCTGAGCTCATCATGCCCCACTGACCTTGATGCTCTGCTCTACTCATTATCTACACATTAATCTGCCATTAAACCTGGCAGAAAGCAGGTTTCTATGCCAGCAACAACAGAATATGCTCAAGATGATCAGGGACTGTTAATGAGAGAAATTCCTCAAATTTTCAGAACATTCAGCAATGTTTGTTAAACTTTTGCAACCAGTTCTCTAGCCACAATTGCTCCAGGAATGTATTTAACGGTCTGTATGTTTTGTCTCTTGGTAGAGAATGTTCCTGCAGAGCTGCGTGACCCCTTTTACTGCGACCAGTATGAGCAGGAGCATCTTAAACCGCCAGTCACGCGCCTCCTGCAGTCCTCGGAGCTCTACTGCAGGACCTACAGCCTATTATTGGGGGGCACCGGAGCCGAAGCACAGCCCAAAGACAACGCCACCCTGCTGCAGCTCCTCACTCAGAGAGGCAAAGTCTCCAAAGACCAGGACACACCAGTTACCGATGCTGACCTCCGACATAAACCCATCAAAATGGTAACCTTATGGTTTGGTTATGGGAACAGTAAACACATAGGTGATGACACCGCACCAGTCTCGCATGCAATATTGTTGGTATTGGCCTGAATGGATTTAACTGTTGTTTGGGTAGTACTGCTATACGTTTGTCTATCACCCAATGGAGTAAAAGTCTCCCTTCCGTTGAACAAGATGCCCTGCTATCCAGGAGTCTGTAGAAAAGCAGAAGAGGTAGAGTGGGCTGGGTTGTTGATTTAGGGGCTTGTTTATGCTTTGATTCTAGAGATTAAAGGACATCAAAAAGACCCCCACTCATTCATTCCTGCCCCCATCCCCACAACGTTGATCCCAGAGGATGAGTGGATCCAGCTGCCAGGACAAGGGCAGTCATGGTGACACAAAAGATGACTACTTTAATTCCAGGGGGTGAGAATGAGAGAGAGAGAGAGAGAGAGAGTCTAGATTCAATAGATAGTTCAGATCAGAACAATGGCTAAACAGTTCTGGTGTAATTTAAGATTCTGTGTTGAGAGAATACTCAGAGCTAGCCCAGTAAGTTAAATCAAGATAAACTGGTTTGTCCTCTTAGCCCTTGACAATCCTCTCTTTCTCTCTTTCTCTCTCTCTCTCTCTCTCTCTCTCTCTCTCTCTCTAATAAAAAAATAAATAAATAAATATATATATATATATATATATATATATATATATATATATATATAAATTATAATGTAAAACCTACACATAACTACAGTAATTTTCAAATTAGGAATTATAATAGCCTGAAAGAGGAGAAATGTTTTTGTTTGATGGAACATTTACGGCTTTTTAGCTTCAGTTGACAACATTACAAACTGTAACTCAATTTTGAAATATTCCTACGAAATCTCCGTCTATACAGATTATTAATTTTCTCAAACAGTGGGATATAACTGCATTTCCCCAGCCAGATTAGTTCATACACATACAGGCAAAGTAAGGAGTCACGGAGGATCTGTATGGACAGTGTTGTTGTTAGTGAAAGCTTTTTGCTCCACTGTTGCTGTCTGCTTGTTAGTGCGGCCAGTGCTGCTGGTGCTGTTTTGATGATTAGCTTAATTGTATGCTTGAAAAGGTGTGCATGCATCTATGCTGTTTTCTATACTTATATGCACAGAAATTGCATGACCATTAGCAGTAGAGCCCGGTGATATGAGAATGTGGATGTTGGTTAATGTAATATTGTGGTATAGCTATATATGGTATGACACAATTAATGTAAATACTGAAAAAGTTGTACTTTGGAACCAGACAGAGTTGTTCTTTTGTACAGCTACAAATGAAAGACACGCAATAAGAAAGCTGGTAAGGACAGAAGGGCCTAGTGTTTTTTGTGTTCAGCACCATTACATTACAGTCACTGCTGGGCCCTAGGCAGCTCTGAGCTTGTCTGTTGCTGACTGGCACTAGAGCTACAGTGTGGCAAGCAAAGAAAGTGGGTCATGCTGCAGCAGCATTAGAAGGATGGAGCATCAATGTGGGTCTTGGCCAATAAACGGCTTTGGAGCAGCAGCAATCTGCTGCAGCACTGCTGTATATTAAAGCTTCACACATCCATGTTAAAAAAGAGGATAACATACAGTGCATGTACATAAAAATATGTTGAGTCATGCTTGTCGCTGACAATACTGCCAGTTAATCTGCAAAGCCATACACTGTTGATGAAGACTTTTTTTTTTTTTTACGCACACACACAC
>NC_045747.1:11502025-11502940 GCF_008692095.1 Etheostoma spectabile
ACACACACACACACACACACACACACACACACACACACACACACTTTGTTCATTGCTGATAATTCTGAAATTTGGCTCATTTATCAATTCATGGATCTAGGTTTACTCTAACCCATAAAACATGCCTGTAGTGGCTTGGGTTGCTACACCAGCATTGCTGCAAAGTGCCAATGACCTGCTAGTTTTATAACTACACCGTCGGCGCTATGATCAAACTAGGGCAATACCAGACACATTATAGCTCACTTAACACATGTAATATTGTACTACAGTTATTATTCTCTTAATCAAACTGTACGCTTTTGCAACAGGATGATGTCTTTTCTTCTAGACCTTTAAATTCTTTAGTATTCAGAAAATATTCAGAAAGAAAATGGTGTGAGCTGTGTGATCTGGAACAATTAGAAAGTCCCATTTTCCTTAGAAATTGTATGTTGGTAATATGAGAAGGTCAGGTCTAAAATTTAAATAATTTGACAAAGAAGGCAATTTGTATTTTTCTTAATTTGTCATCTATTTTTTGTGTGTGCTGTTAATGCTATATACCATGTAAATCTAGCTATAAACATATCTTAAAGTCTAACTTTGTAATGTGACATATGCAATCTTTAAATGTTGTAATATTATTTTCAATTGTGGATTAAGTATATATTATCTTGTGGTGACTTGTTAACCCTGCACACTGGACATATCTGTATACATGGTACTTACAATAATATTAGGAATAACATTGGCCTCTTGTGATGGTGTCAGCAAATGTCCTACCAACACTTTAACCATTAAGAAAATGTTGGTACAGTGATCTGGTTAATTAAACACACAGAAGAATTGATGCATCTTAAACTAGTATGTAAATGACTGCCCCTGCAACCCAAGCTAGCACCAGTGACTTTACTGGCGTGTGTGCGCGCGTGC
>NC_045747.1:11502952-11523218 GCF_008692095.1 Etheostoma spectabile
GTGCGTGCGTGCGTGCGTGCGTGCGTGCGTGCGTGTGTGTGTGTGTGTGTGTGTGCGCAGATTAAAGATAATCTGCCAAGATTTAATGTCATCATCCACGATTGGTTGACCCACCAGAGATGACAATTTACTCACCATGCACCTAACATGTTACAAATTAATTTATTATGGGTTTTGGCAATGAATATAATCATCATTTTCCATTTCAAACATACTGATATGGATTGCACTAGAAATGGGGTTAAGCATGTGTTCCCACAGTGACAAAGTAAGTCATGTAGCCATAATGCAGCAGTCCCTCTTCCCGGTCCCCTGTTGGTTTTAGATAGGCACTGACACTTTGTCTTAAATCATACTGCTGTGTTGGCAGCTTTTTGGTCAAGTGAGCATCAGTCAGGAGCTTAGTTGAAAATAGAAGTGGCAGACTATCAGAAATGATAACCATCATTTTACACCATTTGTTCTGCTTTGGGCCTTCGCTGATGAGAAGTTAATGTGGAGTAGTAGTTTAATTTATCTAGTGTATGTTAAACAAGTTTGCTGTACAGCTATTATAGACGGTATTTTCTTGCTTAAACATACATTTTCTATACATATTGTTGTGCTTTGAGAGAACCTCCTGTCTAAAATCCCCTACTGGGGCCCAGACCTACCTGATCCCCTTGTTTGTCTCCCCCTCAGTCGCCACCAGGCAGGGAAGGGGGGGGATGGTGTTAAGTCATATTTCAGACATAATCAGATGTGTCCCTCATCATAATCTCACTTAATGATCAACAAGATGCCTTTGCCTTCTTTGTTTGATACAGAATATGCAAGATTTGCCAAATAGAGCCATAAAGATTTCATGTTGATGGGGTCAATTGATGGAGTATTCTTTTTTTCCTCCCTCTGTTACATTGGTTTGAGGGGTGCTAACTGTTTGCCCGGCTGGATGTTTCTGAGCAAAGAGCCAGTGCTAAGCCAGGGGCACGGCGCAATGCTGCGGTCAGACTTGTGTTGAGATGCATTGTGGGTCAGCTGGTTTGTTGTTATGGTGATCTGGCAGGCTCTATGCTGGGTGCTCCTCTCTCCCCTCTCATTAAGGAGACTTGTGATTTAGCTTTGCAAGCTCTACTGGGTCTGCAACGTGAAATCCACTATCAACCCCCACTTCTTCCCCTTTCATTCTGCACTTTTTGTCATGAATCACCCTCTATTCACTCCTCTGAATAACTACTGTACGGTATGACAACAGGGTTGGTCACCTTTACTAGTTCTGTCATTTTTTTCTGGTTCATTTCCCTTTGCCCTCTCTTGTAATCCTGTCTCCTTTCAGATTGTGACAATAGCTCCAACCTATGATTAAACTTGGATGTGGCTAAATGCAAAAATACATGACTACCTTGAATCACTTGGAGTGTTTAAAACACAGCTACCTGCGCAATTTAGCAGCAGACTGTTTCTTTTGTTCTCAGGCCTCAGAGACCTGAGAACAGAAAGGGTTGAAATCTAGATCACAATCCTGTGAGTTTGATATGCACTCATTAATTTACCCTTGTAAAATGAATGCAATTCAGTACAAAAGCTCAGCCATAAATTATAACTTTACAGTAATTAGAGATGGTCCAATACCATTTTTTACTTCACTATTCTGATACCTGAACTTGAGTATCGGCCAATATCGAGTACTGATCCGATACCAGTGTGTTATATACTTTATGTTTTAACACCTGTATACTACTCTCCCTGTAGGGATGTGAGATGATTTCTGTTACTGTCGGGCTGGCTCAGGTTAAACTCTTTGTGAAAAATGAACAAACACAAACCATGAATGTCACAGAACTTTCTTTTATTATCCAGTTTGACAGTCAGTTATCACGGAAAGAGAACATAAATGAAATATTTAGCATAGATTTTTTTTTTAGGGCTTTATTATTTGGTATTGAATCTCTGCATGAACTCCAGTACTTACCCGATACTAGTGTTTTAGGCGGTATTGGAGGTTATCCCGATACTGGTATCATCAACAGTAATAATAATAATAATAATACTTAGTTTAGATTGACACTGTCATAGAATTATTAGTTGTTCTATGTGTTTTATATTGCTAGTTGTGATTTTAAACATTGAAAGTCAATAGAATAAAATCAATAAAAATTATCTAATGTTTTGATAAACTGTCTTTTGTTGTTTTAGACAGAACTCTTCACACATGCAAAACAGTAACTTAATTTGCTCAGGATTATTTTTATTTTGTACTACAGAATTTTGTAAAAACCATAATACAATATATTCATAAAATCATGGTATAAAATCTAATTGAATTTGTGCCCAGCTTTACTGTGTTTCATTATCCCTGTAAGTAAGAGGCTCTGAATCAGTCAGATGGTGGCTAGCTCTGTAAAGCCCTAGTCACTATAGCACGCCATTTCCACTGAACAGACAAGTCATGTCAGACACAAAAGCAGCAGCCCTAGTCACGGCAACAGTGTTGGGTGGGTAGGCCAGCCAGGGCCACACATCTCCCAGTGACTGACTGCAGCACATCCAGAGAGCTTGACCCAATGCTATCTGACAAGCCTTTGCTGGCATAGCCTGCCCTGCCCGCCACAGCACCGGGTCTGCCCAGGTCAGCACTTTCACTCAGGGTTGAGTAGGCAGACATGCAGACAGGGCTCATACACGCAGCTGCACTGCCACCAGCCCCCATCTAGGGCAACTTAAGAAGTTAGATGAAGAATGTCTGGCCTCCAAAGTGGAATTTGTAAGTAGTTAAGGGGAACAGGCACTGATTTGCACAGATTAGGCTCAAAACTAAAGATTGAAGCAGTGGCCCCATTACAGGAATGCGTTGTTTGTGACTTGCCTGTCCTCTCTGTTGGCCTAAATTGATTATTATAATAACAAAGAACGTGTTGCCGTAAGCCAATTAGGACTGTTGGTTGGCATCTCAAAGTGATACATATGGAAGAGGCAAAAATAGAGGGATCATACATTAAATCTATTTACTCTATACAAAGTGTTTTTTTTGTTGTTGTTTTTTTTAGAATAACCTCACAGGCAAACATTCCCCCCCCCCAGTCTTTCTAGCCCTACATACTTTGTTTATGAGTTAATGAGCTATAGTCCTTTGGAGGCTTTATAAAACTAGCAAGAACTTTATTTACAAGATATGGGGATTATCTTAATTGCCTGGGGAAAAAAGTCATAAAAACCTAGAAAAATGATAGGAGTGCTTAATCATGAATAAACCCAAGAATGCATTTTATTTATTTGCCAATTGTCTGTATAAATCAATGCACTTAAAATTGTATCTGTATAATTTACTACAATATGGAGGTCAGACATATAAAGTACTGTTGGTTGTTGCCCCGTGGCACAAACCAAACACAACTTCTAATGCGCTAACAGGTTTATAGAGTTAAAGCGCTCTCTCTGAGCTGATGATGTTGGAGGTGCATTTTAATGGGCTCTAGCCATTAGAAAGTGATCAGTAATAGTCTCTCAACAAGTATTACGAAAGACACTTAATGTCTGTCAGATAAAAATGCTTTGTAAAGTCAAATATGTTGAATAACTGTGTTATTATTTAATTGTAGAAAAGTATATCTTCATTAGATGTTTTATTCATTATGCTCTCTGACAAACCCATTCATACACCAAAACTACAGAAAAGACATGGAACACCCGCTTTTTACAGAGAATACTGTTCATTGTTGTGCTTCCTGGTGATCTAGTTACAACATCTCATTTTATCCTGTAGTCTGTTGCACATGAGTCATACAGCAATATTTCCCTGTGCAAAAGGGAAGGGAAGCATACAGAGGAGAAGGCAAATAAAGGTAAAGCAGCTGAGGAATGACAGTCCTGGGACACACATGTTATCAGATCACAAGCCCATTGCTTATTTAACAACTTAATGATTGTACAAAGGTCCAAAGTTCACTCACATCTACTAACGTGTACGTTTGCTTGCTGAAAACTCTTGTCGGTGTTTCTGCTGACTCACGCTTGCCTTCTGGTGACCTCTAGAGGATGCTGCTGGTAAAAATGGTAGCGCTGCAGCAGTTAGAGATGATCTCTGCTCTGCAGTAAACAGTGCCATGCTAGAGCAGTAAAAATGTCAGTGTCCAGCATTGTTGTTAGCTGTATTTGACTGATGCTGTCTGGGCTCTCTGGCCTTCAATGTGAATGGTCCTGCATCTTACAGTTCCTCTCCTTTTCCCATGTGATTGGTGCAGAGTGCTCACCTGGCAGTGATAGATGCCCTGATGGCTGTGGGAGCCATGGAGACGGTGACTGCGGTGAGGACATGTGGTTCTGCTGAGCTACTGGGTGGAGCCTCCAGCTGGGAAGATGCTCTGCTTCATTGGATTAATAGAGTAAGGAGCAAGCCAGAAAGAAATTATACTTCTACAAACACACATCTTTATTGTATCCTGTCAGAAAATCACTTACTGTTCAGACGTTTTTTTCTTTCTAGAACCTCTGTTGTGGATGATCTAGGGCCTGTTTAGCTACATAAATAAGGATGCTGTAATTCTTTGTAATACTGTCTTAGAAAGTTAAACTCATAATATATATGTAGACCCAAGATCTATGTGTTTTAACCATTTTTGTCTTCTTTGCATGCTCTCAGTTAAACCAGAAGTTAAGAGAATGTACTGTAGAAGCCCAGAATGAGCAGGACATTACAGAGCCCCAACCTGTTCAACCCTCTGTGAGTATTGCATTACACATCCAAACACATGATTATCTGTTGGAGATTTTGGGGGACTCAGTTCTCTCTCTCTCTCTCTCTCTCTCTCTCTCTCTCTCTCTCTCTCTCTCTCTCTCTCTCTCTCTCTCTCTCTCTCTCTCTCTCTTAAGCTCATATTTCTGGTTCAGCTGTAGGCCTGCTCATACTCTACAAGCACAACCTGTGTTGGTTGACACAATAAAACTAAGGATAGCGTCATTGCTTTGTCAGCAAGGTTGTCTTGTCATTTCAAGAAAGTACTGTCATCACAACCTCTAGTTTGTCTAGTTCTTCCACTGTAGGCTTAATACCTCTCCTTGTGCTCCTGTTCTCCATTCCCTTTTTATTCTCTATTTCCTGTACCTCCTCCTTTCTAACAGTGTCCTACTCGCTGGTACTGGAAACTTGTTCCTGTAAGTTCCCTCCTTTCCTCTGCTCCTTCCCCCTGTCCCTCCATCCCTCCAGTTTCTTCATCAAATTTATCAGCAAATATCTGATGGTCAGGTGTGTTTTCTCTCTCTCCATATGCTGATGTGAGAATGCTAGTGTGTATCACATCCTAATCTGCATTAAAGTGCACGTTGCAGCATAAACGTCATAAGGGCGGGGCAATGCTTGTTGACAGTCGAGTTGTGCATGAATCACAAGCAAGCAAGCCTTGAAACCGCCATGTACAACCGGTTCCTCTGGTCCTATGTGCAACAGAGGTGTGTGTTTGTTTGTGAATGGCTATGGGGGTTAATAGAGACAGGCTTCTAGTCAGCTGGTCCCTGCAGACAGTGGGCTGTTTGTATATATACTGTAGTTGTACCTGAATTTTTTTATTCCCGTCTTTTACCTCCTGAGACTCGTCCCACTATCTTCCAACAAAATCTTCCTTCTTTCTGCTCTTATTAAGTCACTCACTTTGCATTTTCCATTTGTTCAGCATGAGCATTATTTGTTCTCATTTCTTACTTTCATACAGCAAAACTTTTTAAACCATTTTCTGTAGTGTGTCCCACTGGGTATAGACTTTCAAGTCTTTTGAGTTTCCACCCATACTTTGAAAAGAAACTGACTTAGATGATGGTTTTAACATGAACTAATGTGTCAAATATTTAACAAATTAACTTTAACAAAGTACTATTAAGGTCACACTGGAGTATTGATTGTTTTGTTTGTTTTTAGCTCCGCTACAGGAAGGATAAAATACAGTCCAAATATAAGCCCATCTTTCCAGTGGTGAATGAAATCAAAGACCTGTCCAGTGGTTGTGCTGTAGCTGCTGTCATACATTACTATTGTCCTGGCCTGCTAAGACTTGAAGGTACTAACAAAGATTGTAACCACAAACAGTTTTTCACTACTTCACATGTTTCTGTCAGTATAACTCCTTTTCCCTGTCTATGTTAGATGTTTGTATGAAGGAGTCCATGTCTGTAGCAGACAGCCTATACAATCTGCAATTCATCCATGAATTCTGTGACAGCTGTCTGAAGAGCTGCTGTCATTTGGCACTGGAGGACATTTTATACACCCCACAGGAGCTTCAGGTACTTGGATTCACACTCCTGATCTGTATTCAACTGATTGAGACAAAAATATTGAGAACTGTGTTGTATTTTTAATGCCTGACTGTTCTGTTTAGCTCAACTTGCTGAGCTTCCTAGCAGAACTGCTTAACTGGTTTGAAGTACGGAGGCCAGAATTTGTTCAGCCAATAGACACGTTGGGTAAGTGTTGCCAATTATGTCTCACTGTGTAATCCTAGTAGTTTCTGTTATAAGGTCTTATTGGGGTTTTCTTTTTCAGTTTTAGATGGATCCACACCATTAACACCAAGTAGCTTGAGTGGCAACAGGTACAGAAGCTCTCTGAATATAACTTTGCCTTTTGTTGTCTGGAATATTTTCTAGTTTGAACTGAAAGATTGCTTCTCTGCCTTACAGTACCTCCCCTTCTATCTTCAAGAAGCCTTTCCTCCCCATCTCCTCTCCTGCGTCAGGTAAGATGAAGACAGTGTCCTGTAATCACTGCACAGTTACAGTATTTTGTATATGTTTCTTTTTTTCTTTTCTTATTTAACAATGTGGTTCACCTGTTTCCCTCAATCCTCGTTTGTCTTTTAGTTGTAATTTGTGTTTTTGTGTTTTCTTATTTCTATGGCTATGGAGAGTATGTTTTCATTTTGGTATTGGTTTATGGCTTGATTTGTGCATCCCTGTGTGGTGTGCATGCCTTTACGTGTCTGCGTGTGTCCCATTGTACTCAGGATCTTTGACTCAGTCTACCTCAATGTCTCATATAGAAGGAGTTGGAAAAACATGGAGCAAGAAACCTCTCAGGTAGGACTTGTATATAAGTACCATTTAAACCCTTTTTAAAAATATATATATTGGTATACTTACTCTAGCTTTGTTTTTCTTCTTAGCCGACCTTTGTCAGCAGTATCCTTCAGCATTCCTTTTGGCCTGGACAGTGATGTGGACATTGTGATGGGCAACCCTGTAATAACCCGCTCTGTGAGCTCAGACCAACTCAACCCATCAGGCCAAAACATGACCCGGGCGCCCTTCACCCCTCCTGAAGACCTTAGCCATTTTTTAGGCAAACCCCCTGGCCCCAATGGCCCACATAGAGCTTCCTGGGCCACCCAAACTCCCAGTATCCCAAAATTGGCAGAGGAGAATGGCCTTGCAGCAAGTGAAACAGGAGAGCTGCCTACCATTGAAGAGGCTTTACAAATTATCCACAACGAAAGCAAGATGGAACCCCGTTTACACCCTGATGGTGCTCCTGATGGCTTCTACCTCCACTCTCCTGATGAACCTGCTAGTTCTCGACATAACAACAACTTAACACCCATCAGCTTCTCTGCCCCTACGCGCTCAGGAATGATGTACCGGCCTACAAGAGAGTCCAGGGAGCCCACTCGCACTAGAAACACCTCTGAATGTTCACGAGATGATGACTCTGTCTTGAGAGATGGCAGTGTGGACTCAGATGCATCAGAAGACCTGCCAAAGGCCCAGTCCACACCAACCACACCGGCTGCTGGTGCACACTCTGTCAGAAGCAATGGCAAAGAGGTGTCTGATAGTGGTGTAAAGATGACCAGCTTTGCAGAACGCAAAAAAAAGCAGATCATTGAATCTCCTAAAGCCAGCACCCCCTCTTCTTCTTCTTCTCAGATGACCATGATGGCACAAAAGTCTGAAGAAAGCCCCAGCAAGAGCCCACAACTCAATAATGAGATGTCTGAGCTGGGAACACGCCTTGAAGAAAAGCGCAAGGCTATTGAAGCCCAGAAAAAACGCATTGAGGCCATTTTTGCAAAGCACCGGCAAAGACTGGGGAAGAGTGCCTTTCTGCAGTTGAAGAAGGAGCAGCATGAGGATGAAGGGGAGGGGGAAGGAGGGGATGGCCAGGTCAGCACCTCATCCACAGAAGAAGACCTTTCTCGCTTGACACTGGAAGAAAGACTAGCTCGAATGGAAGAGGAAGAACAGCAGGAACAAAATGAACAGCACCTCCCAGTGGCGGATGTCCGCAATGTCAAAGTAGGACTTCAAATCAACAAACAGGCCAGTCATTCCAAAGAAAGGGCCAGTACGCCAGGAGAGAAGGGCTCTGGGACTCCTGGTGAGAAAATGGTAGCTCCACTAGGGGACTATAACAATGCTGTATCCAAGCTGACTGCAGCTCTTAGCTCTCTGCAAAGTGACATGCAGCGGCTCACCGAGCAGCAGAACCACCTAATCACAAAGAAACCTGTAGATGCCATCAACAAATCCTGGGTAATTCCAGCCAGCCCTAAAACCGCCACCCCAGCCGCTGCACGCATGTCGCGTGAAACCACCCGAGATTTTAATTCAGCCTTCTCCTCTCCGTCTCCATCCCACAAAATCACAAACCACACCCCTCCTCCTAAATCCCCTAAAGTCCATCGTAGAGCTCAATCTGTGCCCCCTAAAAGCCCCAAACACCACCAACATAATCGTCCCGTGGACAATAAGGTCCCAACCCTGTCAAGGATTATCACTGCACCTAAAAACGTGGACCGCATTCCCCACCTTCGTCGTGTACATCCCTGGCAATCCCAAGACCAGAATTTGTCCTCATTCTCCATTGGTGACTCTGACCGCCTAGATGAGCTGCGCTCATCTGGACCAACTCCTGTCCCCACGACGACTGTGAACCCTTTACCAACTCCTGCCGTGACGCCCCGTCCTACTGCAGATGACGCATTGTCAGTAGGCTCCAATGACGATCATAGTATATTTAGCATGGACCTGGAGGCCGGGCCCTCACATGGTACTTTGGCTCACAAGGAAGGCCATTTACATGGGGGCTGCAGCTCTGGTGCCCCATCAGAGTGTTCCTTTGAGAGTGACGTCCCTGCAGGGATGTCAAATGGCAAACGCAGTAGCCTGATAGAGATCTCGCTGTCTGCTCTGCGTGGAGATGGGGAGGGGGAGGACCAAGTACCTGACGCTTTCTCTGACTCAATGAGTGACCGGACAGAGCAAGAGGGGAAAGGAGGGGTTGGTTTCTTTTTCAAGGTAGGCGACTGATTGTTATTACTGTACATGCTTTTCTTAAAATGTTTAGATCTAGGTTAGGCTATTTGTGTAAGGTCAGTGCATTCATACCTTTTTTATTTTTGTCTTTATTATTAGGATGAAAAGGAGCGACCGGAGGACGAAATGGCCCAGCGAAGAGCAGCTTTGCTGGAGAAACAGCAGAAGAGAGCAGAAGAGATGAAAAGACGCAAACTTGAGCAGGAAAAAGAAAAAGAATCCAGGTGAGACTTTTTTATATTTTAGATTCAAATATCTGTATTTGTAACCAAATGAAGACTGTAGCATTTATTATCTGAATTAAAATTGCAGTTTTTGCAGCACATAACTGATGATGATGATGATGATGATGATGATGATGATGATGATGATTATTTACTGATTTGTTGTCCTGTGTTTAATGAATTACACAAATTGTTGCGATCACTTGTCTGATACATTAGGATCATGTTTTTATCATTGATTTTGCAATGTCAATGTCACACATTGAAAGTTTTACACATTATCTTTCTGTACTTTTAGCAAGCCTCAGTGGATGAACATTGAAGGCTGGGGGAACAAGAGTGAGGACAGACCCCAGACTCCAGGTACCCCTCCACCATCATGCACCCCGCCAGTCGAGGGGACTCCCCAGCGCAGAGGAGACTTCACTCGGCAGGAGTATGAGAGGAGACATCAGCTCAAGATCATGGAAGACTTGGACAAGGTTCTGAGGCAGAAACCCACCACGGTTCGCGGTGTCAAGAAGCAGAGACCCAAGACTGTGTTCAGAGATGACTCCGTCCTCTCTCATAGCCCTGCCAAGGGTTTCATGGGTAAATAGTTCTGAAGTTTATCCACAACTAGTCTTTGTATGCCCTCCTCCTACACACACAAACACGTATTTGGTTTTTCATTGTCATTTCTTTTTCCTCCTTCTAGGCTCCAGGCTGAACAAGGTGTACTCCCAGTCAACCATGAACCTTTCCTCCATGGCTAATGACTCTGGAAGCCTGAGTGTCAGGAAGTCCCCCAGGTAACCTGCACAGTGACAATGGCTTGTATTTTCTTAATACATGCTTGGAAATTGGTAGGCACATAATTCAGCCTAAAACAGTGTTCTGATTATTTTTACAACAAGATTATTTTAAGTCCTGAAGAAAAGTATTTTACACATAAATGTTTTCTATAATAGGGGTGTTTTTGTTATGTTTTTTTGTAACGACGTGTATACTATCACATGGGAAAAGTAACTACATTTACATACTGTGAATCATTTTTTAATTGAGAATCATCTTTTCAGTCATTTAGATTGTGAATCGATTCTTGAGCCTAAAAATCAGTATTGAATTGTGAAATTTTTTATATGTGTGTTTATGTATAATTGTATACCAACTACAGGTTTTGTGTTTGCTGTTATCAGGGGCAAAGGTAAACTCAAGATCTATAACTCGTTTTCTTCACTCGCCTCTTTTTTTTTTACTCCCTCTAGCCGTTCACACTCTCCCTCTCGGCTAATGTCACCAAGACGTACGAGTGCTCACAATGGAGAGAAGGATTGGGAGAATGGCTCAACTATTTCCTCCCCTGCCTCAATCCCAGAATACACAGGTCAGTGATCGATTCCATACCAAACTAGATTATGAAAATTGAATCCAGTAGGCACTGTTTTGTTGGCTTAATGCATTTGGAAATGTTGTCTTGCAGGACCAAAGCTGTATAAGGAGCCTAGCTTTAAGTCTAACAAGTTCATCATCCATAATGCTATCACCCGCTGCTGCCTGGCTGGCAAGGTCAATGAACCACAGAAAAACAAGATTGTAGAGGTAAGCCATCCTTCTGTGTCAGAGTCCAACAAAATGGTCCACCCTAACTAGGCTATAAGGGACTGTGATCTCTGTCCCCAGCTGCACTCACCTTGTGTTTAATTTTTTGTCACTCCCTCTTCAGGAAATGGAGACAAGCACGGCCAACCACTTCCTCATCCTTTTCAGAGATACCAGCTGTCAATTCAGAGCAGTTTACACCATGAACCCTGAAACTGAGGAGATGGTACGACTCACTGGCATTGGCCCCCGGATCATCGCACCCGAGATGGTTGAGTCCATTTACAAGTACAGCTCTGACCGCAAACAGTTCACTGTCATCCCGTCCAAAACTATGTCAATGAGTGTTGACGCCTTCACCATCCCTGGTCACTTTTGGCAAAAGCGCCCTGGAACTCCCAAGAAGCTTGGCACCCCCAAATAATGTCAGTTATGGGTGAAGATGGGTAAAGATGTTACCTTTCAGGGAACCAACTCCCAACTGCACTCCTATTGTCCTCTATTTTGGCCAGAGAGGCACTTGAGAGGCATTACCCAGTTAATCTAGCAGTGTTTTTTGGCCAGTAATCAACCTGGACTCTAAGAACAATCTAGTCAACTATACATGCCAAGAGAAAGGGCCAATCACTCACTCAGCCATGTAGTTACAGTTCTCTTGAGGGCTTCTGATTGTCTCTACCTAGATTGTTAAACATAATGCGATTGATTCTGTTTGGATGAAGAATTAACTTTCCCTTGCACCCTGCCTCCTCATGCCTTGCCTTACCCTGCCCTGGAGTCGTTTTTGCAACTCTTAGGTAAGAAAAAGAGGGGACAACCACACTGCCTTTGCCCACACAGCAGTATTTTGGGCCAGAGTAGTTCCCGCCCCACTCAATTATGCTTGCTTTTTCCTTTTGCTGCCTTTTCTTCTTCCAGAGCTCATTCTCTCTCCAGTCTACAGAGATGAGTGGCTCAGCTCTCAGTTCTGATAAGAAAACTTGGCTGAAAACGAATAGCAGGTATTGCTGCTCTCATGAATGTAGGGCACACACTAACCACTCATTCCATTCAAGGGTGTTTTCATTGGTTGGTCAGGATCAGAAAATAGTGGGTGGTTCCTCTGGGCTGCACTGGAGGTGGCTACTGTGGTCGTCAATGGACTTGAACACCTAACTACTGCCCGTGCCCCAAAATTTGCGCTTTCCACTCCATTCCAACTCCTTCAGCTGTAGACATCTGGATGTTTTTTTATACTATTTTGACATGATTTTTTTCAATCGCTTCAGCCTTTGAGAGCTGAACAAAGAATGAAATTCATGTGACTTCTTCCTCTTAACTTGCTTTCTCATTTTCAATGTGATAAATTGAGATGTTATCTGAGCTTGTCTTGAAAAACAATACTGGAAACATGAAGGAGGGCTTTACCATTACCTGGATACAGCTCTGTGTGAAAATGATAATCAATGCTGATTTAATATATACTGAATGCTGATTACTTTGATTTTTTTTTGACAATGATTTGTAAAAAGTAAGTTGACCTTTTTGTAAGCTGCGAATAAGCTAGCCTGCTGCTTAAGCATTAGTGAGATGTATGTTTGAGATAAGAATGAGTGTAGAAGAATGAAAAGAAATGGTCAAACTGTAAACTTTTGTCTAGGGATTAATAAATCCTTTAGGTCACTAGGAGTATGTTTCCTATTATGATTCCCTGTCTGAGGTTTATGGATGAAGGATCATTCTGGACTGTAACAGCCCTCATCTTCCCCCTCATAATCTCAAGGGACTCCTTTGTGTATAACTGGGGGAATGTAAGATGCTAAAATAAACCAGTTTTTTGCCAGTGCGTCCATGCTGTTAGGAAAAACACTTACACCTGCAGTTTCTTGTGATCAGGTTAATATCATCACAAAACCTGTAGGAAATTGGCCTTGGGCCCCTCTTCTGCAGTCTTTAGCACTACAGCAGCTGCCATGGTCCAGCTGTCTCCTTTCAAACCACTGGCTGCCTCCAACAAATGTGTTGTGTGAATGAGATTCCGATACAGATGTGAAAAAATGTCAGGAGCAACATGTAGGAAAAAGACGATTGATTAAAAGTGTGAGTGATGGGAGTGCATATGGAAATAGTGGATGTTTATTTATGTGTTTGTAAAGAGTAGTATGTGGTAGTTAAACATATTTTCATTCTGTGCAATTCTCCCCTAGAAATCCACACATCATCCGGAGGTGTATTTATTTGGTTTGCATTAGATGGTGCATTTGATGTTTAGTTTCTACTTAAGTCTTTTTTTCTTAAGGTGGTAAGTCTCTCATTCATTTCATAGTTGTCATAACATTTATGTTGTTTTCTTTCTCTTCTGTTATCAAATCTGTGCCAGCACATTATGTATGATCATTTCATAAATTGACTTGGCAAC
The DNA here is from genome assembly GCF_008692095.1 of Etheostoma spectabile. Classification (NCBI taxonomy): domain Eukaryota; kingdom Metazoa; phylum Chordata; class Actinopteri; order Perciformes; family Percidae; genus Etheostoma; species Etheostoma spectabile. The sequence continues at coordinate 11,516,435 of NC_045747.1, forward strand.
TGGACCAGACAAATAAAAATTCTTTTAAATCATTACCATCTATGTTTTGTCATTCCCACATGTATAGTTCAATTTGCATGGTTAGTTATTATAATTTTGGATGTAGATGATATCAGTTTTACTACTAGCCGATGAGTAAAAGCAAAGTCTTCCTGCAGAAAAAAGCTTTTCTGTTGGATACTGCAAAAGCAAGTTGTGTTTAACACGCTTGAGTAAATTCAGTTATGGGTTTTGAATACACATTGGAATATTCAGAAACCAGATTTATTATTTAATGAGGAATTTTTCTTGTGTTCATACATGGTTAGGCTCTTCCTACCTAATAAAAACATGGTAGTATCCAACAATACTGACCGAAACAAATATTTACTGGGCTGTTTGGCTGTGTTAATACTGTTGATGATGGGCACTTGGTGTACTAAATATTTCCCTTCACTATTGATCCTGGATCACATGTTTTTCATGTCATTGTTACATAAAGCATGCCTTTATACTATTTGCAACAATTACTAAAAGTAAAAAACATAGTTGGGTCTTAAAGGCCAAAAAGAAGGTACAAAATTTCCATGATAAAACTCAGGCTTTGCCAGTCTTGTCACCAAGGCTTGAAGATACAGCAGCATTTTTTCAGCTGTGCTTAGTGTGCAGCATCTCGGTGAGTAGAGAGTTACAGGGCAAATCTCCCAGAAGATGGCGCTGGTACAAATACTCCTCAACCTGCAAGCTAATGCTGCGCACTTCAGGAAGCCGGAGCAACAGCTGGCCAAACTTGTCTGAGTGTCTCGGATGACTCTGTTGGGTGTGCTCCATCAGGGCCCTGTTCACCCTCTCTTGTGTCTGCTCCACCTGCCTGCGGCTCTGCACTGACTTCACATCTAGAGAACAGAAAAAATATGACACACACAATAAATACACGGACACACCATCAACAGCAGCTTTATGCAAGACTAACATAAAAATTACAAGTTAAAGGTCACAGAGTTGATCAAAAAGCTACGTCTGATTTGTCTCTTCTATAAAGGGTCAAATCTTACTAGACTTTTAAAAGGAAAAGCTCACCAGGGTTGAAAAGCACCAAGTATTTGAGACAGACAAACTCATGTCTGTCCAACTGGAATGCCTTCAGTTTGGACACCAAATCCTGGGTCCTCGATACCAGGCTGCTCAGCGCCACCCCAGCTTGAGAGATGATGATTGACACCTCAATCTGCATCAGAATGAGAGAAAGGTGGTGATCAGAATTCAACTTTCTGTGCAACCCAAAACGACACATAATGTTCTATCCAAAGACATTTTGATGATCATAATAATTCTGCATTCTGTGCTGTTAAAGTTAAACCCTACCTGTTGTCCAGTAACCAGATATATGCAGCCCTCTTTACTGTAGGTCACCTGTCTACAGAGGTGATCCAGGACCAACAACTCACTCCAACAGCTCTGCAGCAGCACCATCTGGTCCTCTACCTGTCAGAAGCATAAACAATTTATCGTATGTAGTTGCAAATTAAAGGTTACGATCTTTCATCTAGTAAGCACCCAACATATAGCAAAGAGTAAATGCCATGGGTCTGCTCAAACTATTTTCTACTATTGCGAAAATGGATGATGTAACTCTATAATTTTATGAATAATCACCTTGAGCTCCTTGAAAAGTGCACTGTTCCTAGCCCACTCCACAAGCCCAAACAGAGTCTGGTCAGCCATTTTGCACATGATGCTGAATGTATTTAGGCGGTCATGTTTGCCTCGATTGGCCTGTTCTTTCTGCAGACTTGCAAGGACCTTGGCACACAACTGGCTCTCATCCTGATCCCCCTCCAGAAGTTGGCTTAGGAAGTTGGTTGTAAGAGTGGCCGATGAGGGGGTGTCTAGGATTTGGGTGGGAGTCTGGGGAAAAGTGGTGGTTGAGCTTGGTGTTGAGCAGAGGGATGATGCTGGTCTGCTTTTAGGTGTGATTGAATTGTTCGGATTTGGGTGCACGTAGTTTGCATAAGGTGGGCTGTAAGGCATTACTCCTTTCTCCTGGAGGTATCCAGGGAAGGTGCAATGGTACAGTCCAGGGTAGGGCAGCGATAGAGGGTTGAGCATCCTGTCTGCGTTCATAGTGCAGTCCAGAGACATGGGCGCAGCCAACTGCCCCATGCCAGAGGATAACATGTGGGACTGATGAAAAGCCTCAGAAAACAATGGAGCACTTGTGTGACTGATCATTCGGTGAGGGTCATTTGGAGCTGTTGGCCGGTGTATTTGAGTTGTTTCCATTTTAATCCTGTAGAGAGTAGTATTTGCCTGGTGATACACCTTTTGCTGTTTTCTCTGCCTGTCCCGCCGGTATAGAGGTCCAAATTTATTCCTTCCACCTCTCATGCGATCTGCTCTTACCGCTGTGGAAAGAACATGAAACAAATCATCAAGGTTTCTCAACAAGATTTCAGACATTGGCTTGGAGGATTTAGTTTATAAAACTGTTAATATGCCAACTACATTTGTTTAGGGCTCAGATACAAAGTCATCATTTATAATCTGGGTCATTAAAACACTGGTTTATGACTTAGATAAGCTATATGGGAGAATAGAACAAGCATGTCCCAATGGAGCAGAAGAAAAGTACAAAGGCCTGAGTGTGTATGTTTCTGTGTGTGAGGTGGGGGCAGTTTACTGTACCTTCTCTCTTCATGCCCACTGCCAAACACTTTTGGAAGCGGCAGGAAGGACAACGTTTCCTCTGCAAAAGGTTCATGGGGCAGCTCTGTTGTTCTGCACAGGTGTAATGCTTGTTATTCTGCACTGAGCGTTTAAAGAAGCCCTGCAGACAGAGAGAGAGAGAGAGAGAGAGAGACACTGTAACCCTGTTGCTTCATTCTCTGCACATCACAAGACAATCCTGGGTGATAATATAAAATATGCGTCACAAATCATAGTAGTTGAATATGGCTATTTGGTTTGTACTACAAGACCAAAGTATGGTGCTGTTAGAGGATACATACCTTTCCATGGACTGTCAAAACCCCTGTCCCTTACCTTGCAGCTTTCACAAGTGAGCAGTCCATAGTGGTATCCTGACACTTTGTCTTCACAGATGGGACAGCTCTCCTCTGACTCTGGTCTGCTGTCTTGCTCTGTCTTAAATTCCTGAGCTGGAGAATGACACCACAATTAACACTGAATGTCAAATGTATGATAAAAAACTTTGAATACTGAAGGCGGCCAATGTGGAACAAGATATGAAATAAAGTGTTGGTTTTTAATTGGGAATTGTTAGCCACTGACAACACTACATGCTCCAGAGAGCAAATCCTGCTACAATCTTCTTTCCTGTTCCTGTTTTCTATTCTTTTTTCCTTCTTTACTTTTAGTAAAGTGCAGAGATGCCAACCGTGAATTAACTTCTTTCAGAAATGCTGTCAGATTTGAGTTATAATATTGCTGCTGATATACAGCAAGTGTGTCATCTAATGTGATTTAATACTCAACTGTTGAGAGAATAGCTGTGCAGGATGATCACTCTGTTACCAACACTACCTTATCACTCAGTTTGATTTGCTTGACTATGATCACAGATATGACTGTTACATAAGTCCTAGAGATCATTGGTTATGACACAACTGGGATCCATGTTCAAGCCTTTACTACTGTGAATGTGGCTTATCGATGTAATTTCTCTACCACTTCATTACATACATTTCCAGACACAGTTCATACACCAACCTTAAAGTAAGATGTTTAAACATGTTTATGTTTTTCCGAGGCTTGACTAGGAGGGCACTATCAATCTCAACCTCAACAATCTTATACTCACATGTTGATGATCCTTCCAAAATTAACAGATCCTCTGGGTTATTGCCAGGGTGGTGGACAAGTTGCTGTGGCTGCTGTGGGTGATAATCAGTTAGGTCCATTCTGGCTATAGGACATGAGCTTCAGAGTGAGTCCAGCCTGATCTTCATTGTTGCAGAGATCAAGACACCAGACAGACACCCCAGGAGAGCCACAGAAAGGCCGTCTGGCAGGCTTAACAGCCCAGGTGGACTGATGGTTGTTTGAGGCCCACAAGTGGACTTCGATCTGTAGTCCGTGTCATAAAACCTCTCCTGATTGGCACTCCTACTCAGTACGTCAGTCGGCCAGCCAAACAGTGGTAAACAGTAAAATATCCACCTGCTGGAATGTTACCGTAGTGGAAGCACTCCAGTATCATTGAGATCTAGAGCTTAGCTGATTAGATGAGAGTCCACTAAAGAGTGTAATTAATCACAGTCAAATGTAAAGACATTTAGATTTCATGTTAATTCCTGCATTATCATTATGTATTGTATTGCAATGTGTGCAGTGGTTTAAAAAGTACACAGAAGGTTTACTATGTAAAAGTACCAGTAAAACAATATAAAAATACTCATTGTACAAGTAATAATGCTTTATTAAAAATCTTACTTGAGTACAAGTAGACAAGTATATACAGCTAAATGTAAATAAAGTATTTAAAGTAAAAGTACTTGTGTAGTAAAAGACTGGCCCCTTTAACATGTTCCAGTACAGTAAATCAGATTATTAGATTGATACTATGCATCAATGTGTAGCATTTTACTGTTGTAGCTGGCCAAGATAGAGCTAGTGTGAACTACTTTGTATACAGGACACGTACAAATATGCAGTACATACAGTCTAGATGGTCCCAGCTGAGGGGTCCGGCCCCTCCAAAGGTTCACAGGGTAAATCTGAGGCAACAAGACCAAATTAGGTTCAGGTACAAATTTGTGGTCTTTTATTTTTATTTTACTTTTCTCTGGTATTTGCTTTTTTTGAAGTGAAACATTTTATGAATTTTCTTCTTTGGGCCTTGAACAGAAAAAAATAACAAAACCAGATGAAAAACTGGAGTCAGTTACAATTCTTACGTAAATGTACTTAGGTACTTTCCACCAGTGAACTTAAGTTAAACTGATACATTTAATATTGTATTCAAGGAAAGAACTATAACATCTGAAAACATAGCTTTACTCTGTATAATAACATTAGTCAATTGGGGAAATCAGACACTGTCACTGATTATATTTTTCTACATCCCTAGCCAGTGCTTCATTGCTTGTGCTGATGAGGTGCCGTTCAACAGCCAAAATGGTACAGTGATGTTAAAGTTTTTTTGAAGGAGTTTTTTTTAAATAGTTTTCTGAAATAACTTTAACTTATTATCATACCTTACCTAATAATCATTAGGTTTAGGGGATTTGTCGGATCTTCAGATGGCAGCAAGAAACTCATTGTGTAGGCACCCATTTGCCAAACGTTTTTGTAGTTTTTTTTCCTTTTAAGGAATGTCACAAATAAGAAATGCACAACAAGCATAACAATGTTCTGGCTTGAATAATCAATAAAACAAGCCAAACTATTTCTGCTCTCTGATCACAACTAAATATAATAATCACATGTGTATTGTCGGGTTTTCATTTTAGCTGTACCAGATATTTAAACAGAGGTTGAAAAAAACTGGTTTTAAAATACTATGTTACTTGCAAAATGACAAACTGAATCAGGTCCAAAAAGTTTTAATCATTATTCTCATGCAATGTAATCTTGCACCACTGTGCACATATGGTGTGCTGTTGATGGTTGTGTGGCTCTCTTAAAGGAAAGGAAAGAACTATTAAATCTGAAAACGTAGCTTTACTCAGTATAATAAAATTAGCCAACTGGGGAAATCAGAGACTGTGTCACTGATTATATTTTTCCACATCCCTAGCCAGTGCTTCATTGCTTGTGCTGATAAGGTGCCATTCAACAGCCAAAATGGTACAGTGACGTAAAGCATATATGGCAGGTCAAGGGTGATGGTTATGACTCCCCTACATTAGCTTCTAAATGGAATTTGACATTCATCAATAAAAGCCCCTAGCTATTTTCACCAGACTGGCTTCCAAAACCTGACACTGTCTCCGTTCTTTCAGAGGGTAAGTCTTTAACATATTCAATAATCCTTATCATGTGTCACTGGAAGGTTAATGTGCACGGCAGTGTGTAGTCCTGGCAGTAATGGTATTCTTGAATTTAGTAGTGCCATCTGTGGTATTGTAGAATAAAACCAAAGTGAAGTGGGTCTGGATTGTTTTTGCAGGCTTCATCTAAACCACCTGCTTTGACACATTTAGGACAGGTCCACGTCAAGGCCTTTAATTGTTTAAGAACCAACAATAGAAATCTCTGCAAAAGGGGAAGTTAAATTGATAAAACAAAACATCCTAACAAACAAGTGTAAAACCATCTTCACAAGTGCTATATGGTGTATACAAATAATTCCAATTGTCAGCATTTTAAATCTGTGCTCTCGCGGCAGGTTATTTTTGACACACATACTTGAAGCAATGTACCAAGACTCTTCAAATACAATGTCTGCTGTAAGCTGTCACTGCACAGGGCTCCAGGATATTTAAACCGAGGAGAAGAATTCATTCCTCACTGCTGGAACACACCGGGTCATTCCAGCGACAAACCACACCTCATTGTGTCTGTTTAATATGGTCATTGACTGCAAGAAAGAAATGCACACAAATTATTTATTGTACAATATAAAACACGTTTTGTGATTCTTTGTTGAGAAGACGATGATTTGTTACCTGTTATCCAGCAGCATAGTGGAAGCCTTTGTGTACTCTGCACACGACTAAGTCAAGGGCGAGGACAGACTGCTTGCTTTGTTTCGGTCAGACATGCTCGTCATCCATCCTCCATAGGTGCCGACGTACACCTTCATATCTGCCATCTGGTGGATGTATAACAAATGAGGGGGGGG
>NC_045747.1:11523243-11536782 GCF_008692095.1 Etheostoma spectabile
ATCTGAAAACATAGCTTTACGCTGATAATACATAGTCAATTGGGGGAAATCAGACACTGCATCGATTTATTTTTTACATCCTAGCCAGTGCTTCATTGCTTGTGCTGAGGAGTGCCGTTCAACAGCCAAAATGGGACAGTGATGTTAAAGTTTTTTGAAGGAGTTTTTTTAAATAGTTTTCTGAAATAACTTTATATTATCATACCTTACAATAATCATTAGGTTTAGGGGATTTGTCGGATCTTCAGATGGCAGAAGAAACTCATTGTGTGAGGCACCCATTTGCCAAACGTTTTTGTAGTTTTTTCCTTTTAAGGAATGTCACAAATAAGAAATGCACAACAAGCATAACATGTTCTGGCTGATAATCAATAAAACAAGCCAAAATTTCGCTCTCTGACACAACTAAATATAAATAATCACATGTGTTATTGTCGGGTTTTCATTTTAGCTGTACCAGATATTTAAACAGAGGTTGAAAAAAACTGGTTTTAAAATACTATGTTCATTGCAAAATGACAAACGAACAGGCCAAAAAGTTTTATCATATTCTCATGCAAGTATCTTGCACCACTGTGCACATAGGTGTGCTGTTGATGGTTGTGTGGCTCTCTTAAAGAAAGGAAAAGAACTATTAATCTGAAAAAGCTAGCTTTACTCAGTATAATAAAATTAGCCAACTGGGGAAATCAGAGACTGTGTCACTGATTATATTTTTCCACATCCCTAGCCAGTGCTCATTGCTTGTGCTGATAAGGGGCATTAACAGCCAAAATGGTACAGTGACGTAAAGCATATATGGCAGGTCAAGGGTGGATGGTTATGACTCCCTCACATTAGCTTCTAAATGGAATGTGACATTCATCAATAAATAGCCCCTACGCTATTTTCACCAGACTGGCTTCCAAAACCTGACCACTGTCCCGTTCTTTCAGAGGGTAAGTCTTTAACATATTCAATAATCCTTTCATGTGTCCTGGAAAGGTTAATGTGCACGGCAGTGTGTAGTCCTGGCAGTAATGGTATTCTTGAATTTAGTAGTGCCATCTGGTGGTATTGTAAATAAAACCAAAGTGAAAGGGTCTGGATTGTTTTTGCAGGGTTCATCTAACCACCTGCTTTTGACACATTTAGGACAGGTCCAACGTCAAGGCCTTTAATTGTTTAAGAACAACATAGAAATCTCTGCAAAGGGGAAGTTAAATTGTAAAAAAAATTAATAAAACCAAAAATCCTACAAGAAGTGTAAACCATCTCACAAGTGCTAATGGTGATACAAATAATTCCAATTTGTCGCATTGTTTAATCTGTGCTCTCGTGGCAGGTATTATTTGACACACATATGACTTGAAGCAATGTACCAAGAATCTTCAAATACAATGTCTGCTGTAAGCTGTACTGCACAGGGCTCAGGATATTTAAACCGAGGAGAAGAATTCATTCCTCATGCTGGAACACACCGGGTCATTCCCAGCGACAAACCACACATCATTGTGTCTGTTTAATATGGTCATTGGACTGCAAGAAAGAAATGCACACACATAATTTATTGTACATATAAAACACATGTTTGTGATTCTTTGTTGAGAAGACGATGATTTGTTACCTGTTATATCCAGCAGCATAGTGGAAGCCTTTGTGTACTCTGCACCGACTAAGTCAAGGGCGGAGGACAGACTGCTTGCTTTGTTTCTGTCAGACATGTCGTCATCCATCCTCCATAGGTCCGTACGTACACCTCATATCTGCCATCTGGGGATGTACACCTGCAATTCAGCAAAGTTAGATTAGAGCGAAGGAGACTTCACAGAAGTAAAAAACATGACTTGGCATTAACCAAAGAAAGTTGGATGTGGTTGTGTTTTTCAAATAACCTTACCTTATTATCATGAGGTTAGGGTATTTGTCTGATCTCAGCGGCAGCAAGAAACTCATTGTGTAGGTGCCCGTTTGCAAAAATACATGTCCTCGGAAATTTTATTAAATACAGGAGCTGTCATTTTAATTTTCTTTCCTGAATGTAAACATTGAAAATACAAAACGTTTTTAGGTTCTTTTCCTTTTAAGAAATGTCACAAATAGGAAATGCACAACAAGCATAACATGTTCTGGCTTGAATATCCAATAAAACGAGCAAACCATTCCTACTCTGTATCACAACTAAACAGTAATCACATGTGTATTGTTGTGGGTTTTAATTTTAGCTGTACCAGAAATTAAACGGAGGCTGAAAAATGGTTTAAAGTACTATGTTCCTTGCAAACTGACAAACTGAATCAGTTTCCAATTCTTTGAAACTACATCTTTCAAAAAACTAAATAAAACTAAAATAATACGCACCATTCTCGTTGGCACCGAAAGTAGTTAAACAGTCGTTTGAATGCTCTCATCATTGCAATCCATGAATATGGAATTCTCTTCAGTTGAAAACCCATTTCACCGAGTCATAGTGACGGACCTTAGAGACATGATTAAACTGAAGGAGAGGGTATTTGAAGGTTTATGGCACTTCAAATGTAAAAAAGCTTCTCTAGGCTCAGACCCACTTACCTCATAGTTGTCAGTTACAAATCAGATCAAACAGCAGGCACTGTTCTGTGTCAGTACAGAACTCCAACTGAGATGATTTGGAATTTATAAGGAAACATTAAAAAAGGCACAGATAGAGAACATACTGTCTGTATGAGGTATACAACATTATGTAACCATATCTTGCTACGACCTGGGTACAAATTATTAATATCTAAATTCCAAGAATCCCATTCATGAGCTGATATAGTACCTTTAATTTTTTTTTTTTGGTTCAACACAGTTTGGTCAATGATCTCTAAAAATGAGGATTAACTTGAGGATCTTACCCAATTCTGGCCTCAGCTGTTAGCACCAACAGAAAGCCAACTAGCCCTGATAGATAAATCCTGAAAACACCACATATAGAGTAGAGTGTGACTTAACAAGGCAATTTTGTTCATCCAGTAAAAAAAAAAAAAAGAACAGTTTCCACACAGAACTTAAGCTTAGTTCATGCCCAGAAATTCCTATTCAATGTTACATCTAAGACAATCTGGAGATAAAAGTACTTACATCGTGGCAGAGTGTTCTGTGCTTTCGAAAATCAGATCTTTGCAGTCTGGTCCAAAGCAACAGTTTATTCCAACTCTGCTTATAAAAGGACACTGGCACTCCCTAAACCACAACACAAACCAGCAATGTGAGTATCACACAAACAAAAAACTGGGAAGAATTGTGAAAGAAACAGACAGACACGTTTGACTGTGTTATTGACATATTTTGTACCTTAAACATACAAACCAGATAAGCAACTTTCAAGTTCAGTTTGGTTGAGACAGACAGAGAAGTGTAGTCTGCAGGTCTCAGTATGATGTAGGTTCTCTATTAAGGACTAAAAGTCCAATCTCTCAAGTTTATGATAAATAAAACCAAGAAACCTTGTAATAACAAATGTCCTTCATAAAGAATAGGTAAAATGCATGAACTTTGACATTGGGTCATAGTTAGTGGTGTGTTCACTAACAGCATTACAGAAAGATGTTTGGATATTCTTCCGTCGACGTATTGTAATGGTGAAATTGTTTTTTTGTGACAATGTCAACAAAAACTGAACGTGTATACTTTGTAAAGATAAATTTATGGCAGAGTTGATACATGGATTGCGATACATTGTACAGGTGTAGTGAATATAGTGGCCACAAAGTACAATAACAAATAGAATTGTCAGTAAGGAGACAAATACTTCCCATGTTCCCATGCAATATTTATTTTACCACTACATTGTACAATATGTCCTGTTGACCAGGGTGGTCATACAACGATAAAACAGGCTTGGAGAGAAATGATGGACTTGATACCTAAGATTTATGTCACAAGAGAAGTTTATATTGTACCTTTTGTTAACACGTTCACGTGATTTGACTTTTTTGACATACATCACAATTTCATAATTTTGACATACTGTACTAAAACTTTTTATCGCTGTTTTGACATTTTTGAGCCATCTACCACCAGGCCCAGGCTGCAAGCCATCTACCACCAGGCAAAGGAGCACGGCTAACACTAGGTCAAGAGCAGCCATCTCCACCAGGCCCAGGAGCAGCCAGCTAGCACAGGTCCAGGAGCAAGCAGCTCCACCAGCACTAGGAGCAGCCAGCTACCACCAGGCTCGGAGCAGCCAGCTAAGACAGGCCCAGGAGCAACCTTTACCACCAGGCCCAGAGCAGCCAGCTACCACCAGGCCAAGGAGCAGCATCTACCACACAAAAAAAATGCAATTTACCGATGAGGTGAGGAGATCAAGAAATCTCTGGACTTCTTGTCGGCAGAGATTTTAACTGTTGCAGCACAGCAGAAGAAAATCATGGATCGATGAATGAAATCAACGCTAAAGAGGCAAAACGTGTACAAGGACTGAAAGATCGCTTTTTTGGAGACTCAAGTTGCTGACCTCGAGCAATACTCCAGAATTAACAATGGATTATCAGCGGCTGAGAACCAGACACCAGAACTATGCCAGGGTGGCTGCGGATGCTGGGCACACCCGCTGCCAGAGCAGTGAAGCTACTGAGGAGGAGAAGGAGACGCTGGAACAACAGGGTATTGCTTTTTGGACCGCAAAGGCAATTATGTTGACATGCCGGGGACATTGAGGATTGCATACTCTGCCAAGCAAAAACAAATGCCACTCCATTGGTAATATCCGGTTCACTAACAGAAAGAAAAAGTCAGCACTTCTCAGACAAGGAAGGAAATAAAAAGGCACCCAAGTTATATCAAAGAAAAACTCACCTTGAAAATGCGACATCGCCCAAAAAAGCGTGTATACTCAGAAAACAACACAAGATCCAGGAAACAGGGCAAGAAATTGTATAGATATACATCAAACTCAGGGTCGAGCCTGAGGGAGCAAAAGTGCTTCTCATCAGAGACATCACCGAGCTGGATAAATTTGAAGAAGGAATGAATCAAGAGCAACATGCCGCATAAGGTAACTGCATACAAACTGATTGAACGTATCACACACAATGATCATGGCAACTTGGACAAAAACGTATCTGTTGATATGACAAACTGAACTTGGAAACTTCAAATACACAGAACATAACCACAAGACACTGAACAACATGACCCAGATAATAATTCTACATAGGTACTCACTGCCAGTGTGAATATACACAGTGGAGCAGTTAAAAAAATAGATAAAAATGGACACCACAAAATCAGTTATACATTCAACAGCAGGAGCCTTATGCAAACCTTCAAAATCAACAATGCCTAAACAATGGGAAAGAAGTTACAGCAATGCAATAACAGAGACTGGCTCACAGTAGAAGAACAGGAGTTGGTGGAGATCGAGGGATATGAACTGTCATTCATCAATAGGAACAATCAAAGGGTGGGGGGTTGCATTATGTTTTGACCAAGATATTAATGTCAATAGGTATTAAAATGTCTTTTGTTTTAGATACAATCATGATCATCACAGTACAATGAAATGGAAAACACTAAAACACTTCTGATTAGTTGCATATATAGAAAATGGGATCAAATATGACATGTTTAAGGAAAAAATTACAAAAAAATTCAGTAAAAGAATAACAAAATGTTTTTTATCTGTGGAGACTTCAATACTGACTGCTCAACCACACAGACCACAACAAAACTACAGAGTCATTAAGGGATGTACAGTACTGGTGTATTCCTCAATCACTCGACCCAACCAGAATTACAACCGGCAGTGCTACACTAATTGATACCTAATTTACCAATGTGATTGACTGTTAAGTTGAAGTGACAATAATAACACAACGTCAGTGATCATCTGCCGTTTTTGCAAACTTACCTAGCTACACCAAGACCAGGAAGAGAAACAACATTTACACAATGAGACACAGAACCAAGAAAAACATCAATACATTAAGAGGACTTATTGAAGCAGGACTGAGGCAAAGTGTACGTAGATAATGATTATGATTCATTCTTGATTGTAACATCACTTATGATAAAAAAAAACTGTCCTCTAGTAAGAAAAGGCAAAACAGAAACTGATGATAAACGTGGATAACTAACGGATATAAATGCATGAGAAGAAAAAGTATTAATAAGAGTTTTTAAGAAGAAGACAAAAGAAGCAGAAATAACATAAGATATACAAAAACAAACTGACCAGAATCATGAAGCAATAAAAAGAAATATTATTGTAAAATACCAGAGGACAACAGAAGTAATATAAGAAACACCTGGAAGGTACATAAATGAAATTATCAAGAATAAATAAGGAAAAAGTAGACACTAAATATTCCTGACAAAAAAAACTATATAGAGGTTAAGGATATGAACTTACTGCAAATAAATTTAAGGATTATTTTGTTGGCGAGTGTCTCAGAATAGCTGGGGAGTTTACAAAGACTGGCAAAATGAATGATGTGTTAAGCAAGAATGAAATATTAATGAATCTGATTGTTAGGAAATGACGAAAAATAAATTATTGAGATTGTTAACAAAAATTAAGAGTGAAAAATCCACTGACTGGAATGGTATTGACGTTTTATGGTCCAAAGTATTATTGCTGTGTTGTCAAACCCTACGCATGGACGTATCAATCTCTGAAAATGGAGTCTTTCAGATAAAACGAAAATGGCAAAGATGATACCCATAACAAGGCTGGTGAAAAACATACATTTCAAACTACAGCCTGTTTCATTGCCCATCCAATTCTCAAAAATCACGAAAAAATATTTTTCAAGGATTGATAGTTTATTACTAAAAAAATATCTTTGTGATCAGCAACATGGGTCAGGGCTAATGGACAACTTCACATGCAATTATCATTTGTAGAAGAATTCACAGCAATGAACAAAAAAGTGCAGTGGGGATATTCTTGGATCTTAAAAGGCATGATACACTAGACACCATTGCCTGATAGTGAAATTACACAAATATGGAATTAGGGGGACTGACATCAGGTAAATAGCTACTTTCAGACAGAAACACACTATGTTGAATTGCAAAACCATAAATCAAAGGTAAAGAAACACCTGTGGGGTCCAAACGGGGTCATGTTGGGACCATGTGTTGTAACTTGTATAGAATAATGTGTGGAAGCTGTCAACAAACTGACAACCATTTTATTTGCTGATGATACTAATTTAATCTGTCTGGGGAAATTGGAACAACTCTTGGATAAAGCGAAAAGAATTAAAAAAAAGATGAAGAGCTGGTTTGATGCTAATAAACTAACATGACTTAAGTAAAACTACATTATAAATTGGTAATCGTGCCCAACTTTACACAAAAACTATGATACATTATATTAGACCTCTTATGATACTTGAAAATATATCATTTTCTCGACTAAATTTTTACCCCTAAAAAGTGCTGCAGTTTCAATCCTTTTGCCCTCTGGGATGACCTGAGGTCATTGTGAAGCTAACACTCTCAATTTGTTGTTTCTAGTGGCATTGTGACACTAGGCCTATCTGACACAGAGCTTCAGAGGTTAGAACACAGAATTTCTATTTCGTCCAGGTAAATCATCTGAAAATTAATAAAACACACACTGTAAGCATATACATGGGCTCACCACTAAAATAGTACTAGCCATATATCAACTTAGAACAGAAAAAATCCAGAAGAAAATTACTTATAAAAGGATTTTATATGATATTCTACAGATATGTCTGTGGTTTGGCTATTTCTATTCTAAAAAAGCCAAAAAGTGCAAATAACATAACTTCTGAATACAAAAACACATCACATCACTCACACACGCCTAAAAGAAGTACTACTAGATTTATAGGAATAAGTAATCATAATTTGATGAAATGGTGAAATGCCATAAGACGGCCTTATTTTGCAATGAAAGGGATGGAGACCACCCAGGGATAGTTTTTGGCCATGTTGATATCATCAACTCGATTCTGATGGCTAACCGGGATGCCAGTTTTATGACCTCTTCTAATTTGTGGGATCTAGTATGCCTTTTCCCACGTGGGCCCAATGGGGACTGTATGATATTATTGGCTTAGTTGAGTGTATCTCTTGATAGAATGATGCTATTGGCTAGCAACAAGGTTTATTGGAAACTGCAGACGCCACAGATTCTACTGGTGTGTCGACATGATTTCTAGCGCGCACAGGGAAAAAGTTACAAACGATAGAAAAAGAGAAATGATGCACTATCTAGATTCTGAACGTCAAACTTGGCCAGAAACTACAAGATTGTGAGGGGACCAGAATAGGATTACAAGGCTTGGATATTCTAATACCTTGGACTGTTGGGCATGTAGGAAAACAAGTCTTGGTGAAACTTTCACAGCTGGATTAAAGACACGAGGAGACAGGTAGGAAACACACTCGATTAGACTCGAATCTGTCTGTGTTTCTTACTTCATAACGTGATTATAACCGCTGTAAGTCACCTCATTGCTTTTGTGTGGGCTCGATGGAATCATGAGACTTTAAGCTTTCTAAAGATGTATGACTTGAGCGTGTTTATGCGGTTTAATGCAAGTATAACGTCCTTTTATGGTGTGTTCCAATTTCGAACCACTAGTGGCACAATGAAAACAAACAGGCTTTAGATTGAAAGAGTAAAAGAACTTAAATGTCTGGGAGTCATAATCAATGAAAAATTAGTTGGAAGCCACATATAACTATATTATGGAAAATATCCAAATCAATTGCTATACTGTATAAAACCAATTATTTATTAATTCAATCCTCATGTATACGCCGTATTGTATCTCATATTCCAGTCATTACTTACTGTTTGGAGGTATGGGGAAGCACTTACAAAAGGAACCCTGAACCTATAATCATTCTTCAAAAGAGAGCCTTAAGAATTGTAAAAAAACCACATATAGAGCACCAATTAATCCACTATTTATTAAATTAAAAGCACAAAATTCAGGACATTGTTGATAAAACTGCACAAATGATGTACAAAATAATAACATCAACTACAGAACAGTATCACGGGATGTTTCAAATAGAGAGAGAAAACATCATTAAGAGGAACATGTATAAAGAAAAATTATAAGAAACAAATGATAAATATCACTGCATCCACACAAAGAGTGCCTTTATGGAACAGCTGCAGTGAAGAGATGAATCATCTACAACAATGAGCAATTCAAGAGATATTTAAAATGAATATATTAGAGGGATACGAAAGGATTTAAAGGATAGGGTGTCTAATGACGTGTGTTATTGCGATTTATATACTAATATATTTTATAATAATATATCTATTACTAAATCTAGTATGGATGTATCATTATTTAATCTGTGTAGAGAGATGGTATAGAAAGAGAAGAAAGGAAGGAAAGAACAAAAAACAGTGTAAATGTGTGTGTGTGTATGCATCTGTGTTCATGATGTGTAAATAAATGAAGCATAAGATTACTAAATTATAAAGTAGAGAAAGGGGTGGACCTGATAAGTTGTTTATCAACTTCTTCCTACTTTTTTTGACCTGGGGAATTTTTTTTCTTTGAATGACTTTTGACTTTGAAAGATTGTACTGAGGAGTACATGGCCTTATACTATATCTGTATTTTAATTACATGTGTTGCATGAAGCATGTATATAAATCTTTTGTTTTAATAATTTTTTTACATGTTCAATAAACTCTAAACTATCCTATAACTACTATAGTAGACGTTTTACCTTTTTTGACAGGCTATACCTTGACCTTTTTATCATATTTACGTACTAGCTATGCCATTTTAACCATTTTCGAAATGCTATACCATGACTTTTTTATACTTTTTCCAAATTCTGTACTGTTTCTTATGTGCACTGGACTTTTATTCTTGTGTTTTATGTGTCTATTTTTTAACTGTCTATTCATGTGTTTTACCGTTTTTAAGCTATGAATTTAACTGTTTTACTTGTGTTTTATCTGTTTAACTGATTTTGTGTAAAGCACTTTGAATGCCCTGTTGCTGAAATGTGCTATACAAATAAAGCTGCCTTGCCTGCCTTGCCTATGACTTACTTATTATTTTTTGACATACTGTAATATGACATTTTTCAACATACTATACTGACTTTCTCATCACATTTTTTGACATGCTTTATACTACAACTTTTTCAATCACTTTTTTATATGCTGTAGATAACTTTTTTATCACTTTTTGACTTACCAGTATGATCTTTTCACCTTTTTTGACATACCAAACCATGACATTTATATCACTTTTTTCGACACACTACACTAGGACATTTTATCACTTTTTGACATTCTATACTATCACTTTTTATCACTTTTTTCAACATACTTTAGTAGTCTTTTTATCCTTTTTTCAAATTTAGTATGTCGTTTTATCACTTTTCTCAACATACTTTAGTATGTCTTTTTATCACTTTTTTGACATACTATACTATGATGTTTTATGACATACCATACTCTGACTTTCAACATACTATACTTTGACTTTTTTTATCATTATTTTGACACACATACCATGACATTTTGGAAATACTATCTATGACTATTTATGACTATTTCGACATACTACATTGGGACTTTTTCAACATTCTAAACTATAACTCTTTCATGCAATTTTCAACACACTGGACTATGACTTTTTATCACTTGTTTAACATACTATACCATGTAATTTTTCGACTTATTTTAACATACTATAATGTGAGTTTTTTTCCAATACTATACTATTATTTTTATACACATTTTTCACATGATACATGTCTTTTTATCACTTTTTTCAACATACTATGCTATGACTTTTGATCACTTTATCAAAATAGTCTACTTCTACTTTTCATCACGTTTTTTGACATGCTGTACTGTGACTTTTTTATCCTTTATTCAAAAAATTACTCTATTCTATTTTATCATTTTTTGACTACTGTACTCTGACTTTTCAAATACTATACTTTAACTGTGGAGTCACGTTTTTGAAATACTGTGATATTGAACTATTTTATGACTAATTAGACATACTACATTGTGACTTTTTGACACTGTACATTACTTTTTCATAAATCTTTGTCAGCATACCATGACTTTTTTGACGTAAGTATACTATGAATTTTATCCCTTTATTCGGACACCATACTATGAGTTCTTAGTCATGTTTGACATGCATGCAATAGCCTTTTTCAACATTCTATACTAGGACTTTATACCCCTTTTTCGACATACTAAACTATGACATTTTTATCAATTTATCCTATACTATGATTTTGAATCACTTATTCAACATAGTATACTTTGACTTTTTTACGACTTTCTAACAAAAAACTGAATATGAAGGGACCAATGTGGCACAAGGTATGAAATAAAGGTTGGGTGTTAATTGGAATTGTTAGCTACTGAAACACATACATGCTCCAGAGAGCAAATCCTGCTACATCTTCTTTTGTTCCTGTTTTCTCTTCTCTTTAATTCTTTACTTTAGTAAAGTGCATGATGCCAACCGTGAGTGAACTTCTAGCAGAACTGTCAGATTTGAGTATAATATTGCTGCTGATATACAGAAGTGTGTCATCAATTGTGGTTAATACTGTTGAGAAAAAAACAGTGCAGGGACCACTCTGTTACCAACATACCTTATTACCTCAGTTTGATTTGCTTGACTATGATCACAGATTACTTTACATAAGTCCTAGAGATCATTGCTATGAAACATGGACCATATTCAAGCTACTAATGTGAAATGTGGCTTGCACATGTACGTGATCAATATAATGTTGAACCACCTTCATGACATACATTCATTTGATACTATGCATCAAAGTGTAGCATTTTACTGTTGTTAAGCTGGTCAAGATAGAGCTAGTGTGAACTACTTTGTATACAGGACACGTACAAATATGCAGTACATACAGTCTAGATGGTCCCAGCTGAGGGGTCCGGCCCCTCCAAAGGTTCACAGGGTAAATCTGAGGCAACAAGACCAAATTAGGTTCAGATACAAATGTGTAGTCTTTTATTTTATTTTACTTTTCTCTGATATTTGCTTTTTTTGAGGTAAAACATTTTATGAATTCATTTCTTTAGGCCTTGAACGGTAAAAAAATAACAAAACCAGATGAAAAACTGGAGTCAGTTACAATTCTTACGTAAATGTACTTAGGTACTTTCCACCAGTGAACTTAAGTTAAACTGATGCATTTAATATTGTTTATTATTGACACTGTCACTGATTATATTTTTCCACATCCCTAGCCAGTGCTTCATTGCTTGTGCTGATAAGGTGCCATTCAACAGCCAAAATGGTACAGTGACGTTAAAGCATATATGGCAGGTCAAGGGTGGATGGTTATGACTCCCTCACATTAGCTTCTAAATGGAATTTGACATTCATCAATAAAATAGCCCCTACGCTATTTTCACCAGACTGGCTTCCAAAACCTGACACTGTCTCCGTTCTTTCAGAGGGTAAGTCTTTAACATATTCAATAATCCTTATCATGTGTCACTGGAAAGGTTAATGTGCACGGCAGTGTGTAGTCCTGGCAGTAATGGTATTCTTGAATTTAGTAGTGCCATCTGGTGGTATTGTAGAATAAAACCAAAGTGAAGTGAGTCTGGATTGTCTTTTGCAGGCTTCATCTAAACCACCTGCTTTTGACACATTTTAGGACAGGTCCAACGTCAAGGCCTTTAATTGTTTAAGAACCAACAATAGAAATCTCTGCAAAAGGGGAAGTTTATTGAATAAAACAGAAAACATCTAGCAAACTACTAGCAAGTGTAAAACCATCTTCACAAGTGCTATATGGTATACACAATTAATTCAAATCAATCAGCCTTTTTAAAATCTGTGCTCTCGCTGGCAGGTTATTTATTTGACACACTAAGACTTGAAGCAATGTACCAAGACGTTCTCTCTTCAAATACAATGTCTGCTGTAAGCTGTCACTGCACAGGGCTCAGGATATTTAAAACAGAGGAGAAGGATTCCTTTCCTCACTGCTGGAACACACCGGGTCATTCCCAACGACAAACCACACCTCATTGTGTCTGTTTAATATGGTCATTGGACTGCAAGAAAGAAATGCACACACATTAATTTATTGTACAATATAAAACACATGTTTTGTGATTCTTTGTTGAGAAGACGATGATTTGTTTACCTGTTATATCCAGCAGCATAGTGGAAGCCTTTGTTGTACTCTGCACCAACTAAGTCAAGGGCGGAGGAAAGACTGCTTGCTTTGTTTCTGTCAGACATGCTCGTCATCCATCCTCCATAGGTCCGTACGTACACCTTCATATCTGCCATCTGGTGGATGTACACCTGCAATTCAGCAAAGTTAGATTAGAGCTGAAGGTAGACTTCACAGAAGTAAAAAAAACGTGATCTTGGCATTAACCAAAAGAAAGTTGGATGTGTTTGTTTTTCAAATAACCTTACCTTATTATCATTAGGTTTAGGGGGATTTGTCTGATCTTCAGACGGCAGCAAGAAACTCATTGTGTAGGTGCCCGGTTGGAAAAATGACATGTCCTCGGAAATTTTCATAAGAACAGGAGCTGTCATTTTAATTTTC
>NC_045747.1:11536792-11536879 GCF_008692095.1 Etheostoma spectabile
AATGTAAACATTATGAAAATACAAAACTTTTTTTTTTTAGTTTTCTTTTTCCTTTTAAGAAATCACAAATAGGAAATGCACAACAAG
>NC_045747.1:11536889-11537811 GCF_008692095.1 Etheostoma spectabile
ACAGTGTTCTGGCTTGAATATCCAATAAAACGAGCCAAACCATTCCTACTCTCTGATCACAACTAAATACAGTAATCACATGTGTATTGTTGGGTTTTAATTTTAGCTGTACCAGAAATTTAAACGTAGGCTGAAAAAATGGTTTTAAAGTACTATGTTCCTTGCAAACTGACAAACTGAATCAGTTCCAATTCTTTGAAACTACATCTTTCAATAAAACAAAAATAAAACAAAAATAAATAACGCACCCTTCTCGTTGGCACCAGCAATGTAGTTAAACAGTCGTTTGAATGCTCTCATTGCTGCCATCCCCATGAATATGGAATTCTCTTCAGTTGAAACCCATTTCACCGAGTCATAGTGACGGACCTTAGAGACATGATTAAACATGAAGGAGAGGGTATTTTGAAGGTTTATGGCACTTCAAATGTGAAAAGGTTTCTCAATGGCTCAGACCCACTTACCTCATAGTTGTCAGTCTTACAAATCAGATCAAACAGCAGGCACTGTTCTGTCTCAGTACAGAACTCCAACTGAGATGAGTTTCTGTGGAATTATAAAGGAAACTATTAAAAAAGGCACAGATAGAGACATACTGTCTGTATGAGGTATACAACATTATTGTAACCATCATCTTTGCCATGATCTGGGTACAAATTATTAATATCTTAAAATTCCACAAGAATCCCATTCATGAGCTGATATAGTACCTTTGAATTTTTTTTTTTGGTTCAACACAGTTTTGGTCAAATGCATCTACTAAAAATGAGGATTAACTTGAGGTATCTTACCCAACTCTGGCCTCAGCTGTTAGCACCAACAGAAAGCCAACTAGCCCTGATAGATAAATCCTAAAACACACACATATAGAGTAGAGTGTGACTTAACAAGGCAATTTTGTTCATCCAGTAAAAAAAAAAAA
>NC_045747.1:11537821-11538773 GCF_008692095.1 Etheostoma spectabile
AGAACAGTTTCCACACAGAACTTAAGCTTAGTTCATGCACCAAGAAATTCCTTTTCAATGATTTACATCTAAGACAATCTGGAGATTAAAAAGTACTTACATCGTGGCAGAGTGTTCTGTGCTTTTGAAAATCAGATCTTTGCAGTCTGGTCCAAAGCAACAGTTTATTCCAACTCTGCTTATAAAAGGACAACTGGCCACTCCCTAAACCCACAACACAAACCAGCCAATGGAGTATCACACAAACAAAAACCTGGGAAGAATTGTGAAAGAAACAGACAGACACGTTTGACTGTGTTATTGAAATATTTTGTAATCTTAAACATACAAACCAGATAAGCAATTTTCAAAGTTCCGTTTTGGTTGAGACAGACAGAGAAGTGTAGTCTGGCAGGTCTCAGTATGATGTAGGTTCTCTATTCATGACTAAAAGTCCAATCTCTCAAATCGTTTATGATAAATAAAACCAAGAAACCTTGTAATTAACAAATGTCCTTCATAAAGAATAGGTAAAATGCATGAACTTTGACCATTGAGGTCATAGTTAGTGGTAGTGTTGCACTAACAGCATTACATTGAAAGATGTTTTGGATATTCTTCCGCCCTGACGTATTGTAAATGTGTGAAATTGTTTTTTTGTTGACAATGTCAACAAAAACTGAACGTTGTATACTTTGAAAAGGTAAAATTTATGGCAGAGTTGATACATTGGATTGCGATACATTGTACAGGTGTAGTGAATATAGTGGCCACCCAAAGTACAATAACAAATAGAATTGTCAGTAAAGGAGACAAATACTTCCCATGTTCCCATGCAATATTATTTTTACCACTACATTGTACAATATGTCCTGTTGACCCAGGGTGGTCATACAACGATAAAAACAGGCTTGGAGAGAAATGATGGACTTGATACCTAAGATTCATGTCACAAGAGAAGTTCTATTGTACC
>NC_045747.1:11538783-11540037 GCF_008692095.1 Etheostoma spectabile
CTATTGTACCTTTTGTTAACACAGTTCACGTGATTTGACTTTTTTGACATACTATCACAATTTCATTAATTTTTGACATACTGTACTATAAACTTTTTTATCGCTGTTTTGACATTTTTTGAGCCATCTACCACCAGGCCCAGGAGCAGCCATCTACCACCAGGCAAAGGAGCAGCCGGCTAACACTAGGTCAAGAGCAGCCATCTACCACCAGGCCCAGGAGCAGCCAGCTAGCACCAGGTCCAGGAGCAGCCAGCTTCCACCAGGCTCAGGAGCAGCCAGCTACCACCAGGCTCAGGAGCAGCCAGCTAAGACCAGGCCCAGGAGCAACCTTTACCACCAGGCCCAGGAGCAGCCAGCTACCACCAGGCCAAGGAGCAGCCATCTACCACACAAAAAAAATGCAATCTTACCCGATGAGGTTGAGGAGATCAAGAAATCTCTGGACTTCTTGTCGGCAGAGATTTCAACTGTTGCAGCACAGCAGAAGAAAATCATGGATCTGATGAATGAAATACAATCGCTAAAGAGGCAAAACGTGTACAAGGACTGAAAGATCGCTTTTCTGGAGACTCAAGTTGCTGACCTCGAGCAATACTCCAGAATTAACAATGTGATTATCAGCGGCCTGAGAACCAGACACCAGAACTATGCCAGGGTGGCTGCGGATGCTGGGCACACCGCTGCCAGAGCAAGTGAAGCTACTGAGGAGGAGAAGGAGACGCTGGAACAACAGGTTATTTGCTTTTTGGACAGCAAAGGCAATTATGTTGACAGCGGGGACATTGAGGATTGTCATACTCTGCCAAGCAAAAACAAATGGCCACTCCATTGGTAATATCCGGTTCACTAACAGAAAGAAAAAGTCAGCACTTCTCAGACAAGGAAGGAAATAAAAAGGCACCCAAGTTTATATCAAAGAACACCTCACCTTGAAAAATGCTGACATCGCCAAGAAAGCGTGTATACTCAGAAAACAACACAAGATCCAGGCAACATGGGCAAGAAATTGTAAGATATACATCAAACTTCATGGGTCGACGCCTGAGGGAGCAAAAGTGCTTCTCATCAGAGACATCACCGAGCTGGATAAATTTGAAGAAGGAATGAATCAAGAGCAACATAGGCCTGCATAAGGTAACTGCATACAAACTGAATTGAACGTATCACACACAATGATCATGGCAAACTTGGACAAAAACGTATCTGTTGCATATGACAAACTGAACTTGGAAACTTTCAAATACACAGAAC
>NC_045747.1:11540047-11541057 GCF_008692095.1 Etheostoma spectabile
AGACACTGAAAACAACATTGACCCAGATAATAATTTCTACATAGGTACTCACTGCCAGTGTGAATATTACACAGTTGAGCAGTTAAAAAAATAGATAAAAATGGACAACACAAAATCAGTTATACATTTCAACAGCAGGAGCCTTATTGCAAACCTTTCAAAAATCCAACAATGCCTAAAACCAATGGGAAAGAAGTTCACAGCAATTGCAATAACAGAGACTTGGCTCACAGTAGAAGAACAGGAGTTGGTGGAGATCGAGGGATATGAACTGTCATTCATCAATAGGAAACAATCAAAGGGTGGGGGGTTGCATTATGTTTTGACCAAAGATATTAATGTCAAATAGTTAATAAAATGTCTTTTGTTTTAGATACAATCATGACATCATCAGTACAAATTGAAATGGAAAAATCTAAAAACATTCTGATTAGTTGCATATATAGAAAAATGGGATCAAATATTGACATGTTTAAGGAAAAAATTACAAAAATATTCAGTAAAAGCAATAACAAAATGTTTTTTTTATCTGTGGAGACTTCAATATTGACTTGCTCAACCCACAAGACCACAACAAAACTACAGAGTTCATTAAGCTGATGTACAGTACTGGTTTGTATTCCTCAATCACTCGACCAACCAGAATTACAACCGGCAGTGCTACACTAATTGATAACATATTTACCAATGTGATTGACTGTTAAGTTGAAAGTGGACTAATAATAAACAACGTCAGTGATCATCTGCCAGTTTTTGCAAACTTACATAGCTACACCAAGACCAGGAAGGACAACAACATTTACACAATGACTAGACACAGAACCCAAGAAAACATCAATACATTTAAAGAGGACTTATTGAAGCAGGACTGAGGCAAAGTGTACGTAGATAATGATTATGATTCATTCTTGATTGTTGTAACATCACTTTATGAAAAAAACTGTCCTCTAGTAAAGAAAAAGGCAAAACAGAAATCTGATGATAAACCGTGGATAACTAACGGAATATTA
>NC_045747.1:11541067-11541833 GCF_008692095.1 Etheostoma spectabile
GTAAGAAGAAAAATGTATTATATAAAGAGTTTTTAAAGAAGAAGACAAAAGAAGCAGAAAATTAACATAAGATATACAAAAACAAACTGACCAGAATCATGAGAAGCAATAAAAAGAAATATTATTGTAAATTACCAGAGGACAACAGAAGTAATATAAGAAACACCTGGAAGGTACTAAATGAAATTATCAAGAATAATAAAGGCAAAAAAGTAGACACTAACTATTTCCTGACAAAAAAACTATATAGAGGTTAAGGATATGAACTTAGCTGCAAATAAATTTAAGGATTATTTTGTTGGAGTTGGTCCAGAATTAGCTGGGGAGTTTACAAAGACTGGCAAAATGAATGATGTGTTAAGCAAGAATGTAAATATTAATGAATCTATGTTTGTTAAGGAAACTGACGAAAAATAAATTATTGAGATTGTTAACAAAATTTAAGAGTGAAAAATCCACTGACTGGAATGGTATTGACCTGTTTATGGTCCAAAGTATTATTGGCTGTGTTGTCAAACCTCTAACGCATGTACGTAATCAATCTCTGAAAACTGGAGTCTTTCCAGATAAAACGAAAATGGCAAAGATGATACCCATATACAAGGCTGGTGAAAAACATACACTTTCAAACTACAGACCTGTTTCATTGCCATCCCAATTCTCAAAAATACTAGAAAAAATATTTTCTACAAGGATTGATAGTTTTATTACTAAACATAATATTCTTTGTGATCAGCAACATGGGTTCAGGGCTAATAGGACAACT
>NC_045747.1:11541843-11541979 GCF_008692095.1 Etheostoma spectabile
GCAATTATTCAATTTGTAGAAGAAATATCCACAGCAATAGAACAAAAAATGTGCAGTGGGGATATTCTTGGATCTTAAAAAGGCATTTGATACACTAGACCACAATTTGCTGATCATGAAATTACACAAATATGGA
>NC_045747.1:11541989-11542189 GCF_008692095.1 Etheostoma spectabile
CTGCACTTTCATGGTTAAATAGCTACTTTCAGAACAGAACACACTATGTTGAATTGCAAAACCATAAATCAAAGGTAAAGAAAATCACCTGTGGGGTCCAACAGGGGTCAGTGTTGGGACCATTGTTGTTTAACTTGTATATAAATAATGTGTGGAAGCTGTCAACAAACTGACAACCATTTTATTTGCTGATGATACTA
>NC_045747.1:11542199-11542279 GCF_008692095.1 Etheostoma spectabile
TCTGTTCTGGGGAAAATTTGGAACAACTCTTGGATAAAGCAGAAAATGAATTAAAAAAAAAGATGAAGAGCTGGTTTGAT
>NC_045747.1:11542289-11543322 GCF_008692095.1 Etheostoma spectabile
TAACACTGAACTTAAGTAAAACTACATTTATAATTTTTGGTAATCGTGCCACAACTTTACACAAAAGACTTATGATACATTATATTAGACCTCTTATGATACACTTGAAAATATATCATTTTCTCGACTAAATTTTTACCCCCTAAAAAGTGCTGCAGTTTCCACATCCTTTTGCCCTCTGGGATGACCCTGAGGTCATTGTGAAGCTAACACTCTCAATTTGTTGTTTCTAGTGGCATTGTGACACTAGGCCTTACTGACACAGAGCTTCAGAGGTTAGAACACAGAATTTCTATTTCCGTCCAGGTAAATCATCTGAAAAATTAATAAAAAACACTACTGTAAGCATATTACATGGGCTACACACTAAAATAGTACCCTAGCCACATATCTCAACTTAGAACAGAAAAAATCCAGAAGAAATTCCTTATAAATGGATTTTATATGAATGTATTTCTACGATATGTCTGTGCGTTTGTCTTATTTCTATTTCTAAAAAAGCCCAAAAGTGCTAAATACATAACTTCTGAAATACAAAACACATCCACATCACTCACACACGCCTAAAAGAAGTACATATAGATTTATAGGAATAAGTATCATAATTTGATGAAATGGTGAAATGCCATAAGACGGCCTATTTTTTGCAATGAAAGGGCTGAGACCATCCCAGGGAAGTTTTTTCTGGCCATGTTTGATATCAATCAACTCGTATTCTGATTGGCTACACAGGGATGCCAGTTTTATGACCTCTTCTTCTAATTGTGTGGATCTACTGTCATTCTTTCCCAGTGGGCCCAATGGGGACTGTATGATATTTGGCTTAGTTTGAGTGTATCTCTTGATAGAATGATGCTATTGGCTAGCAACAAGGTTTATTGAAACTCAGACAGCCACGCTTCTACTGGTGTGTCGACATGATTTCTAGCGCGCACAGGGAAAAAGTTACAAACGATAGAAAACGAGAAATGATGCACTATCTAGATTTCTGAACGTCAAAACTTGGCCAGAAACTACAAGATTGTGAGGGGAC
>NC_045747.1:11543332-11543442 GCF_008692095.1 Etheostoma spectabile
TGGATTACAAGGCTTGGATATTCTAATACCTTGGACTGTTGGGCATGTAGGAAACCAAGTCTTTGGTGAACTTTCACAGCTGTGATTAAAGACACGAGGAGACAGGTAGG
>NC_045747.1:11543452-11543607 GCF_008692095.1 Etheostoma spectabile
TCGATTAGACTCGAATCTGTCTGTGTTTCTTAACTTCATAACGTGATTATAACCGCTGTAAGTCACCTCATTGCTTTGTGTGTGGGCTCGATGGAATCATGAGACTTTAAGCTTTCTAAAGATGTATGACTTGAGCGTGTTTATGACGGTTTAAT
>NC_045747.1:11543617-11544245 GCF_008692095.1 Etheostoma spectabile
ATAACGTCCTTTTATGGTGTGTTCCAATTTCGAACCACTAGTGGCACAATGAAAACAAACAGGCTTTAGATTGAAAGAGTAAAAGAACTTAAATGTCTGGGAGTCATAATCAATGAAAAATTATGTTGGAAGCCACATATACACTATATTATGGTAAAATATCCAAATCAATTGCTATACTGTATAAAACCAATTATTTATTAATTCAATCCTCATTGTATACGCTGTATTGTTACTTCATACTTCCATGCATTACTTACTGTTTGGAGGTATGGGGAAGCACTTACAAAAGGAACCCTGAACCTATACTCATTCTTCAAAAGAGAGCCTTAAGAATTGTAAATAAAACCACATATAGAGCACCAATTAATCCACTATTTATTAAATTAAAAGCACTAAAATTCAGAGACATTGTTGACTTTAAAACTGCACAAATGATGTACAAAATAAATAATCATCAACTACCGAACAGTATCACAGGGATGTTTCAAATAAGAGAGAGAAAACATCATTTAAGAGGAACATTTGTATATAAAGAAAAACTTATAAGAACAAATGATAAATATCACTGCATCACAACTAAAAGAGTGCCTTTATGGAACAGCTGCAGTGAAGAGATGAAATCATC
>NC_045747.1:11544255-11544520 GCF_008692095.1 Etheostoma spectabile
GAGCAATTTCAAGAGATTATTTAAAATGAATATATTAGAGGGATACGAAAAGGATTTAAAGTGATAGTGTTGTCTAATGACTGTGTGGTTTATTGGCATTTATATACTAATATATTTATATACTAATATATCTATATACTAAATCTAGTATGGATGTATCATTATTTAATCTGCTGTAGAGAGATGGTATAGAAAGAAGAAGAAAGGGAAGGAAAGAAACAAAAACAGTGTAAATGTGTGTGTGTGTGTATGCATCTGTGTCTAT
>NC_045747.1:11544530-11551103 GCF_008692095.1 Etheostoma spectabile
TAACTGAAGCATAAGATTTACTAAATTATAAAAGTAGAGAAAGGGGGTCGGACCTGATAAGTTGTTTATCAACTTCTTCCTACTTTTTTTTGACCTTGGGGAATTTTTTTTTCTTTGAATGACTTTTGACTTTGAAAGATTGTACTGAGAAGTACATGGCCTTATACTATATCTGTCATTTTAATTACATGTGTATGCATGAATGCATGTATATAAATCTTTTGTTTTAATAATTTTTTTACATGTTCAAATAAACTATTAACTATCCTATAACTACTATAGTATGACGTTTTATCCCTTTTTTTGACAGGCTATACCTTGACCTTTTTATCATATTTTACGTACTATGCTATGCCATTTTAACCATTTTTCGAAATGCTATACCATGACTTTTTATCACTTTTTTCCAAATGCTGTACTGTTTCTTATGCTGCACTGTGACTTTTATTCTTGTGTTTTATGTGTCTATTTTTTAACTGTCTATTCATGTGTTTTACCGGTTTTTAATGCTTATGATTTTTAACTGTTTTTACTTGTGTTTTATCTGTTTAACTGATTTTGTGTAAAGCACTTTGAATTGCCCTGTTGCTGAAATGTGCTATACAAATAAAGCTGCCTTGCCTTGCCTTGCCTATGACTTACTTATTACTTTTTTGACATACTGTAATATGACATTTTTCAACATACTATACTATGACTTTCTCATCACTTTTTTTGACATGCTTTATACTACAACTTTTTTCAATCACTTTTTTATATGCTGTAGTATAACTTTTTTATCACTTTTTTGACTTACTAGTATGACTTTTTCACCCTTTTTTGACATACCAAACCATGACATTTATATCACTTTTTTCGACACACTACACTAGGACATTTTATCACTTTTTGACATTCTATACTATCACTTTTTATCACTTTTTTCAACATACTTTAGTATGTCTTTTTATCACTTTTTTCAACATACTTTAGTATGTCTTTTTATCACTTTTCTCAACATACTTTAGTATGTCTTTTTATCACTTTTTTTGACATACTATACTATGATGTTTTATGACATACCATACTCTGACTTTCAACATACTATACTTTGACTTTTTATCATTATTTTGACACACTATACCATGACATTTTTGGAAATACTATACTATGACTATTTCATGACTTATTTCGACATACTACATTGTGACTTTTTTTCAACATTCTACACTATAACTCTTTCATGCAATTTTCAACACACTGTACTATGACTTTTTTATCACTTGTTTCAACATACTATACCATGATAATTTTCTGACTTATTTTAACATACTATACTGTGAGTTTTTTCCAAATACTATACTATTATTTTTATACACATTTTTCCACATGCTATACTATGTCTTTTTTATCACTTTTTTCAACATACTATGCTATGACTTTTTGATCACTTTATTCAAAATAGTCTACTTCTACTTTTTCATCACGTTTTTTGACATGCTGTACTGTGACTTTTTTATCACTTTATTCAAAATTACTCTACTTCTACTTTTTATCATTTTTTTGACATACTGTACTCTGACTTTTCAACATACTATACTTTAACTTGTGAGTCACGTTTTTGACATACTGTATATTATGACTATTTTATGACTTAATTAGACATACTACATTGTGACTTTTTTGACACACTGTACTATTACTTTTTCATAAATTCTTTGTCATGCTATACCATGACTTTTTTGACGTAAGATATACTATGAATTTTTATCCCTTTATTCGACATGCCATACTATGAGTTCTTAATCATGTTTTGACATGCTATGCAATAGCCTTTTTCAACATTCTATACTAGGACTTTATTACCCCTTTTTTCGACATACTAAACTATGACATTTTTATCACTTTTATCCTATACTATGATTTTGAATCACTTATTCAACATAGTATACTTTGACTTTTTTACGACTTTCTATACAAACACTGAATACTGAAGGTGACCAATGTGGCACAAGGTATGAAATAAAGTGTTGGTTGTTAATTTGGAATTGTTAGCTACTGAAAACACATACATGCTCCAGAGAGAAAATCCTGCTCCGATATTCTTTCCTGTTCCTGTTTTCTCTTCTCTTTAAATTCTTTACTTTTAGTAAAGTGCATTGATGCCAAACGTGAGTGAACTTCTAGCAGAAATGTCAGATTTGAGTTATAATATTGCTGCTGATATACAGTAAGTGTGTCATCTATTGTGGTTTAATACTGTTGAGAAAATAACAGTGCAGGATGACCACTCTGTTACCAACACTACCTTATTACTCAGTTTGATTTGCTTGACTATGATCACAGATATTACTCTTACATAAGTCCTAGAGATCATTGCTATGAAACATTGGGAACCATATTTAAGCCTTTACTAATGTAAATGTGGCTGTTCACATGTACGTGATCAATATAATTTCTGAACCACTTCATGACATACATTTCATTTGATACTATGCATCAATGTGTAGCATTTTACTGTTGTAGCTGGTCAAGATAGAGCTAGTGTGAACTACTTTGTATACAGGACACGTACAAATATGCAGTACATACAGTCTAGATGGTCCCAGCTGAGGGGTCGGCCCTCCAAAGGTTCACAGGGTAAATCTGAGGCAACAAGACAAATTAGGTTCAGATACAAATGTGTAGTCTTTTATTTTATTTTACTTTTCTCTGATATTGCTTTTTTTGAGGTAAACATTTTATGAATTCATTTTTTAGGCCTTGAACGGTAAAAAAATAACAAAACCAGATGAAAAACTGGAGTCAGTTACAATTACGTAAATGTACTTAGGTACTTTCCACCAGTGAACTTAAGTTAAACTGATGCATTTATATTGTTTATTATTGACACTGTCACTGATTAATTTTTCCACATCCCAGCCAGTGCTTCATGCTTGTGCTGATAAGGTGCCATTCAACAGCCAAAATGGTACAGTGACGTTAAAGCATATATGGCAGGTCAAGGTGGATGGTTATGAATCCCTCACATTAGCTTCTAAATGGAATTTGACATTCATCAATAAATAGCCCCTACGCTATTTTCACCAGACTGGCTCCAAAACCTGACACTGTCTCCGTTCTTTCAGAGGGTAAGTCTTTAACATATTCAATAATCCTTATCATGTGTCACGGAAAGGTTAATGTGCACGGCAGTGTGTAGTCCTGGCAGTAATGGTATTCTTGAATTTAGTAGTGCCATCTTGGTGGTATTGTAGAATAAAACAAGTGAAGTGAGTCTGGATTGTCTTTTGAGGCTTCATCAAACCACCTGCTTTTGACACATTTTAGGACAGGTCCAACGTCAAGGCCTTTAATTGTTAGAACCAACAAATGAAATCTCTGCAAAAGGGGAAGTTTATTGAATAAAACAGAAAACATCTAGCAAACTACTAGCAAGTGTAAAACCATCTTACAAGTGCTATATGGTATACACATAATTCAAATCAATCAGCCTTTTTAAAATCTGTGCTCTCGTCGGCAGGTTATTATTTGACACACTAAGACTTGAAGCAATGTACCAAGAATTCTCTCTTCAAATACAATGTCTGCTGTAAGCTGTCACTGCACAGGGCTCAGGATATTTAAAAAGAGGAGAAGGATTCCTTTCCTCACTGCTGGAACACACGGGTCATTCCCAACGACAAACCACACCTCATTGTGTCTGTTTAATATGGTCATTGGACGCAAGAAAGAAATGCACACACATTAAATGTACATATTAAAACACATGTTTGTGATTCTTTGTGAGAGACGATGATTTGTTTACCTGTTATATCCGCAGCATAGTGGAAGCCTTTGTTGTACTCTGCACCAACTAAGTCAAGGGCGGAGGAAAGACTGCTTGCTTTGTTTCTGTCAGACATGCTCGTCACATCCTCCATAGGTCCGACGTACACCTTCATATCTGCCATCTGGTGGATGTACACCTGCAATTCAGCAAAGGTAGATTAGAGCTGAAGGTAGACTCACAGAAGTAAAAAAAAAGTGATCTGGCATTAACCAAAAGAAAGTTGGTGATGTGTTGTTTTCAAATAACTTACCTATTATCATTAGGTTTAGGGGGATTTGTCTGATCTTCAGACGGCAGCAAGAAACTCATTGTGGAGGTGCCGGTTGGAAAAATGACATGTCCTCGGAAATTTCAAAGAACAGGAGCTGTCATTTTAATTTTCTTTCCTGAATGTAAACATTATGAAAATACAAAACTTTTTTTTTTAGGTTTCTTTTTCCTTTTAAGAAATCACAAATAGGAAAGCACAACAAGCATAACAGTGTTCTGGCTTGAATATCCAATAAAACGAGCCAAACCATTCCTACTCTCTGACACACAATAAATACAGTAATCACATGTGTATGTTGGGTTTTAATTTAGCTGTACCAGAAATTTAAACGAGGCTGAAAAAATGGTTTTAAAGTACTATGTTCCTTGCAAACTGACAAACTGAATCAGTCCAATTCTTTGAAACTACATCTTTCAATAAAACAAAAATAAAACAAAAATAAATAACGCACCCTTCTCGTTGGCACCAGCAATGTAGTTAAACAGTCGTTTGAATGCTCTCATGCTGCCATCCCCATGAATATGGAATTCTCTCAGTTGAAACCCATTTCACCGAGTCATAGTGACGGACCTTAGAGACATGATTAAACATGAAGGAGAGGGTATTTTGAAGGTTTATGGCACTTCAAATGTGAAAAGGTTTCTCACATGGATCAGACCCACTTACCTCATAGTTGTCAGTCTTACAAATCAGATCAAACAGCAGGCACTGTTCTGTTCAGTACAGAAATCCAACTGAGATGAGTTTCTGTGGATTATAAAGGAAAATATTAAAAAAGGCACAGATAGAGACATACTGTCTGTATGAGGTATACAAACATATTGTAACCATCACTTTGCCCTGATCTGGGTACAAATTATATATCTTAAAATTCCACAAGAATCCCATTATGAGCTGATATAGTACACTTTGAATTTTTTTTTTTGGTTCAACACAGTTTTGGTCAAATGCATCTACTAAAAATGAGGATTAACTTGAGGTATCTTACCCAACTCTGGCCTCAGCTGTTAGCACCAACAGAAAAGCCAACTAGCCCGTAGATAAAATCCTAAAACACACACTATAGAGTAGAGTGTGACTTAACAAGGCAATTTTGTTCATCCAGTAAAAAAAAAAAAGAACAGTTTCCACACAGAACTTAAGCTTAGTTCATGCACCAAGAAATTCTTTTCAATGATTACATCTAAGACAATCTGGAGATTAAAAAGGACTTACATCGTGGCAGAGTGTTCTGTGCTTTTGAAAATCAGATCTTTGCAGTCGGTCCAAAGCAACGTTTATTCCAACTCTGCTTATAAAGGACAACTGGCCACTCCCTAAACCCACAACACAAACCAGCCAATGGAGTATCACACAAACAAAAAACCTGGGAAGAATTGTGAAAGAAACAGACAGACATTGACTGTGTTATGAAATATTTTGTAATCTTAAACATACAAACCAGTAAGCAATTTTAAAGTTCCGTTTTGGTTGAGACAGACAGAGAAGTGTAGTCTGGCAGGTCTCAGTATGATGTAGGTTCTCTATTCATGACTAAAGTCCATCTCTCAAATCGTTTATGATAAATAAAACCAAGAAACCTTGTAATTAACAAATGTCCTTCATAAAGAATAGGTAAAATGCATGAACTTGACCATGAGGTCATAGTGTGGTAGTGTTGCACTAACAGCATTACATTGAAAGATGTTTTGGATTCTTCCGCCCTGACGTATTGTAATGTGTGAAATTGTTTTGTGTGACATGTCAACAAAAACTGAACGTTGTATACTTTGAAAAGGTAAATTTATGGCAGAGTTGATACATTGGATTGCGATACATTGTACAGGTGTAGTGAATAGTGGCCACCAAAGTACAAAACAAATAGAATTGTCAGTAAAGGAGACAAATACTTCCCATGTTCCCATGATATTATTTTTACACTCATTGTACAATAGTCCTGTTGACCCAGGGTGGTCATACAAAGATAAAAACAGGCTTGGAAGAGAAATGATGGACTTGATACCTAAGATTCATGTCACAAGAGAAGTTCTATTGTACCTTTTGTTAACACAGTTCACGTGATACCTATTTTGTACCTGCAGAATACCAAATCCCTGCAGTTTGTTCCCATTCAAAAATGCATTCAACCATAGACATAAGGTGCACACCCACATGAACAATATATGAAATGGAGTTGGTGCACAAAGAATAAATCTTTTTTTTACAATTGTAGTAAACTTGGTTACTGAAATATGTAAATTGATTTTGTTAAAGCAAGTTAGAGTGTAACTGTATATACTGATGATTTTAGCCTAACTTATTATATCTATCTATCTGTAAAGATTCTGTTTATAGTAATAGCCATTTGTATATCATGCTAACAGTCTGTCTATAGTAATATCCATCTGTATATATATACATAGTACTTATTCACCTGTAAACTCTGTTTTAGTAACAACCATCTGAATATTATGTTCACTGTACATATCTGTAAAAATTCTATTTATAGTAA
>NC_045747.1:11551113-11551260 GCF_008692095.1 Etheostoma spectabile
ACCTGTATATAATATTCAGTACATATCCAGATGTAAATTTTGTTCACAATACTAGTTATCTATATATTACATTAATAGTACGAATCTATCCGTAAAATTCTGTTTATAATAGTATTCATCTCTATATTTATTCAGTACACATCCATG
>NC_045747.1:11551270-11552507 GCF_008692095.1 Etheostoma spectabile
ATGGAACCATTGTATATCCTGCACTTGCTGCTGTGGCACTTCTGGTTAGACCTAAACTGCATTTCGTTGCCTTGTACCTGTACCTGTGTAAGGAAAATAAAGTTGAATCTAATCTAATCTAATCTAAACTGTGAAAAGATATGTCACAAACAAACTAAAAAACATCAATCATGCTAAAATTTGATGTTTTTTGGAACATTTTCTTATTATTGCTTTTCAAATGCAATGTTATATTCCATACCTTTAGTACAGATAAACTCATAACTTTGAAAGATGCCTTGTATTTTTGTGCTTTGCTTCTTAAAAATTTTTTTGACACTGATGTTTGTTGGGTATGGAGTCTGTTATTCATATTTAACATAAATCAGTTGAAATTCTTGTGTTAAAAATCATTGACTTAAGGGAGACTTACATGAATACCTCAAGGTCTAATACTTGACTTCCTGTCCACTGTATTAATAACTGACTGAGGAAATTAACTATTTGTGTTTTAAGTGAATTTGTTTATTTGATTAAATTATTAAGATAACTTGCTTTGATTAACATCAAGGTATTACACAGTCAATAATGGTAAGAGCAAGTTATACTTAAAACAGACTAATCTTCCTAATTTTAATACAGTTTTACTGCATTGCAAATAACGGCAGGCACATGTATAAAAGATTGTATAGACTTGAGTCAAACTTTCTGATATCAGCCATCTAATGTTACACAGTTATTGTGTTTGAAATTCTACCACATCAGCACATACTGCTGCACCTAGCATATAACATTACCATTAACAACTGCCTGGTTTAAATAATAATGAAAGGAACTGTGGTAATAACAAGAACATCTTTTAAGCTCACTTTTTTTTGTAAATGAAAAACACTGAAAAGGGGTAACCTGAGTACATAGAGGTAAACGTTTTCCTTTCTTTTTTTCTCAGGTGTCAGTCTCTAGTCCTTTATTATGAATAAGTTCACAGTATTGTTGTTACAGGTCTCGCCAAAGTTCATGGGAACATCGTTTAGCCAAACATTAACTAACATTAACTGCAGGGGGTTAGATGTGCTTGCAATTCGTGTCGATGATATTAGTTGGCTACGATATCAATTCTGTCTACCATAATAATTATTTCAAATGTGTTTATGTGAATGGTGACAGCTGTGGTTCTTGGTGAAGTTATGCAACTCACTCTGACATCTCTCCATTAGTGAATGTATAGATCCTGAGCATGTGTGTGTGTGTGTAGTTC
>NC_045747.1:11552517-11598437 GCF_008692095.1 Etheostoma spectabile
TGTGTGTGATTACTAACAAAGTGTGGACACAGAGTGTAAATTGCAATTTCCCCATTGGGGATCAATAAACAGATTTAAAAAAAATAATAATAATAATTTTAAAAAAAACTCTGGTTCTGGAATGCGTCAGAAAAATGCAACGTGAATAAAGCATGTGAGCGTTGAAATTGTGTAGCCTACTTTATGGAGGGGGGCAGTTTCCCTTTACCTCTGATGTTTGAGCATAGATAGACTAAACGTGTAGCTGTATTAAAGCCCGACCAATGCAATCTTCACACAATACACACAATATATATATAGAGCATGTATTTTAAATTATTTTTGGGCACTTTCAGGCCTTTATTGACTGAACTTCTGAAGAAATGAAAGTGGAGAGTGAGGGGGAATGACGTGCAGCAAAGGGCACAGGTTGGAGTTGAACCTGGGCTCGCTGCATCAAGGAGTAAACCTCTATTTATGGGCGTCCACTCTACCGACTCAGCTATCAGGGCACCTAGCACACTTTTATCTTAGTGCTCGCTCAAACAGCTGCAACCTCATTTTGTTCTTTTATTTTGACAGTTTTGACCAGAAATATCAGCACGGTATTGTGTCCATCTTAAAGCTAGCTGGAAGTAATAGTCTACTCCAGTGATCACAGCGAGGAACTGCAACATTAATTACAATTTTCTGTCAAATAAGTATCTGTTAACAGTGTTGGGAGTAATGTGTTAAAAAAGTAACACAAACTTTTTGCTGTAACGCAGTAATAGAACACATTACTGATAACATTTCGGTAATATTATAACCCAATTAACTATACTATGACTTTAATTGCTTTTTCAAATTACTATACTATGACTTTTTTTTACTTTTTTGATGTACTGTACTATGATTATTTTAATCTTTTTTTGACATACTGACTTTTTACCAGTTTTTTCAAAGTACAGACTATGAAGTTTTTGATATACTATACTATGACGTTTTTATTACTTTTGTGACATGCTATACTAAGACTTTTTTTTAACATACTACACTATGGCGTTTTATGACATACTCTGACTTTTTGACATACTATTGTATGACTTTTTTGACGTACTTTTTTATCACTTATTGACATGCTTTCTATGACTTTTCATGACTTATTTCAACATATTGTACTTTTACTTTTTATGACTTTTTTCACTTTAAACAACATACTTTACTATGACTTTCTATCACTTTTATCAACATACTTTATTATGACTTTTTTTTTACTTTTTTGATGTGCTGTACTATTGCTTTTTCATCACAGAAGAGGCAAATGATGAAAACATAGCCATTTTGTCAGGGAAGCTATTTTAGAAGTGTAAGAGAATAATTGGAAGACAAAGTCTTGCATGTCTCATTAAGTTTTGTGGTCCAACATTCTAAGTGAAGGAGGCAAGTGTTGAAAACGTAGGTTTCGTGTCAGGTCTGATTGCTTAGAGTGATAAGAGAATGATTGTAAGACAGAAGACTGGTTTTTTGAGTCCTATTAGGTCTTTTTTCAACATACTATGACTTTTTATGTCACTTTTTTCAACACACTATACTATGACCTTTTTGACGTACTGTACTATGACTTTTCTATCACTTTTTTCAACATACTATACTATGACGTTTTTTTTCCACATACTATACTATGATGTTTTTTTGACTTACTGTAATATATGACTTTTTTATCCCTTTTTTCCACATAGTATACTATGACTTTTTTCAACCTACTGTACAAGGACATTTAACAAAAACATTGACTTTGTGTCAGATCAGACAGTTTAGGGTGATGAGATTATGATCTGAAAACATAAGGGTGAGTGTTCATATCTTATATGTTTGGGGATGTTTTAAGGGTCGAATATACTAAGTGAAAGAGACAAATATGCCATATTCAAAACCCGTTCTGTCAGGTCTGATAGCTTAAAGTTTTAAGAGAATGATTGGAAGACAGAAGGTTGAGTGATTGAATCTTATATGTCTGAGGAGGTTTCGAGAACCCATACACTAGGTAAAAGTGTCAAAGACATATGATTTGAATAAGGTCAGATCAGAAGAGGCAAATGAAGAAAACATGAGCTTTTGTTTAGTGTAGCTACCTTAGAGGGGTAAAAGCACGATTAGAAGACAGATGGTCTATTGTTCAAGTCCTGCATGTATAAGTATGTTTTGTGATACAATATTCTAAATGAACTATGAGTTTTTTATCCCTTTTTAGACATAGTAAACTATGACCTTTTTTGATATACCATACTATGAATTGTTTACAAAAACATACACTTTTTGTCAGGTCAGATAGTATAGGGTGATGAGCTTATGATCAGAAAACGGAAGGTTGTCTTATGTGTTTGAGGAAGTTTTAAGGGTCCAATATACAAAGAGAAAGAGATGAATATGCCAAAATCACAAAATCCTTCTGTCATGTTACACAGCTTAGAGTAATGGGAGAATGATTGGAAGACAGAACGATGAGTGGTTTAATATTATATGTCTGAGAAAGTTATGAGGTCCGATATACTTAGCCAAAGACACAAAATGTAATTTACAGGTGTAACAGCAGGTGAGGTAGCTGAGCGAAATAAGAGAATAATTGGAGCTCTGAAGGTTGTGTGTTCAAATCCTACAGCGCTTAGTAAATTCTGAAGTCCCGTCCACTAAGAGAAAAATATGCCAAAAATTATCAGGTACGATAGCTTGGAGGTGTAAGAGAATGTTTGGAAGTCAGAAGGTTGGTTGGTCAAGTCATACATGTCTTATGAAGACCAAGGAAGTCAGAAGGGTGTGTGTTCAAATCTTGTTTCTCTTAATAAGTTTTGAGGTCCCATACACTATGTGAAAGAGAAAAACATGCCAAAAATGTATGCTTTGGATGTGGTCAGATTGCTCAGAGGGCTAAGGCAATGTTTGGAAGACCAAAGTTTGGTTGTTCTGGTCCTATATGTTTAATTAAGATTTAAAGTCCAATTTACTAAGTGAATGAAGAAAATAACATAAACATAGTTCTTTTGTCAGGTCTGATGGCGAATGATTGGAAAACAGAAGGTGAAGTGTTCAAGCCTCAGTAAGTTTTGAGGTCCACTATACTAAGTGAAGGAGGAAAATGATGAAAACATAAGCATATGTTAGATCAGGTAGCATAGGGTATTAAGAAAGCCAGAAGGTGTAGAGTTCAAATCCTGCGTGGTGCATTTGGTTTCAACACCTTGATTACAGGAATGAAGAACACTAATAGATAAAAAGTTCTGTTCTTCTTATTACTTTTTTGACAATGCTATACTATGACTTTTTTATTACTTTTTTGACATACTATTTATGACCTTTTCATCACTTTTTCGTTATAACATACTATGACTTTTTTATCACTTTTTTTCCACAAAGTATACTATGACATTTTTTTTCCCACATGGTATATATACTATGACTTTTTAAACAATTTTTTCAACATACTATACTATGACGTTTTTGACATACAAACTATGACTTTTTCAAGACTTTTTTCGACAGGCTATACGATGACTTTTTTATCACTTTTTTGACGTATTAAACTATGTCATTTTATCACTTTATTCAACATACTATACTATGACTTTTTTGAGTGTCTATACCATCACTTTTAATCACTTTTTTCAACATACTTTAGTATGTCTTTTTATCACTTTTTTTTACATACTATTCTCTGATGTTTGTTGACATACTATACTATGACTTTTAATCACTATTTCGACACACTATCCTACAACTTTTTTTAGTACTTTTTACACACACTATACCATCACTTTTTTCAACATACTATACTATGACTTTAATCCCTTTTTTCGATATACTATACTATGACTATTTTATGACTTTTTTTGACATTCTATACTACTACTCTTTTATTCATTTTTTCTACATATTGTACTATGACTTTTTATAACTTTTTACGACACATTTTACTATGACTTTAATCACTTTTTTCGACATACTATACTATGACTATTTTATGACTTTTTTGACATAGTAAACTATTACTCTTTTATAAATTTTTTCAACATACTATACTATGACTTTAATCACTTTTTTCAACATACTATACTATTACTCTTTTATACATTTTTTCAACATACTGTACTATGGCTTTTTTATAACTTTTTTTGACATACTATGCTATGACTATTTTCTGACTTATTGAAACATACCATATTGTGAGTTTTTTCAACATACTATACTATTACTCTTTTATACATGTTTCCACATGCTATACTATGTCTTTTTTATCACTTTATTCAAAATGATCTACTTCTACTTTTTAATTGCTTTTTTTGACATACTATACTGACTTTTTTATCACTTTATTCAACATACTCTACTTCTACTTTTTTATCACTTTTTTGACATACCGTACTCTGACTTTTCAACATACTAATCTTTGACTTTTGAATCACGTTTTTGACATACTGTGTACTATGACTATTTTATGACTTAATTAGACATACTATATTGTGACTTTTTTGACATACTGTACTTTTACTTTTTCATAAATTCTTTGTCATGCTATGCCATGACTTTTTTGACATAGTATACTATGAATTTTGTATCCCTTTTTTCTACATGCCATACTATGAGTTCTTAATCACGTTTTCACATGCTATATGACAGCATTTTTCAACATTCTATACTAGGACTTTTTTGTCCCTATTTTCGACATACTAAACTATTACATTTTTATCACTTTTTTAACATGCTATGCTATGATTTTGAATCACTTTATTCAACATAGTACACTATGACTTTCTCATGACTTTCTATACTGTGACTTTTTGGACATTCTGTACTATGACTTTTTTTTCACTTTTTCGACAAAATGTAAATGTGCTGTATTTATATAGCGCTTTTCCAGTCTTAACAACTGCTCAAAGCGCTTTTACATCTACAGGAAACATTCACCATTCACACACATTCATACACTGTGGCCGGGGCTGCCGTACAAGGTGCCACCTGCTCATCAGATAAACATTCACACACATTCACACAATTCGGGGTTCAGTGTCTTGTCCAAGGACACTTCGACAATGACTGCAGGCAGTGATCGAACCACCAACCTTCCGATTGGCAGGCAACCGCTCTACCACTGAGCCACAGCCGCCCCAAACTATACCATGACTTTATTTGACATACTATATTATGACTTCAACACTTTTTTTCTTTTTTACTATGCTATACTATATACTATATACTTTTTTCAACATTCCATAATATTTTTTTTCAATGTTTTTTTTCAACATATTGTATTATGACTGCAAATATGTTTTCATTGTATTTTATTCAGTGGCATGTGGATAATTATGGAGATTATCCCTGCTCCACCTAGTCTTTTTCATGACTTTTTTGATGAACTACCCTATCAATATTGTATCCCTTTTTTGATAAACTATGATGTTTTATCTTTTTATGAGATACCATAGTATGAGTCTTCCATAAAACCTTAAAATATCCCACTTTTGTTTAATATGTTTTAGAGATTATTCAACATTTGAATGAAATTGTTACTAATTAGAAGAATTCCCACTTTTCCAACTATTCTCACTACTTCACCTTCTTCTTAAGCAAATATGCCAGCAATCCAATTTAGCTTTAGCAATACAGCTTAGGAAGGAGGAAATACATTTTCTAGTTGTACTTACTACTTATTGACTTTGTTTGTGATGATTGCAAAATGACAACAGTCATATTGTTGTTGGAATTACGTCTATTGATAAATACATATTTTAATAACAGTTTTCTAGTTTGTGTCTTGAAGCTAGGTGGGACAGTGGACCTGTCTTGTATTACCAGACGCCACAATAAAAAAATTGCAACACTATTAGTAATGTCAAAAAATATAAACCCTTACTCCCTTTAATCTGATGCATTTAAAAATATAGGTAATATACTTTGTGAATAGCTCCCTTTTAGTTGGCGGATTGAATATTAAAAACAGAGGTTTATTGTTTATGCATGTTGGTAATGTGTCTGCTTGACGCTAGGGGGGGTGTACTATTAGGATCACTTCTGTATTTAGAGCGTTTACTACCACCTTGTGGTCACCGTGTGGAACTGTAACAACACATTAAAACGTCAAGCTAGAGTCAATGCTGGTACAGTCTCGCTTTTCAAGACCCTCCTCCAAAGTCCGCTGAAGGTTCTACCGAAGCAAACTATCGGCAAATAGCCTACTTTCAAAATTATAAGTATAAAAATATCAACAACTCTAGTATAAAGGTACAGATATTCACACGAATTTTTATGATTCTTAACGAGTAGGCAACTGTGATAAGAGTATTCATAAAATGAATTCGATGATACACATAAACCTCCGTGAAAGCAAATGAATAGATAGATGGATAAATTATCATTTTTTTGGTTATACTTATTATGCTTACTATTCCTACTGTATTTATTGCAATACTCTGGACCGTATTGTGAATTTATTAAAAATAACATTTTTCAGTAAAAGAAAACGTGTAGAAACGAAAATATTTGTGTTAATAATAAGGAAAACAACAACAACAATAATAATAATAATAATAATAATAATAATAATCTGTGTTCCTTCACTAATTATTAACCAATACTGAGGCATCTAAGGACATGCGAGAGTGCATTATGTCATACATCCATGGTGCATGCTGTAGTTTACAGTTTGACCCAAAATATAACGGTAGCCATAATATGGCACCCAGCGTGTAGTGATGTGTGACGTGCTACAGTTACAGTAGTCGTTGTCACTTGAGGAACTACAACTCCCACACACTGACTCGGCCTATGTGACCCATTTAGGTAATCCCTGGGTTTATGTAGCCGTCTGTCCCGCTGTGACTTGGTCGTATCCCCCTCTCTGAAAAAGCTGCGGTAACGTTAGTTTACAGACCCGCTGTTGTACATCTTTATTTCCCAAATCTGCTGGTGTGGAGGACGCGCTGCACGCTCTACAGGTTGGTAGACTACAACACCACCTGAGTCTGGACTTTGATGAGGTTAACTCGCCCTTTAGGGGCTTCACAGCGTCTGCAATTCTCAAAGTCTACTCTAGACTACTCTAGAGTAGACTTTATTGTATATTTTATCCCTGTGGTGTCACTGTAATTTGGATGATAAAGCCTACAGTGATGGGAAGTAACTATTACTTAAGTGCTATGCTTAACCACAATGTTAAGGGTGAACATATGAATGCAGGTATCATCATTGTGGTATAAAAAGAAGTGTATTCTACTATACTGTATTTCACAGAAGACTATTGCAATTACGAATTTAACTAAGTTAAAAAAAAGTACTGGCCATAAATAAATCAAAATAATTATTTTTCTTTTCAATTAAAATAAAGTCAGCTTTAATGCCTAGACCGGCAAGCATCCATGTAAATATGTGAAATCCTCCTTAAAGTATCAACAATCAGTACATCACACAGTGATTGGGCTGGGACTGGATTTCCAAAATTCATTTTTTTTTTTATCATGTTGCGCATTTTGTGACTCTTCATATACATATACTTACTCACTCAATCACTCGCTCACTTACTTTTTTTATGCTACCTCTTTAAGTTTGCTTTTAATGTTCTCTCAATGTGTTATTTATATTGTGTTATTCTGAAAGTGTCGTACCACATGAAAAATAGCTGTAGCCCTGCTGCAGCTATTGGGGATCCTAATAAACTAAACTCACTGTGTCTACTGATAAACACTTAGCATGCTGCTGTAGGCGGTCAAAAATTCCAGGATACATTAAATCAGAACACAGCCAATAATCTTTGAAGAAATACCAAACTGGCCTCAGTTGTGCTTCCCAGAGGCAACGATCACTTCTCACATCAAGTGGCTTCCTTTGTTGAGTTTTGGAAGAATTGTTTAAAGCAAAAACTCAACCTAGAGCCCTGTCATTGGTCATTATTCCTATTTATGTGTGGTAAATCAACTGCATCAAGTTTACATTTGGATTTGATATCAGCTCACAGAGGAACAAAGACTTCTTAGAAGACTTAATATTTTTGCGCCAGCAGACATTGATCATACAGGGAAATATAGACGACAAAGAGATAAAAGAGAGCAGCAGATAACTCCACTTACAGTAATGCTATTATATCATAATCCAATGCAGCTGCATGTTTTGTAATCACTCTTTCACATTCATTGTCATGCACATTCTCTAGGGATTTTCAAATAGCATTCAAGGCAAAAAAAGTAACAAATTGAGACAAATCACACATTAGGAAAAAGTGGAATTACAACACTTAATCACAAAATACCATCTAAATTGAACAGAATGGTGATGGCAATGACATAATATTAGGAGGTTTTTTCCTTTATTTACATTTCACACATGATTTTTTTACTAAGCAGCAAGGATCCTCGTGAGGTTTGAGGTCAGAGGTCAAAGAG
This sequence comes from Etheostoma spectabile, assembly GCF_008692095.1. Taxonomy (NCBI): domain Eukaryota; kingdom Metazoa; phylum Chordata; class Actinopteri; order Perciformes; family Percidae; genus Etheostoma; species Etheostoma spectabile. The sequence continues at coordinate 11,560,905 of NC_045747.1, forward strand.
CCATGGGACCCAGGAGAGTGCTGGTGACTGGGTGCTCCTCTGGTATCGGCTTGGCTGTGGCTGCACGGCTGGCTAAGGATGAACTCAGACGGTTTGAAGGTCAGCCATTCACTCTCCTCAACCAAAAAAAAACCGATGATATAAATAACTGCAGCTACTTACAGCCAGTGTATTGATTGTTTATCTGAGGCAGTGGTTGCCACAATGAGGGATCTTAGGAAACGGGGGCCCTTGGAGAAAGCAGCAGGTGACTCCTTAAACAAAACCCTGGAAATCAAACAGTTAGATGCCTGTTGTGAAGCCTCCATCAGAGAGTGTGTCAACAGCCTGCCGGACAGACGGGTGGATGTTCTTGGTCTGTCTCCTCTCCTTCACATTCTCATAGACATTTTTTAAGTGAATTTAAGATCTCTCTACAAGCACATAATGACATAGGATACTCCGCTGTTACAGTGAACAATGCTGGCGTAGGCATGATTGGACCACTGGAGTGCCAAAGTATTGACGCCATGAAGAACCTCTTTGACACAAACTTCTTTGGCCTGGCTAGGCTAGTGAAAGAGTTGCTGCCCGACATGAAGCGGAGGCAGAGCGGCCATATTGTGGTGATGAGCAGCGTCATGGGAATACAGGGTGCGTTTGTTTGTGTCAGAGAAATTGCAGAAGAAGAGAGGTAAGCGGTTGCTAACAGGTGTTCTTATGTTTCTACACAGGGCTTCTGTTCAATGACGTCTACTCTGCCTCCAAATTTGCTGTGGAAGGATTTTGCGAAAGTCTGGCAGTGCAAGCAATGAAGTTTAGCATCAAGTGATTACATGTCCTTAAAAATATATCAGTTTTTACAACTAAAAGTTAATGTGTCAGTAAGCACACAGCAGCCCAACTTGTTGACTGTAATGTAACAGTGATCCTATATCTTTTTGATATCTCTGTCACAAGGACGACTCTAGTGGAACCTGGCCCTGTGGTGACAGAATTTGAAAGGAAAGTGTTAGAAGATGCTGAGAAGATGGATCTTTCAGGGACAGATGAGGAGACCGCCAAAATCTTCCGTGAAGTTTACCTACCATACTCTAAAAAGATTTTCTCCTCATTAGGCCAGACACCAGAGGAAGTGGCTGAGGCAAGTGATGGAAATTATGTTTCCATTTGAGTACAGTAGGTCACTAAGAATAATAATGATGGTGAATAGTAAAAATAAAAATAAAAAAGAATAATAAGAATGGTTTTGCCAGTGGAAATGCATAATGAGGAAGCCACCTTTTTGTTTGTATTTTTCAGCAAACTATTAAAGTGATCACAGCCAAAGAGCCTCCTCTGCGCCACCAGACCAACCGCCTGTACATGCCCATGACTGCACTGAAGCATGCAGATCCAACTGGTCGACTGCCTCTGGACACCTTCTATAAGATGATATTTAAACACGACAGCGTGTTCAATGCTACTCTCGGGGTGCTGCGCATGCTGCAGAGGGGCGCAGGGAAGAAATAAAGATCGCACAGACTATGAATGTTATTCCCAAGGGAACAGTGATTGACTATGGTAGCTACAACTTGTTGTTAGAGTTCTTTAGTAAAATATCCAACTGTAATGTGACAGATGCTTCCTTCTGAGAAGCAATTAACATGGCACAAACCATAGAATATTGTATATAGTATTGTAACTAAAATAATGTTAATTCTTCATGTACTGTCAATATGGACCATATTTGTCTTCTAGTGTACAGGCAAACACTGCAAATAATATCACCACATATGAATTATAAGCATTTTACAAATTTATCTTTTAATTCAGTTCTTAATGTTAATTTTAAGGAAAACTATAGCAAAGGCAATAAAATAACACAAAATGTATTGTATTGGACTGTCATAATTCTAACAAAGAAAATTAGTTCCAATCTTATTTCAAAACTAGTAAAGTCAGGAATACTTATCCTATTGGCAGACAGACTGGCGAACAAACAAAAAAACAAAAAAAATGAATAATATATTATACATAAATGATACATATGAATTCATTAGGGTTGTTGTAATGGATATGATACTGAGTCTTGCACTCCTGCATTACACTTGTAATTCTGGTAAAGCAGATATGCTACCATTTCACAATCTATTAGTCACTGGCTCGTCCTTCTTTGAAGCCACTTAGACTAGTGCATTGATGGTATAACACTAAAATCTAAATCTCAATTTTTTACCCCAACCAGCTTTCTCCAGATGCTTGCTCAAATCCAGTCCTGTTGTTTTGTCGGAAAAAAAAAACTCTTAGGTTGTTAATACATAAAATGTGTCATGAACAATATTTAAATAATGTACAAACATACTGTACATAGCCTACTGATTTACCACCATCAGTTTCAACATTACAGCTCAAATCACAGTAGACCTAGACAAGGGGTCCTGCTGGGTAGATGACCTACACCAGAGATCTTCAACAGGGGACCCCTAGGGGGTCCTCAGAGTTACTGCAGGGGGGCCGCCAGATTATTGTATAATGTATATTAATTTGTATAAAGCTAGTATTCTATATACTAAAAAGGTATATAAGAAGGCTTTAGACCACCCACACATTACTGTTTGCCCAGTTTAACATGCAACTTACTTTTCTACAATATTTGTGGTGGGCCCATGAACGCTTCTCTCAGTTAAAGGGCCCTTGGCTTAAAAAACGTTGAGGACCCCTGATCTAGCCTACACCCCACTATGACCCAAACCTGTTGTAGGCTACAAGTAATTGCAATTTACGGGAAAGAACACTGAGGAACAAACTGGGATAATAAAGAGAAAAACGTTACAACACTGTAATGAAACACATGAAAATATTGCATCAGTTAAACTCACCATTATTGCTCTAATCTGAATACTTAAAGGGGTATCTGCTAATTGTTCAGCCTGTTCCCATTAACCATACGTTCAAAAAGCTAAGCTTTGTATTGTATTGTAATTGGTATGATTTCCACTTTTTTTGCCGGGCCCACTACGTTGACTGGCTACTGCTAAGAACGCGGATGGACTTGGAGGTGGACGGGGTGATGGGTGGGTGTTAACACACAGGAGTTTCAAGCAAGGGAGCGAAGTGCGAGCCCAGGAAAACAAAAGACTTTAACCCAGGAAATGCGTGTTCCTTGGGAGTGTTACAAACAACCATCTTTTCCCTAAATTCAACTAGTTGTTTTGGTGCCTAAACTTGACTTTCATCGCCGCATAACGCTCCACCGACAAACAACGACCGGCAGCTCGCTGTTCTCTGTACCCAGCTCACAGTCACCTATTCTTGGGTAACAGAACCACCAACTACCGCTGACCCGACGGAGCACCATGCGGAGCACCGTAGCGGCTAAACACATCTACGAACTGCCGCTGATAGACAAGCTGTGACCATAGACCGTTAGTCTATGGCTGTGACGGAGGTCTGTAGTTGGCGTCATGAAGCTCTGTAGCGGTTTAAAGAACTAGCAACTGCCGCTCTGTAGCATGGAGCTCTGTAGCCGATGTCACGTGACCAGCCAGTGGTCTCCTAGTTTTCGTATATCATACATTTCAGGGGAAAAACTTTTCGTACGATTTCATACGAACCCGTTCTTGAGAATGCGTTTGAACCAGAAAAAGTAACATTTTAGTCGTTAAAACAGTTAATCTCAGGTAACTCCATTTCAGTTTTATTTTAATGGTTATGGTTATGAGGATCTGAATTAATGAATATCCTCCTTTTTTTTTTAAATATGAAACAATCACTGAAAACCAGGACACAAAAATGTAGTTCCCTACAGATTTTATTTTAAGTAACTTTACAACTTTCGACTGTAGAAAGTAAAACCGTGGAAAGGTTTAATGTACAATGGTTTTGAACTACTTTTAAACAAGTATAGAAATTAATAATGATAGAAAATATCTATGACTGTTCTAATAACACAAGACAAAAATATCAGTCACAGCCTCAGCTTCAAATAATGCTAAATGAAGTACATTTTATTTTTGTCCTTTTTAGTACATAATCATTTCAGAAACATAAGACGTCTCAAGCAAAGATCTACCCAGAACAAACATATTTACAAACAGATGTTGGGAGGTTGAAATGTACAAAACACTTAGTGCGACCTGGAAGAGAAATTGAAAGACCAGTTATATATAAAAATAAAAAATCAAACAAAAAAACAGTCTTTGTAAGTAAAATGTGAACTGGACTGTGAACAATAACACGTTTCCTAGGTCTGACAAAACAGTCGCCGAGTCTATAGTGAACAGGATAAAACAATAATTGAAAGATAAAGTCTATGACACAACTAGGGGCAGTGTTAGGTCACCACAAAAGTAGTAGCTAGGAGTGGTGGCCTACTAATTTCTGTTCATGTTTTCACACGATGAAAATGCAGTGGTTTCAAAATTCTACTATATCAATTGAATTTATGCTGAAATGTCCACAGCACACTAGGGGAGGATGACCTCTATCCTAAACACTCAGGTCATGTGGGGGTAGGGAGTTGGTCAGACATTACACAAAGTGTTAGCTAGATGATGGAGTGTCATCTCAGAATTTTGTAAAAGGTTTAAGGGTGCAGCACTACATAGTAGTGTTCTTTCCTTCAGTCTCTTCTAACAATCATCTTAAGATACATCTCCACTGTCCCTGGACTGGGAGCTACTGTAGATGCAGGGGAACTGTCCCACTGCATGCCATAAAACATCTCCCTGAGGAGTGACAGGGCATAAGCAGTCACAGCCCAGCAGCCACACCCTCACACTGACCACTACTCCACCACAGACACTACCGGAGGCGAGGCAAGAGTGTCAATGAGACCTCAACCGCCACAGATAGTCCAGAATGTTTCCATTTAGTCCAGTAAAAGACATGATGTGGACTTGACAAATTAAACTTCCACCTGTCCTGTTCACCTGGTTCCACTCTGTGTTGGATGCTGCTGAAAGGCACATCACCCAGACTCAACAAGACAGGCAAAATGGAGGAATGTTTGCAGGGAAGAGTAATATAAAATAGCAGCTGATAAGCATAGCTTAGTACATCTGAAGTGATGTTAAAAGAAAGGTATCCATGGTTTTCACAAATATACAGAGCATAAAACAAATGGAACAAACAAAAAAATAATACAAACTAAAAGGGCAGTGAGAGGCTGATTTTAAGGCAAAACAACACAGATATCAGGGCTGACAGTAGAACCGGAGGTAAGAGTCCTGTAGAGTCATGAGAAACTACAATTGAAATAAAAGCATTATACTTAAACCTTTACTCTGCGGATTTATTGTGAAAGTTCATAAGGAAAATGACCATGGATTAAATACCACCCATATATTATAAATATCCATTGCAGTTAAATGTTGTATTTGACCCACACTTGCCCTTCGAGGCTGGTCACTTGAAGTGCTTCATAGACACTCATCTACGTTCTTATTCATAATACTCCTGTTGAAATTAATCAATTACCACAATTCAATCAAATCAGAACATACCACTACGGCTGAGCAACTCTTAATATATATCTGCTAAAACCAGTTTCTCATCTTTACCAGCTGTCGTTGGCCTAAATAAATATCAGTCAAGAGAGGTGAAAATTCCTCTTTCTGTCAATTAACTGGTCTGAATGATGAATTATATTCCTTTACCATCACTTGCCATACTGGCTAAATATAAATGTAGGCAGTCTGTATAAAATAGGAGGGGGTGGCACATTATGTGAGAAGCTATAGGACAGAAAGAGGGTAAAACACCTAAAAGAGCAATTCAGAGAGATAAAAACAATAAATAAAAATAAATGAATTCCCTTCAACATTTTACTTTTTTTTCCCCATATCTACTTTTTAAATGTTTGTTAGTTTCCAGGCGAGCATCCCTAAGTCTTTGAAATGAAAGACTTGGTTTTCTTCATATACTTTTTTTATAATAAAAAACAAGTCCATCTGTGACAGAATTACTTCATTAAATTGTCGGCTGTTTTTTCAGACAACACACATTTCCCTTTACTTTTTTCTCTGCAAAAATCACTAGCAGACGGTCCTCTTGATCATAGTCAATCCAAATCCAATGAAAATCTTGGAAACAGGCTGACACATAAACAGACAAGCCCAAGAGCCAGTCCACAAAATCTTCTACCCCAGGTCCCATTTCAAGCAGGGCCCATGAGATCTTCACGCAAACACCTGCATCTTGCCATTGACTTCTGGGATTTGAGTAATTTGGGTCTGGGCAGGGCCAGCAACTGCTGGGCTGGGTGTGGAATCTGACCAATCAGAGACACAATGAGGAGAGGGGCTGGACCAGGGCTCCGGAGACTCTGGGGAGGGGGTCAGGTAGGGGTGCTCACTGGGCAAATGGAGGTAATGCTTGGGCGTAGCATCTAGTGCGGATGAGTAGCTGTGCTGAGAGGGAGGAGTTGGGTAATCCTCTGTTCCTGCAGTGCTGCCACTAGGCTGGGAGGGCAGTGCCTGAGTGGGCTGGGCTGCTGGCGTAACTGCCTGTGGGGGATGAGCAGGAGGCTGGGGCTGAGAAGGTTGCTGAGGCATCTGCTGCTGCTGGAAGAAGGATGGTGGGGGCTGGGAGGTCTGGGGTGTCGGTGGGGTGGAGGTACCCATGCGGGCCATGCTCTGCTGGTTGGTGATGGTGTGGTTGATGAGCTGCTGCTGCTGCTGCTGTTGTTGCTGCTGCTCAGCAATGGAGGGCAGCTTGACTGGGCTGATAGAGGGTGTGGAGGTAACAGGTGTTGGCTGCAGCATGGCATTACGGTAGAGCTGCTGCTGGTGCATCAGCATGTTTTGCTGTTGCATGGCTGGGCTCTGGGGGTGCATGCCTGCCTGGCTACTCTGCAAAAGATTCACCACCTGCTGGCCACAATGGGAGGAGGCCATCCGGCTGTGCCAGTCAAAGGGCACGCTGACAGGACTGACCAAGCCCATGTTGAGCCCCATCTGGCCTGAACTCAGCACATATCCATGGTTAACATCTGACGCCATGGAAACACGTCCCTGCAAGGACATTCCTCCAGCTCCCATGTCATTTAGTTGGGCAAGAGACACAGCAAACGGGCCACCTCCCTCCAACATGCTACTATGTACCATTGGGGTGTTTGGGACAGACATGGAGGAGTGAAAGAGCCCTGGTGACTGCATGGCCACAGGGGAAGTGGGGTTGGTGATGTAGCCAGCATTGCTAGCTCCCCCATGGGGTGAGTCCAGTGAGTCGACTGGGGACAGGGTAACTGAGCTCTCCAGTAAGGCACTCTGCATGTCCAAGGTCAGCTTCTTATTACGGGCCTTGACTGACTCCTTCAGACTGTTGGCATGTTGGCTTCCCAGGCTAGAACCCTTGGCCCCAGGCCGACGGTTCTTCTTGCCCTGTGGGGTGTTCTTCAGACTAGGCAGGAAGGCACTGGGCGGGCACATGAGAGGAGACAGAGTGTGCCCCCCAGTCAGGTGGTGTCCAGGCCCTCCATGACCCTGGGGACTCCTTACTGTGTTGTACTCATCAAGAAGTTGCACAATGTCGTGGTGCATTCGCTCCTGAGCAATGTCCCTTGGCAACCTGTCCATATGGTCTGTGATCTCTCGGTTTGCAAAATGAGCCAGCAGCACTTTCACAGCCTCACAGCTGCCCTCACGAGCTGCAAGGAACAGAGGGGTCTCCTCCTGTAAAGAAAAACAGAGCGGATCAGAGGCTGTGTTAGATACAAACATATCTCAATTCAAGCCAAGTTGATGCAAAAGTGTGCTTAAAACATGGATAAGTGGATGTCACACCTTGAGATCTTGCATATCTTTGTTTGCACCATTCTTCAGCAGGGCAATAGTGGCATCCACATTATTAACAGCAGCAGCCCAGTGCAAGGAAGATTTACCTAAAAGAGATAAACAATGAGATTATGCATCTATGGTTTCAGTGAATGTTATCACAAAACAGGGACATTTGCATCAGGACACCCACTTGAGTGAAACAATACACATACATACCCATTTCATCAACTGCATTGACATCAGCATGACATGTGATAAGTTCCTCTACCATGCCCTCTACTGCCAGCCGTGCTGCCAGGATCAGCGCGGTGGAGCCATCATACATACGGGAGTCAAGATCTGTAGCCCGATTTCGGATCAGAATCTAGGAGGATGGAAAAGATTGGGTTCAACATTATGATTTCTGCATTTCTACACATAGTGTATAAAGTTTTAAGTGTAAGTGTGTAAAGTTATGGGCACAGTATTTGTTGACGTTTGTTTACCTGGAAGACACCCTGTGCATCTGCAGCCACTGCAGCATGTAGTGGTGTACGTTCTGTGTTATCCTGAGCGTTGGCATCTGCCCCGGCATCCAGCAGCCTCTTAGCCGCATCAGCACGGGCGTAGCGAGCAGCCAGGTGGAGTGCTGTCTCACCAGTGCGGTCTGTTTGGGCAGCAAGGGATGCTCCCTGGTAGATTAGGTCAGAGATAATGTTGGCCGAACACTCCTCATTCTCCTCCTCCTCTGCTACCTCAGGCTCTAAGCCACCTCCACAGAAGGATGCCAGCATCAAAGGTGTAAAACCATCTGGTTGGAGATTTTAAAAAAAACAGACATGGGTGAGTTTATGGATATTCAAGTGTTGAATATAACATCATACGAAGAAAATTTTAAAATAAAAATTAAAAAAAAAATCCCTGTTCCAATCTTAGAATCGAAGTTTATCTCACTACCAACCTGGGCCTCGGACATTAACATCCATGCAGTCACTTTCAAACTCTCCTTGAGGTGGTGTGAGGGCCATAGTGGGAGGCACGCGAATGTCTGCGGCTGCAAGGTGATGTTGTGTCCACTGCCTGCTGTCCACTGCATCTTCACAGTCTGAGAGCATACTCGGCTCCTCAACCTGAACTCACAAAAGGAGAAAAATGTCATTACCTACTGCAGGATTAAATACAGGATGGAAGGCTGTTGTAAAATGTACACACTCTTGTGCTTGTATATATATGAAGCGATTAGGCTAGTTTATAAATGGAAATATGCTGTGTAACTGACCTTGAGCCTTTTGGCCTCTGGGCAGTCCGCGTCCATCCACTGGTCACTGTGATCTCCAAGGAGAGATTCCTCCACAGTTTTTGGCATGTGTCTGTTAACGGATGAATATTTTAATCAATGTAGGCACAGGAAAACTAATACAATTTCAAAACAAATTCCTAAAGCCATTCCAAATTGTATTGCTAAAGCACTTCGGTCCCAACAACATCGTTGGTGTTAACATTTGCACACAAATAACTTACTTCATTCCCAGAGCATCCTGGCCCACGGGTTCCCTGCGGTTCTTGTTGCTGCTGGGTTCCTTCTTAAGGAAGAAGCCCTCAGGGAACCAAAGGGTACTGTGCTCTCTCTTTCTACGAGCAATCAACATTCCTATAACAAGGATGACCAAAAGGAAAAGAGAAGCTATCCCCACGAGCATCAGCTTGCCCCATTGAGGTATGGGGTCAATAATAGGAGGCAACCTTTCACCTGTGGTGAGGAGACAAAGTAGAAATCACACATTTGTGCCTCATTAGTTTTACAAGTTCATTTTGTGTTTTAAGTATCTATACTCACCACGGACTTCCTTGAGCGGGTATGGAAAGCGGAGCATTTCTACAGCTGACAGGGCTCCCAGGTAGTCTGCAGCACTGTCAGCTGTAGGGAAACAGTCCTCAGAGCCCTGAGAGCACAGACGGTTGTCTATTTCCAGGTACACTATGGAGCTACAGGAATAGTAGAGAGGCAGGCATTTAGTGTAATGTAGAATGTAAAGGAAAGACTTCAGCTTTAATGTTTACTGTATGCCTGACTGACCCGATGACCTCCTGTTGAGGCTGCAGCTCCCGCTTGAGGCGTGCCTCTCGGCGGGTGTAGGGGCGGATCATGGCTTTTCCATTGGGGTCCAGCCGGAAGCGCAGGGCAGTGTGCAAGATAGCACTTAGTTTCTGAAGAAAAGCTGTGCTAGTGCGGAGAAGCTCCTCAGGAGGCAGCAGGACTACCAAAACCAAGACACCATCAGCAAGGGCTTCTGGAACCTTGTCTGCACAGTCCAAGCCATCCCAGCCGCACTCCTCTGTGTTGCATCCCTGGTCACACTTTCCATCAGCATAGTGGTCTATACAGTAGGCTTCATATATTGGACTGGAGACAACACAAACAGAAGGATCAGCTTACGTTTTCTCAGATCAGTGCAGAAACAAATGAGGGAATCCTGACAGTAAAAGTAAACTCACTTGCAAACTTTCTCCTTGCTTTTGCAGTCAAAGTTGTCATAGAGACATTCAACTTTATTGCAGGACTCATCACACTGGCTGTTGTTGAAGACACGCCAGCAGTCTGCACATCGAGCCCAGGGGTTCACTGCTAGAGAACAGTCGCCACCGTCCCAGCGACATAGGAATGTGTTACATTCCTTGTTGCAAACACCATCATTGGCTTTGTCATGACAGTCTGCTAGAGGGCATGAGGGTGTTGGGGCTTCTAGGGATCTGCTGCTCTGCTCGCACCGTTTGCCTGTCCAGCCACTGGGACACTGGCAGTAGAAGAACGGGAAGCTGGTCTCTTCGGTGCACAATCCTCCATTCCGGCAGGGCAGGGAGGAGCAGCCTTCGTTACTGCGATGCTGACACTGGAGCCCGCCATAACCTGGCTGGCAGGTGCAACGCGCCCCCCTCGATGTAAGTGTACAGCTACCTTCATTGTAGCAGGACAGTTCCCGACAGGACATGCTTCTTTCACAATTGGGCCCAGCATAACCCTAAAGATAGAGATCATTTATGCACTTAGATTGTGAACTTTCCTTACATAAATGACAAAATCTATAATGCAAAAACCACAAAATCAAAAGACTTGGTGTTGAAATCCTTAACGTTAATGTACACTTACAAGCTGACACGTGCAGGTGTATCCCAGTGCAGACCCGCTGAATACAGAACAGACTCCTCCACTCTGACAAGGCTGAGATTCGCACACACTGAACCTGCTCTGACACCTCCGGCCAGTAAAGCCAGGCTTACAGACACATTGGTAGTCATTGGGCAACTGGATGCAGTCAAGACTGTTGGATGGACTGCAGGGGTTAGAGAGACACTCATTTATGTCTCCCTCACATCTCTCTCCTCTGAATCCAGGGGGACAATTGCAGCGGTATCCACCCACTCTGTCCACACAGGTGCCATTGTTCAGGCACTTAGGAGGAGCACTGCGCAGCCTCAGGGGTAGAGCACAGTCATCTTCATTGATCTCACAGAGAACACCTTAAAAAAAAAAAAAAAAAGAGGATTATTTAATACTACTATACATGTATTATATTTAATATATATACTATATTCACCTATAGTGTAATGACTTTAGTAATAAACATAGGTTTATGTTGAATATGTGCTTTCATACCCAGTGTGCCAGGGGGACAGGAGCAAATGTAATGTCCCACCAGATCAATGCAAGTGCCTCCATTCTGGCAAGGATGAGACTGGCACTCATTGATCTCTATCTCGCAGTTCTGTCCAGTAAAGCCTGGCATACACTGCAATGACATGCAGATGACAATTTCAATATCTCTACAATCGTGAAGAAGCACTGGGTGAACACTGACTTTGTTGAAATCTGACAGAGATGCACATATCGACAATGAACTCACATCACACTGGTACCCTCCCACATATCCCCTGCAGGTGGCGCCATTGCGGCAGGGTTTGTCTTCACAGTGGTCCACTTGGCTTTCGCAATAGCTTCCAGTGTAGTCAACAGGGCATTTACAATAGTGGGCATTCCCAGTGTTGACACAGTGACCACCGTGATGGCATAGCTCATCTGTCTGGAGCCCTGTTAATAAAGATTTGTAAGAAAATGTAACTTTAATTATCAGTTACAACACAAACAGAGACAGAGAGGTTAAATGTCATATAACACCCACATACCTCTATGGCGAGCAGCTGTCTCACAAGAAACCCTGGAGATGTCACAGTAACGTCCAGACCAGCCATTAGTACAGTCACAGATAAAGGAAGCATCCTTTTGGCGACAGCGTCCTCCATTTTGGCAGGGAGATGAGCGTCTGCACCAGTCAACAGGTGTCTGGGGAGACAAGAGGCAAATAAACACGTATCAGCATTTATCAGTCCAAAAACAAAGTCATAAAGACACAAGGCCTTTACAAAACCTTTCATAAGTGCCTGTGAGTGTGTGTGTACCTGGCAGCGGGTGCCAGTGTAGCCCCTGGGGCAGGAGCAACGGAAGGACTCGAGGGCATCTTGACAGATGCCTCCATTAAGGCACGGCTGGGAATCACACTCATTGACCTCGTATTGACAGTGGGAGCCAGTGAAGCCTGAGCGGCAGGTACAGGAATAGCCGTTGATTTTATCTGTACACGTTCCTCCATTAAAGCAAGAGCTGTGGACATGAATATGTGTTATTGCCCCATTCATTAGTTATATAGTACTTGTGTATATGAGCAGGTTGATAAGGTACACAGTGAGATATCTCCATGACTCAAACACACTCACCTTTCAGTGCAATCAGGGATGTTGGTTTCGCAGTGGATGCCAGTAAAACCAGGCCTACAGGTGCAGGTGTAGGAGTTAACATAGTCTGTGCATGTGGCTCCATTTTTACAGGGAGAACTTTGGCATTCATTGATCTCTAAAGCACAGCGGGGCCCAGTAAAGCCTGCCAGGCAGTTACAGTGGAAGGAGTTCACACCATCTGTGCAGGAACCTCCACTTAGGCATGGATCTGATGAAACAAAAGACAATTTGGTCAAGAACAGTATACATGAACCTGTTATTGTGTTTGACAGCAACAGACAGTTAAAGTAATTCAGCACGCTACATTTATGTGGCCACTCACTAGGAGAACAGTCATTCACGTCTGTTTCACACGTCAGCCCAGTAAATCCAGCTCTACAGGAGCACACAAAGCCTCCAAGTGTGTTGGTGCAGGTCCCACTGTTCTTGCAGGGGTTTGAGATGCATTCATTCACATCTATGTTACACAATTGACCTGAAGAGTGTAAAACAAGGGTATAATAAGTTTTAACTGAAGATCATAAGTACTTATGCAGTAAGACTTTCTGTAAGCTTCCAGACAGATTATCTCACAATAGACGAGCAGGCAGTGCGTCGATAAGTTCAAAAACAGCTTACCTTGCCACCCTGACTGGCAGTTACATTGATAACCCAAGTAGTCTGGGGTGTGTGTGCAGATGGCATGATTTGCACAGGGGTTAGGGGAACAAGGGGTGAGGACATCAGCACAAGTGGGTCCACTGTAAGGAAGCTCACAAAGACAGGTGAAACTTGCCACACCGTCCACACAGGTGCCCTTGTTCAGACAGGGACTGGATGCACATTCGTTGATGTTCACCTGGCAGAGGTTACCTGTCGGAGGGGCAGCAAAGACATTTAAACATTACCGAACAGAATTTGGTAAGCCTGAGACTTGGCCTTCCACTGGTGAATGTATCTATACATTATTAATACACCACTAGAGGGAGGTAGACAATGGTAATACAGATAGGGGAAAATTAAGGACATGGTAGGAATCTTTTAGACTAAAATGTGTGTATAAAGCCTATAAGATACATAGTTAATACTCTATTTACTGCACATGCTGCATAAGTGTGATCCTCACTTTGTACTGTGTCTTTTGATGTTGATGTATGTTGGGCTACTCTGCCACCCTCTTACCTCTGAAGCCTTGGCGACACTTGCAGGTGAAGCCATTGAGCTGGTCAATGCACGTGCCAGCATTCTGGCAGGGACTCGGCAAACAGTCGTTTCTGTCAAGGTCACAGTTCTTCCCCACCCATCCAGGCTCACAGTCACAACGGTAACTGGAAATACAGGAATATAGTCATTAATTCAAAAGATGCCAAGTTCAAGAGGTGAAATAACAATGCACTGATGTACAAGTTGAAACTTGTGGGATTAGCAACAAGCTTGCAAAATAATCATGCCAAGTTGCTCCTTGATATCATATGTGATGCCACTTTAACAAAGTCTGTAAGAGTACATACCCGTTGATGTCATCCCGGCATGAGCCATGGACACATGGGCTGCTGCCACACTCATCCACCTGGGAGTAACAGTAAGGGGGTTTAAAGCCCTCAGGACACTGGCAGTGAAATCCATTCTCTTCATCCACACATGTCCCCCCATTTCTACAGGGGCTAGATGCACACTCGTCTATCTCCACATTACACTTGGAACCTGGCAGGAGAGATGTCAGACACAATCAGAAGTGTGTTTGGCAACATTTCCAATGATGATTGATTTCTCATCTCAAATTCGTGCTGTCATTTTCAGAGGGCCTTACCAGTGAAGCCAGGTTTGCAAACACAGTCATAGCGGTTAATGCCATCTTTGCAGATGCCATAGTCACATGGGTTACTGGCACAATCATCAAAGTTTATTTCACAGTTTGTGCCTGTGTTGACAAAAGAGTTAGAGTTTTTACATTAGGCTTGCGGAAATTTTCAAAAATCATCTTTACAAAAGGCGGGGAATATGCTTCAGACTAAGATGTAAATGAAAATTATATGATATTATGGTATATCTATCCCATTATTTTTGTTATTACCCTCAACAGCAACATCATTTAAAAAAATAAAATAATTAAAAGGTTTGAATTAACAGACCGACTATGTGATTTTGGAGTTATTTGTCTTACCTGAGGTTCCATGTTGGCACTGGCAGATGTACTTGTTGACCAGGTCCACACACTTGCCCCCATTCTGACAAGGGTTGCTGTGACACTCATTGAGCTGATTCTCACAGCGATAGCCTGTGTAGCCAGCATCACAGTTACAGGTGTAACTGGCAATGCCATCTACGCAAGTACCATGGTGGCATGGGTCGGGCTGACAGTTGTTGATATTACTCTCGCAGAGTGTCCCTTCATAACCTAAACAGGAAAAAAAGGATAAATGAAAATTAATGTTAAAGCCTTTATGGAGTCATTTGATGCAGCAAAGCGTTTTTCTGAGGGAAAGCTGTTTTCATTCTAGTCTCCTATTTTCAGTTTTTCCTTGAATGGCCATTTCCTTCTAATTTTTCTTTTCTCCTCAATTCATTAGTTATTTTGTTCAATTTCCTCGGTCGGTTTCCCGCCTTTTCTTTATAATAGCTTCTCCAATTTTGGATTCTGATAACTGTGGTTTCCATGTCGACAGTGTTTGTGTGTTGGGCAAGAAAAGTGTTGGTTTGTATGGTATGTGTGTAGTGCAGTGCTGAGTTGGGCAAAGCAGTAAAGAAGGGTCCAACACAGGCCTCCCAGTACTGCTTTTGTTCTCAGTGGCGGAGGGAACAATAGACTGCACCACGTCAAACAGGGCCACTTCACTCAACAGAAGGGGCCCACAAACACAGGGAATACCAAGCAGCTGCCCACTGAAACAATAAGAAGGCTCTTTCGTAAACTTAGGTCCTAACAAACATGTTCAATATCATTGTATATTCACAGTATGATCATACACGCAGCCTTTGTGACAAACTTCAATGTAGCTCACTGTATCTGGGCTTGTTTTCAAACATGTACTTGATTAAATGTGAAGGAATGAAAGTTAAATTGCAGCATAAGGTGGTGTGTGGGGGTTTAACAGATGAACAGATGTCGGGGTGATGACCAAGGCTCTTTTCTTGCCAACTGCTGGTCTTCTCAGTGACCCCATGATCCTGAGAGCCGACGAGGGAAAGAGTGGGATTAGGGGCCTCAAGTCAGTCTGCTTGGCCAGCAGACATCCAGAAAAATCGCTGACCCCCCCAAAACATTGAACACTTAACAAAGACCAAACACAGCCCAACAAGTGGTTAAGGCTCATCTGCTCTTCTGCTGGGAGGACACATTGAGCTGTGTACAACTATTCACTGACAACTATTAGGTACAGAAGCCCTTACCTTCAGCACAGCGGCACTCGAACCCATTTGGCCGGTCGTAGCATTTCGCTCCATTTTGGCAGGGCGTGCTGGCGCACTCATCTATGTCGATCTGACACATGGTGCCAGTAAACCCTGGGACATGCAAACACAGAGGTGAAGGGTCAAAAAGAAGGTCCAGTGGAAAGGTCCGTGCTCAGGTCAGAGGGCAGTTCTGTCTCTTCTTAGAAGGGCAGAGGTCTTTGGCTAGGTTAGTGACGTTGGTCTGGCTAAAGTTGGGTTTGAGTGTCTCGACTGGTTAAGGAGATGTAATCGGTGCACTTGGACCAATGCCAAGATGACCACTACAAAATGCAATGGAAAGCCTGTGACCTTGATCATGTTTTTTAGGAGGCACTTACAATCTAGTGCATACAATGTGGATATGAAAATAACGGAATATTGCTATTAGGTGGTATGAAATATCTGGGCAGCAAAATGTATGCACTTCAGGTTATTGTACATTTCCGAGTATCTGCACAATGCCAGCTCTACACTGGATTGTCTGGACCCAATATATAAAACACTTATATGGAATGTCTAGAGAAATGGCTAATTTTAACAACAACAACAACAATAATAACAATACAAATATTAATACTATTGTGTCTAAAACCTACTGGCTTGAAAAGCTTGAGAAACTGAGAAGGCTTGAAATCAGTGGGCACAGTGCCCAGACAGGGGTGAATTGGTGCATTGGTAGCACACTGCTCAGTTGATTAACAGTGTCAGGATGGTCTGTGTGTTGGTGCTTGGGCTACTAAAGGGGGGGTTAGAGGAGACGGTGGGATTGTTTTCTCTTTTAGGGAACCCCCCCTCTCCCCTTCCTGCATCAGCTCCACCACCTCAATAGCTAGATGGGGGGTGGAGAGGGTACGTCTGTCCCAGATGTAAATTGAGGACCTGGAAAAGAATCTCATTAGCAGGACTGCTGTTCGCCACCACCACCAGGGCAAGATGAGGGAGACTGCTGTCCCTTCCACATTCCAATGAGGAGGGAATGGGGGTCACAATAGTGTCTTTGTTCAAGACAGGAGGAGAGCATAGGCAGCCTTGCGGGCCTGCCTTTTTATACGAGTGGTGGTCCTAAACACCAGCCGGCAGAAGTAGCAAGGCCAACCATCCCTCGTCTGGTTCAGGGGACATTTAAACTTTGGCTCTCTATTTTCACTGTTGCTGTCACTGAATTGGAGTTGTTAACAGGGATAGAAATAAACACAGGGAATATAAATAAAGTCTTACCTGGTTGGCAGGTGCATGTAAAGCCATTGACCATGTCCCGACAGATGCCGTCATTCACACATGGGTTGCTCTCACAGTCATCTACGTCAACCTCACAGTAAGTCCCCATGTAGCCTGAAAGACAGAAGTTCAATCTGAATACATGTATGTTTTTGCAGCTCAAGCAGATTCTATATGTCAAATTTGTATGTACTAGTATGTCACTTTAAGCCAGCATGGTGTGCATGCATTTGTGTGTACTCTTTGTGACGGGGAAATGATCTGAAATGATCTGTGGAAAACTTTTCTGTCATGGGAGGCCTCAGAGTTTTTGATGCTGGTCTCTGCTGAACCACAGGATGAATAAAAGATCCCTAGAGCATCCCCAGTGTTCCCACTCTATTGACCTGAAATCACCACATCCTACTGTCAACAGAGCATTACCCCTCTCTGGGTCAGTCTCCCATTCACCAGATGCATGTTATACATTCTGCGTTAGCAAACTATGGAGGGCTCCATCACTGAGGTGAAACAGAGTGTGGATCAGAGTGCTGGGGGAGAGGCTAGCATGGAATCAGAAATAATCAGTAGCTCCACATGAGCTTTGCCAGGCTGGCTGATGATGAGGAGGGTGAGGAGGAAGGGCATGTCTCTGGAAATGAAGGGGGAGGGGGAGAGGCTCTGGGAAAAAGCCTCTTTCCCTCTCTGTGTGTATGAGGGGTGCAAAGTGGAGCACAGAGGGGCCCTATTGTTCCGCTCCATTCCCACCACTCTACCACTCATTAGTATTCACAGCACACTCCTCCCCCTAACTGCTCGCCCTCTCTCACATACAGTCCTATAGACCCAACTCCCAGCTCTAATTTGTATAGTTCCCAAAACCCCAGGATGCATGTAGGACTGTGCGTGAGAGTTTCACTGTGTTTTTGTCACTTAGTGTCCAACCATCACTTAGTCCAAACTAATACCCTGTCTGGCTGTATAGTGCACAGAGTAGAGCAGTGTCTCCGTACCCCCAACACCAATATGAATGGATTACATAACAGTCTACATTGGCAGCCAGTATGGCAGAACTTAAGATGATGCTATGTCAAGTTTAAATAATAAGTTGTTCCAGTCTGCTATTGGCTTGGACTGTCCCAAGTGAATGACATTGTGCTGAATTGAGGTAGTCTGTATTGTTTTATTGGCAATGCTAAAACATAACAGCCCTGAATACCTGGCATGCAGATGCAGGTGAACTCTCCAATGCGGTCCAGGCAAGTGGCATCATTCTGGCAGGGCATGGACAGGCATTCGTTTATGTCAATTTCACATCTTGGTCCGGCATATCCACGGCCACACTGACACTGAAAAGAGCCCTCTGTGTTCACACATTTTCCAAAATGCTCACATGGGTTGGCACCTGCGGGGAGAAGGTTAAAGTTCAGTATATAAAAAACATTTAGTAAAAAGACAAAGCAGAGACCCTATGACCACAGTAGCGGTTAGAGAATTGTTATATATAAAAAATAAAAATCAGACTTACCAATTGAACACTCATCCATATCCTGGTTGCAGGCACCTCCTACAAAGCCAGCAGGACAGGTGCAAATGGCACGGCCGTTAAGGGGGTTAGTGTCGCACACTGCCCCCTCATTGCAGGGGTTACTCACACATGCATCATCAAGGTGGCACAGCAAACCTGTGGGAGATGGCAAAGAAAGAAAACACATGAAATCAACAATTTAGGAGCCAACCATGAAGCTCCATTCACTCATGTACTGCAACCCTGAAATGATCTAGACATTACCCAGAAAAGCTGTTTGTGAAAACCCAAATGTCTGAATAAGTTGGACCAAAACACTACACAAACTTTACCCTTCCACCCATGGCCTAAACCAAATGAAGTATTGTTAAGTGAGAACATGCCCGATAAGGACAATCTTGTCAACCCTGTTTTGTCCAGAGTTCACATGAGAAAACCGCTTATAAGGGGAACAAAGGCCATTTCACAAATCCACTTACCTGTCTTTCCAACTGGGCACTCGCAAAAGAAAGATGCTACACGGTCATGGCAGGTGGCACCATTGAAGCAAACAGCTATGACACAGTCATCGATGTTCTCACTGCAGTCATCTCCAGTCCAACCATTAACGCAGACACAGGTGTGACCACCGATAGTGTTGAAGCAAGTACCCCCATTGTGGCAGGCGTTTGGTTGCATGAGACACTCGTTGACATCCTCAGCACAGTATTGCCCTAGTGTGGTTAAATGACATATTGTACTTACACTCAACATGATATAAATATTTAAAGGTAATTTAAAAAATGATGTAAACAGAGGTGTACCTGTCCATTCTGGTGGGCACTGGCAATTGTAGGTGTTGACTCCGTCCACACATATTCCTCCATTCATACACTTGTGACCTGGACAGTCATCCACATTATTCTCACAGTTGTGTCCCTCAAACCCTGAGACAGACAGAGAGAGAAAAGGTTTATGACACACTGACACAGTAACACACACCAATTAAATGTTTATTAAACATTCAGTGTTTCCTGTTCCAGACACCAAGTATCTCTACTCATGACCTTGAGGGATATTTCCCACACTAGAGGAGGTGTAGGGCAATGTGGGCAGCCAAAAGGTTCAGAGGGTGTCTAATTGTTTACATCTTCTCATGATGGTTCCCACATGATGCCAGCAACAGCCTGACTCTTGCCTGCTTCAGAGGTCTGCACTCCCCACAGTGTTTGCTTGTTTTATAATATCTCAGTTTCAATGACTTCCTCTCTGGCATGAGACATTTCCTGTCAGCTCCCCAGTGGGAAACCAGAGGTCCCATAAAGTAAATTCCTTCTGTTGTGAAAAGAGCAGAGTGGAGTAGAGTGACTGTGGGCTGCCTCTTCAACTCTCCCACCATCTCCATCGGTAGCTATTAATAGCAGACAGGAAGCTGACCTTGAGAGAGGAGTAAATCCCAGCAACAGCACTAACAGCTACGCCATCAGGCTGGGATAATTTGTATGTTTGCAGCACTGTGTTAAGGGCCTGGGAAAACAACAGGGTCTGCACACCAACTGATGTGTGCATGGTTGTGTGTTCCATTATGCTGATGAAGAGCTATTATACCTGGTAGACAAGCACACTCATAGGAATGGTCGCTGGTCTGTCGACAGGTGCCCCCATTAAGACACTGAGATGGGGCACAGGGAAGGGTGGACACCTCACATGTCCGCCCACTGTATCCAGGTTGGCACTTGCAGTGGAAGGACCCATGGGTGTTAATGCAGAGGCCACCATTGAGGCACGTGCCAGGCTTGCGGCACTCGTCAATGTCATTGCGGCAGTTCTTTCCCTGAAAGCCAGGTGGGCAGGAACAGTTGTAGTGGTTATTCCAATTGGCACAACGGGCTCCATTGGCACAGGGACTTGTGGCACAGGCATCAATGAGAGAGCAGTCTTGGCCTGAAGATTAAATAGTGAAATAGTGAATAATGTATTCAGTTAAAATAGGAACTTTTAATCTCCCTTCTCACATCTAATATTTCTGATGAAGACAAATACTTATAGATGTACCTCTGAACCCTCTCTGGCACACGCAGGTGTATTGTGGGATACCATTGACCACTTGGCTCTTGCAAGCTGCTCCGTTCAGACATGGCGATCGATGACAGGGATCCAGGTGCTGACAGAGAGGACCAATGAATCCCGGACGACATCTGTACGAACAAATTTACACATACATTAGGATGTCTTTGGGCTACAAGTCGAAACAGGTCACAAGATGACAACTCAAGTTATTTTCAGTAAAGACAGAGCTGTGATTTCTGGGTTCTGGGTTTGGCAATCAAGGCCCCAATGACACCTTGGCAAGGCCGGCTGCCTGACTCATACAATGGCTTGAGTAATGCTTTTGGGCCCTAGAATGATTCTGTAATAACACAGCTTACCCCAATAGTATTAATCGTGTAATACCTTGTATATGGATTGAGAAACACATGCACTCACAAACATAAAAATATCAAGATGGAGGAAGGCAATCTCTCTGTGTCTTAAAGGTCTCACAAGGCACATTCTCTGATTTTTTCAGTTGGAAAGCTTCAGTTTCTCCATATGAGCTAACATTCTTCCACTTTTAAGAGTTTTTCCCCGTCCCTCAGCTCTTGTTTCTGTTCTCATATATGAAAAAGAACACACCCAGAAACAGCAGTCTGGAAATTTAACAATTGCCAACAAATACTGACATAAGAAAAAGGAGGACAACAACCTGCTCACATAAACTAAATGCAGCTGTGGTATTGGATTGAAACAACACATCCTCCTTCCACTGACTGTGTGTTGATAGAACAGATAATTATTCTGATGAAACATTAGCATTGTGTACACAAGGTGTTTCAGACACGTTTTTCAGTCATCCATCTCACGTGCGTCTGACTGAACAGGCTTCTATTTTAATCAATAACGCTGCCTACAGAGGCCATGTAAACTGCTCAATTTCACTAGTGCGTAACGTGAATAAAAACAATTTTTTTACTTTTACTTTACTTTTTTTATTTTGTCTAAACTGATTTTGCTATTCTAACACACTGCTTTTACAACACAGGCTGTGTAGGGTTTCCTATAGCTCTCTGCAGAGGTACTATGGGAGTTTAGACAAGGTTTGGACTTACTAGAGAGTCCAAAATGAGCTTGTAACTTTACACCCCCAGTGGAGCCCCTGGGGACAAACCCCCTCTTCAAACAGCCTGTTTGATGCTGATGACAGAGCAGTGACGGCTGGGTGTTGGCCAGCCCTTGGGCTCTGTCTTTTCTTTCATTGGAGAAGAACCCCTGGGCAGGATAAACAATGAGTTTTCATCCATTCTCTTTTACAGGATCATCACCACTACACTGGTTTTAGTTCATCCTTTACATTTTGTCTGTACCTTTCCCCCCAATAAACTATTACGAAGACTTACAAAAAGTTTGTGGTTTTTGCCCCTGACTAGGAGACAAAGCTGCTCCAGGTAAACTATGAAGAATAAAATGATCCAAATCTAGATTTTGACTGAATTTACCAGCTTTATTTCTGACTGTTGCTCTGGTTCAGAAAAACTGGAGACCACTACTTTCACTTTTTCCCCCAGTTTTACAAAGACAAAAGTGAATTGATGGAGCCACAGAGATAGCATGAAAGAGCCAGGCACGCAGGCGTATCAACGTGCATATACACAGAAATAGTGCAGAAAAGTAACATGTCCTAAAAGAATAGTTTGTTGGTCTATAAAAATGAATCAAATATCTTAGCGTAACAACTATAAATGCTATAGGGGATAAAAGATTGTTCCCATGAAGAAGGTCAGCAGTAAGACACTGAGCTTAATGCGGAAGTTAAAGTGAAGCAGCACTGGAGCACCAATGTTTAGAGAGTTATTTAGACAGTTATTACAGCTACTCTTCCATCTCCTTAAGCCCCCCTGAACGCCAGTGTGGCTTTCTCCCTAACAACCCCCTCCTCTCTCGCACTGTGAGGTCAAATGTCATAGGTCGCCCGTCTAATTGTGATGATAATGTCACTCAGGCTGCAGGGAGTGGGGTGGGGCTGCTCTGCAGGAGAGAATGTATGTCGAAGCTGGAATTGGTGGAGAGGGTGAAGAAGAGGAGGAGAGACTGGTCTGGTTCAGCAAGAATGTCATGTCATATTTCCTGTAATCCCTCGTCCCTTGCTATAAAAACACTGCACTCACTCCGAATGCACGATCCTTGTTGCCCTAGCAACCACTCAGATGAACAAACAAGCCTGACACCCAACCAAATACCCCTGACTACCCCCCACCCTTGGTGCCCATGGCTATTTGTCATGGCCTGGCTGGGTTTATTTAGAGGCAAATTAACTATGTCTGGAATCTAGAGTGTCAGTAAAAAAATGAAAAACAAATGTGGCACAAAGAAGGCTTTGAAATGGCTGAGGAAGAAAGTTGGTTATAGAGCTGAAAAATACAGACAGACTGACTGAATGACTCAAAGACAAATTCTTCTGGAACCACACTCTACTGTTGGCATTTGACTGTTCATAAAAGAAAAAGAGCTACAGTCTCAACAGGCTGTTCTCCAAAGACTATCATGACTCTCTATGGATGATGAAAAACTCAGGAAGAATTGTGTGTCCAAGTACATGATGATGTTCCACCACAGATACTAAAACACCAGGTATTTGGAAAAAAGTGTGTTCAGCTATGAGAATGAAGTGCATCAGTGTTTATTTGTGTGTGTGTGTGTGTGTGTGTCTTAGTGCAAATGTGTGCATGTGTGGGTGTGAATGTCGATAGTAGTTATGTCTGATAAATTATTTGTATTCCCCTACAAATGCACACTAAGTAAGCAGCCAAAACACACATTCTTTTGTCTAGACCTGACTCATTGCCAACATGCTACTCCCATAACACACAAATCAGAGTGCTATCAGGGCAGAGACTGTGAGAGACATGCAACTTTGTCCTGGTGCACCTGAGAGTCTCCTTATCAGGCTATTTACAACCTTGTGGATTCCATTGACTCTGGGAACAGCAGAGCAGGAACTCTGCCTTCGTCTAGGCCCAGCTTTAATTGTGGCGGATGTGGAAGGCAGGTGCAGGCTGCTGTTGTGCAATGAGCCCCTGAGTCATATTCAGTGAGTGAGTGTCGATCTGACCTTTGAGGAAGAGAGTGCAGCAGATGAGGAGGAGGTCTTTGAGTGAAGCGGAGGGATGGCCAGAATGGGTAATCTCCCTATGTCAACACATATGAGGACTTTTGCCAGCTGCAGCCCCGGCACCATGCATCTGTCCACATCTGTCAGTGCACCTCTGAGTGTCTGGCATTTACCTCTCTGCCAAACATTAAGCCAGAACAACTGTACTGCTTTGCTCATGGGAAAAGCCCAGTACACACACACACACACACACACGATGTGGTCATCTTTCACAAACACATGCATTAACAGTTCCGCTTAACATTTAAAGAACTTTAAAGATTGTTACACAAAGGCACCACTGCAACAGAGCAAACGCATGCAACAACACTACACACCCAAACACAAAGAAAAGAAACTTACGACCAGCCTCAGCCACTGGGGAAGGGAAGTATCGTGAACCCATAAAAGAGAAGATCCACAGAGAAAGTAATAGAAGAAAGAAGAAAAGGTGGCAATAGTTAAGCATTAAATGAAGAAGAGTTTAAAGTGCAAGTGATTCGCAAGATTTTTATTGTAATTTTAAATATGACATTCCAGCAGTGCATTGTGATTTCTCACTTTTGCATCAAGTATGAGGATCATCTAAAACGGTTTGATTTATGCAAGTGTAACACAATGCCAATTTTCCTGCTTTCCGGGTCACTGAAGCAGGGTAACCTGAGCTCATCCTCTGCTATACAATAGCAGCTACTCTGCCAGAGGTCACAGGGTGTCTCACCTGTGAACAAAGAGGCTGTAATCTCTGACACGGTTCATACACAGAGTCATGCTCCACAAGGCAACAATATAAGTCTTCCTATCTTAAAGGGCATTTCCTAAAACAAATGGAGAGGACGAGCATGAACAACAGAACCACCATATTTTGACTTGGGGAAAGATTTCAACTTCTATATTGCATGAGAAGAGCTAATCGAAGTTTCGCAAATTCATGCAAGCCTAAGGTTGCTAGAACACATTATTAGAATCTTTGGGGAAACTGTTACAGTGTCTCTTTCTCTTAACACAGACTTATTTCCCTCACCCGCTCCTCTTTACAAGCAAGCAGGAGCCAGCTCCACTGCTTTATGCGAGTCCATACTGACACCACACTGCCAACAGGAGCCCATCCACATTCCCCCCTCCTTCCAACAGCCTCTTCTGCTCTGCTCTCCCCAGCTTGGCTCTCCCTTTCTCAGCAAAGAGCCAGATTGGGGGTTGGGGAGTGTTTTGTGGCCCAAATAAAAGAGCTAAAGTAGTCAGAACTCCTTTGTATGAAAGTGTTGGGGGGGGGGGGGGAAGCAGTGACCCAAACAGCTAGTCTTTCAGGCCTGGGCTTACACAGACCAACAGGCCTGGGCTGTAGCCTGGCAACAGTAACCCATGGTGAGAGAGAGAGCCGGAGTGAGAAAAAGGGGGAGACAGGGTTTCGTAAGGACAGTTGAGGCACTTCAGAGGACTGATCCCCTACATATGCAGGTAGCACTAAGCGCGATGCGGGACCAATTCAGTCTGGTAATGAAGTACGATCATGTCTAAAAGCATGCGTGTTTCACAGATTAAAGTGCAAAGTTTGTTTCAACAGTTGTGCTTAGACACACAATGGAGGTATTGAAATCTCCAGGAGGAGGTTTTCAGAGCACCCCTGGAGCATGAATATTAAACATGTGAATATAAGGACTTTTAACTTTCTCTTGAGGGAAAGCAATAATTAATCTGACCAAAAAGCAAGGACGGCTATCAGTGCGTCCTTTTCACCTCCGACAGTCCCTCAGTGCTCAGACTTACATGTTTAAGAATATGAATCCAGAATGCCAAGAAAATGTCTGGCATATCATTGGCAGTGGAAATATCACAGATGTTCTGCAGAGAATAAGACAATAAAAAATGTACTCTTGTTGCTCTGTAATGCTGCTATGAAAAGGGCGTGACAAGATCTTGCAGTTTTTAAACTTTTAGTGCATACACTATCGGAACAAATTTGCCTCAAGTGTCCACAGATTTTTGGAAGAATACTCCTTGACATTTTTCAAATAGCAACACGTTTGCCCATAACCACATTTCATGAATCCTTGGGTCGAGGTCTTTCAAAGCATTCTCGACTGAACTTAACCACAAAAACCCCACCCAACCACCTAAACTGAACCAGATTCTGTTAAACTTTGAAACTAAAATTTAAAAGACATCCCCAATCTAACGTGAAAGATCAACGACAATGCCTTGCCAAATGTTTTGTTTAACGTCAGCCTTCACAGTAAAAACAAGACGTGACAAAAGACATCTCAGACCTTGTAATTGCCTGTATTGCTATTAATTTCACAGCAAATATTTGCTGCACAATCAAAGTGGAATGAAAAGGTTTAATAATGTAGACTAAAACTGTTGCAATTGACAAGCATTCACACGATTTTAGTCCAGAAAGAATGAGATTTGTGGACAGTGCACTGGCAAAGGTTTAACCACAGAATGTCTGTTATCTCAACGGCTGACACCCAAAGTAGTACTAGACATGTGTAGGCCAATCATACCTAATGAAACATTTTAACAATAAGGTAGCATGTTTGTTCTATTTCCACATGAAACAGTATTTTACTCCTTAAAGCTCTGATAAATCTTAAATTAGAAAAAAGGTGAACATTCACATCAAGTTGTCTTTGGAAAATGTGCTTAGTGGAAAGTTAATGCCTGTTCCTGAGTCATTTACTGACGGACCCATCCCTTCCTCTTCTAAATGGGAGGGAGACTAGGGAAATTTTGCATGCAAACCTCAGTTATTCCAATTAAACCTGCCTGCATGTCTCTTCAGAAGTCATTTTCTACCGGATAAGAAGAAACAACCAGGGGATAAGACTTCAGAGGCAGGCTTATCCCTACATAAGCATGTGGTTCAGACGTACATTGACTCCAAAATGTAAAATAATACACAAATCCTAACTGGATCCTAACTCACAATAATGGCAATCCTGACATTAATAAGCACACAGACATGAGAGAAAGATGAGAACACTGAGGAGCTTGGAGAACTGGCTAAACTAAGTAAAGCTGCTTAGGTTTTTCTGATAAGACAGGATGTGCGTAGCAGGGAGGTCAGAAGGCACCACTTCCTGTGACGGGGCCTGGGAACCACAGCTCCCAGTCTCCTGTCTTGACCCAGAGAGAAAAAAGGACAACAAACCCAAATTTTCCTCCCTATGATTGTGTAACCTCTTGGTCAGATAGTACACATTTCCTTATAGACTTGACAACTGATCTCCTATTAAAGTATTTCAAACTGCTGGATATGTAATGCATTACTTTTCCTGGATAATGACATTAAAACGGCTCCATCTATCTGTCAGGACAGTATGAGTGATGTTGCCTCACAAAATTGCAAAGTAACTAATTGCAATTCAAATAAGTCATTTCAAACATCCCATTTTCAATGAGACTAGGCTGACAGTGTTGTTAAAGGCATTCCTGAAGAGGCTACCAGTGTGAATGGATGAGAGGTATGGATAATAACCTCAAAGCACCAGAGAGACAGGAGGACTCTTACTGAGCATTCCTTTCTAATCCACCATAAAGATGCCAAAGCCCTGAGGTGATCTGAACTAAGCCATAATATAATGTCTCTTTGCTTCAGTCCATCACAAAATATGTTTCTTGGCGTGTGCTTCTTTCTACATCTTAGTGAATGGTGTTCCTCAAAGCCTCCCTCCAGCCTCCTTTTTTCCCCCAGTAAAATAACTTGTAGGTACTGTATTTCACAAATGGAAAGGTTGTACCCTCCACTGAGAAAATTAAGTTTGTCCTTATTTAAAAAAGGAGAAATAATATTTTCACTTGTTTTGATCTTGCTATTTTCCAAAAGTGAACTGAAGTAAGCAGATACAAAACTTTACTGAAGAAACAGCACTCCCCACTTGACAGTCTGCTCCCTATCAAAGTCAAAGATGTCCTCTTTCATCATGTTCTAAGAGGCTGGGAGTTGCAAGGTCATATTGAAACACTCACAATTTATATGCTAACTCTGCTACTGAGGCCAAGTGCAAAACATTAATAACATAAGGGGGCCACTGTATCCATCCATGGGCCTCACACAGCGGAGAAGCCCCACATTTATGTCCATTCACTTTAGAGGATCTGAGAGGGAAGAGTCTGTTGTAATCTGCAATCTGCCACTGTGTCGTGAGACAGGGGCAGAGGATGAGCTGCCAGAGCTGAGACGACACGCAGAGAGAGAAAGAGTGGACCTGGTTCCTGCTGCACTGTGAGAGAGGCAACATGTGCTAGAGGGACTGTGAGCTACCAG
The DNA here is from genome assembly GCF_008692095.1 of Etheostoma spectabile. Taxonomy (NCBI): domain Eukaryota; kingdom Metazoa; phylum Chordata; class Actinopteri; order Perciformes; family Percidae; genus Etheostoma; species Etheostoma spectabile. Next base: position 11,588,987 of record NC_045747.1, read on the forward strand.
CTTCATTCCTCCACAAGCTTGTCTCTCACAGTATGGGGGCGGCTGACTGCTCAATGGCAGCACCTGGCCCTATGCTTCCCCTTTGTCAAGATCTGACTTCACTGGATTACCATCACAACATCCACCAGCTGTCCTCGACGCAGCCCAACACCCTCCCCCCTACCCAGCCTCCCTCTACCCATTCCCTACCCCCAGTCCGATCCCTCCAGCTGGATCCTCTCTGAATGACACCCTCTCAATCTGCCTAATTATCTATCCTCCAGCCATGCTGCTGTGGCCCTCTCAACGCAGCCCATTCTGCTCATAGGGCGGAGCTGAAGGGTCAAAGGCTCTTTAACTGGACTTCCTGACTGCTCACCTAGTAGGTTGCACTCTCTGTGACACAATCAACTCGTCACTGTCAAGTTCAAAACGCTACGCTATTTTAAGTAGTGCTATTTAGAAAGTGCTTCCTGGAAATTTTATCTCTGGAATAGCTACAAAAACTACAAAATCTGATCTACATGTTGTGTTTATATGTTGCCCTCAAACAAAGCCAACTGGTTGAAGACGGAAAGATATTCAGTAGATTTGGGGTTGGACCAAAACCCAACAGTAAGCCTGCTTAAATTATGCCACAGTATAGAACATTTTTTTTGCCAGGTTTTGGGTTTAAAGTGCTTTGTGTTTTATTCTAGGCAACCTTGACATTCTGATTTGGTAAAAGCCAAACTTCTGCCAGTGCGCATGTTGATCCAAACATGTTTGGAGACTCAGCAACAGGCATGTTTCAGTGCTGATGCCACACGTTAAGAAGTGCTTCCATGTCAATGGGAATCATCTTAGTCATCACCTTGATTTTGTAATTTCTCACATAAACCCATGTAGGACATGGAGTCTAAGCTTAACACGAGTTGACTCAAATCAGAGTGCTGGTCATAGGATCTTGTGTGGATTTCCCTATCCACGCAAGATCCTGGTTTACAACTGTAGTTGCACTTAGTCACTGCAGTGTTTGTACACTGGAGTTTCAAAGAGGCAGATGATTTTGTGTAACTTTTTCTTTTTAAATTTGACTGATTTAAATAGCAAATGCAATTCATGTGTCTTTGCAATCACAATCAAGTTGCAGCCAATATCTAATAGAGGATAGGTTGGGAGCAGGTTCATGTAGCCAGGTTGGAATACTCATTCAGACTAAAAGCATGAACAGATTTTTACTGGGTAACTGAAAAAGGTGAAATGGGTATCGGAGTATGTTCACTTGAACGGTTTAGCACTGTAATACCCTGTCAGCAATTCTGGCCTGCAAACTTTAATGCCTCATTTTCCAAGGCATGGTCTGGCTGTGTTGTTCTAGTTACTCAGCTTGCTTGGGACCTCAGCCGAGGTGGTACTAAAATAGTACCAGGGTACGATCCACAACTTTAGCTAATGGAAAACGAATAAAGTGCAAGGCGAGTTGAGTAGAATTGTGCCCTACCATGCAGTGGAAATGTGGCATAAGTCACATGATCAGGAAGCCAGCACACTTAGAGACGCACTTATAAGAAACTAACAAAATAGCTAACTTTTCTTGCATGGTAAAGTTTTACCATGTGTGGTGTATATCATAGTTGTGCTTGCCAACAACAACAATACAGAGGATACATTGGTATCTGGGACAGCAACAATGGTAGCTGCCATACACTGAGTATTACTGTCACTTGTAGAACTACTTGCCGTAAATCTTTTTTTTTTTTTTAACTAAGCGGCTGAACAACAAACAGGAACAGGTGAACATTTGCTACACAGAACAATGTGTGTGGTTCTGTGTGGAACCGGGTGTGATTTCAACCAAGGTTATTTTCTACTGGTTCTCCAAATTCCTTTCAAATGCCAAAACATGTATCTGCATTTCCGTCTTTCTACTCCATATTGGCTTCACTTTGCTGTGGCCTTTCTTCTCTCCATCTCTACGCCCTGTTCTGATGGTGCCAGGTTACAGGCAGGTATCTGGTAGAAGAAAGGATCTTTTCTGCTGTTTGGATCTCTCTTTTCGGTAGGCTCCCTGGGGAAGGGGTGGGGCAGCTCCACCACTCACCTCTGTCTAGGACTGGTTGGACCACTCTCATGTGTCCACGCTCCGCTCCACTGCTCTGCCCTGCTACAGGACTCAATCTACTCTGTGTGGTATGACATTTGATGTCCCTGTCCATTAGGTATTCTTTTATCTTCACATTTTAGGGCTTATTTCTCTTTGCACTGAACCAGGATAGTGACTACACATGCCCAACTCCTAAACCCTAACATATGTACACATGCTGTACATGTACACAGCACAAAGGACTAAAGGAACACAAAAGGAGGAATGAATGGTGTCTTCCAGAAGAAAACACATTTCCTGTGATTAGATTAATGTACACAATTGGGAAAACATTGAGAGATTTTGTTAATTTTCACTAGTGGCAGTACTATGGTGTTGGATATGCTGAAACAAAGATCTGGCTGCATAGAATTATACATTGACTCGCTTAATGATCTTGGCTCCAGCTAATGATTGAAAAAAATGTGGGTGGTAGTTACTTGCTCCACATGCAGTCTGGTTACACATTGTCTAGTGTGTAATGGCGACTACTTGCAGGATATTCCCTTTATAGAACCATGTAGTAACCTTTATGTTTAAAAATGCATAAAGGCCTATATGAGAAAATGTCTGCCTGATTGCTTGTGAAAAGTGCATTCCTGGTATTGGCTCTGCTGCAGGGGTCATTAGCTTTGACCCTTGCAGCAATGTAAACTGCCAGTCCAATAAAATGATAAATGTACTGTTTTGGAGGGAAGTAGCTGGCAACAATGAAGTTTTTTGTTCTATCAATGACAGTATCTCCTCCATCTGAAACCCTCAGACATGTTTCCCAAGCCAAAGGGTTCTTTAAAAGGACAAATGACCCCCCGGGCAAGACACTGTAGCCTATTTAATTTGACTATTGTAACAGGTCCCCCCCCCAAAAAAAAAAAAAATCACCAATTTCAAAAACAAAAGCCTTATCACTGTCAAAAGATGTGAGAGCTTGAAAATGCCCAAAGCAGGCAGGAAACAAAGACAATTCGTCAAAAAAATGTTTTAAAGTCTTTAAATTCAATCACAAATCACACAATGAAAATAACTATATAAAAAAAGTAACACAGAATGAAACTGTGATTTATGTTCGACAAAGCTCTTTAACAGGTGCAAAAGATGAGTGTAGCAACATGTTGAGGCTTGATGGTGCTCATCTGTAGACATAATCAATAGGCAATATCTAATAGGTCATATCTTTAACCAATTGTATGTGAACGTTGTTAACTAACAGCCAACAGGATATAACAAGAACATATTCACAACAATGTTTAAAAGTGGAACTCAATCTTTCCCCTGAACCTTAAAAGAACCAAATGATAAATAAATGACAAATGTGTAAATCAACTTACACACAAGCCCTATACTTACTACACTGAGTTTATGAAGTATGAGAAAACTCAGATTTTTACACATGTTCGACTTACATGCATCGAGAGGATGAATCTAAGCATGTCCCTCCATTTTCACAAGGTCTGTATTTATCCACGCAACGGAACCCTGTGGAAATTGGAGAAATTTGTTAGAAAACCACACAACTGACAAATGACTTCATGTCATCCACTTTAACCTAAGGGGAACATGTAATCCTCCAAATTCCTAACCACTGGAATAGTATGATCGCTTAACATTCTGTAGGAGTTACACAAATTGATGTGACCTCTTTAAAACGGATAACAGTGCCACTTGTGGCATCTTGCAGACACACCCGCATGTTCATTGTTTACTTTGTCAAAAGCAGATAAACCTTTGTGTTTCCTTTATAGAGATACATGCTGACATGAGATTGTTTCTGCTTGGAAAAAGGTTTTTCTTAGAGACTTTCATTTATCATATCTGACAGTCTTTCCTCAACCGTTCCGAGGGAAGACTTTCAGTTGTTTAAAAGGTCTTTGTTCGGAAAGGGGGTAACTTCGGCTCATCACCCCCTGATTTGGCTTTAACAAATTTTCACCCTCCCCTCCCACATTCAATAACTACATTTTTTAAAGACGTAACATGTTAAGCATCACTGCACAAGCCCACGTTCCTCAGCTAAACTTTTAAAGTGCTGCTGAAGTTACAGGAGCCACTTCTACACTTCGGGTTTTGTGAACTCGGTGGAGAAGCAGCCCTCAGTGCCATCAGAATACTCCAACAGAAAAAAAGAAAAAAAACACTGTCGGAAGATTAAATGTGTAGATTTTAAATCCACTTTCTCCATGCAGAAGTGTAAGATTTATTCACAAAAACAATTGGGTGTATGATTTATTGCATTGATGCGGTAACGTTAAATGTCTTCGGTATAAACTGTTAACTCTTATCTGTTCGGTTGTGCAGTTCAATTAGGTTTTTCCAAATAGTTTGAAAAGTTTTCCAAAGCTATCTGCGACTCAAACTACTAATACACTACCAAATAAAATACATAGAAAAAGTACAAAATCAGTTACGCAATTAAACGTGTCAGTGTTTATAGCCTAAATAGTCAAAGGCAGCCCCAATTCTATTTGGAACCACAAGGTAAATGGGATGTTCGGACATGTCCACTCTCTGAATATAGATACGAACATGCTAATGGTTAATTAATATGACTTACCTTCGCAAATATGCATAAACAATAAAAATGACAAAATAATCCATGGAATATCCCCTTCCATTTCGGAGGAAAGTTTCCAACGTTTCAAGTTGGGCTTTTAGTAGAAATACATCCTTTATAAAGTTCACGTAAAAATAAAGACTCCAAAATCAATGGGGAATTGTTCATAAAGTCAGCCGGAAAGCGTAGCGTTAGGTCCCAATCACGTATTATCCTTCGCAGCTCGGCCACGGCTGCTGTGATTCTCGGTTAACCTCCTGAAACTTTTGAAAAACTTTTGCTTCCCGAGCTGTCCCAGCGTCTGGTATGACTCCGCCTCCTCTCTCTCTCTCTTTCTCTCTCTCTCTCTATCACACGCAAGATGTCCCTGCGCAGAGCATCCAACTTTGGGCCTTACTGGGACTTTTACGCACCAACACCACTACCCCCACCATAGACCGACACTGATGTACAACAAAAACAGAATAATTAAATAATTTCACACCCTAAAAATAGAGACAGGAAAATGTATTGATCACAGTTCAAACTACACTTGATTGGTGCAATCATGCACCAATGCACTTTGCTGAGACATGAATTGAAAAGCTGCTTTTATCATACACAAGTAGCAAATTTAACAGCAAACAGGTAGACAATCTCTCTCTCTCTCTCTCTCTCTCTCTCTCTCTCTCTCTCTCTCTCTTATTCCAGAATCTCCACTAAATCAACAAATGTTTTCTTTGGGTAATTTTAGAGCCATTTAGCAACAAATTACATACTTAGGAAAAACCTAGACAAGTTATTTTTTTAAGATATAGCCTAGCTATTAATCTGATAGATTTATACACAAAGAGAATTGATTCCGTCCAGTCCTGTGCAGGGTTATTTCTTTTGTTGTTTGTTTGTGTGTTTGATTGATTGCAGATAAGAGAGTGAATTGTGTTTACATGGTAGCAGAGAGTGCAGACGTTCCTGTTATCCCCACGGCCCATGCACTGAGTTGCAGTCCTGCTGTCTCAGCCTTCACCTCCTCAGCCTATGGCAGTGGACTCGTTTTCTGCAGCCGGCGAATAGTGCCTTGGTTGTTCTGCAGCACAGAGCGGAGCCGGTCGCTTACAGAGACAATAGCCTTGATTTGAATAATAAAAGGGGTCCGGCATTATGACACAGTTTCTCTCTGCAGGGGAGGGCAGCACACTAATATTCAAGCACACTGCCCCTACACCACCATCTCCCCCTCTCCATCACACTATTCCTGGTCCTGGCCTTGAATAAATTACAGGCATGGGTAAGGCCATGAATGTAGCAAGCTGGTTTGGAGCGAAGTTCGTTAGCGCATGTGACGTCATCTATGGGGTTCAGTGAAAAGAGCTTGTTAGGCCTCACAGACACCTGCTTCATTTGGCACCCACCATGTGATGAAAGTTGGGCACTGCATAGTCTTCAATAGCTGGATTCAGCTTTTTGTGCACAATAGTATGATTACTTAGTCCTGTATTCTTCATTAGTAGTTGAATACAACTGCAACTAAAATCTCACCCAATTATGCCACCTTAACATAGGCTTGTATGTATCCAAGATGACTTGGGCACACTTGTTGTTCTAGATGGAGACAAGGAGGAAGGTGTATCAGGGTTTATGTCACATAGGAGTATAAGCTGTGTTTTTGTGTTTTCATATGGTTGTGAAATATCTCTTTCACCCCATGGGGATGTGGTAGATGCATTTGCAGCTCACTCTGGCATGTGTTGGCAGTATTTTGACTGGCTTCCAGTTGGAGAAGGTCCCAGGGGAAGATTTCTCAGGGACAGACATTTGTATTTACAGTATGTTGCTATCTAAGCACTCAATGTCTACAAATGCCTCATGTGCCTCATTTCTCTGAAAAACTGAAGGCCTTGATTTTATGTAAAACAACAGCTGTCTTCTTCGTGCCTGACAATGTTTTCACAACCAAAATATCACAAGTTGAGGCAGCTGTAAGTCACATTATTGAAACAGAACTGCTCAGAGAAGAGCGTAACGTGTGTATTGTCCTGTAAAAGAAGAGGTTCTAAATTTTCTTTTCAGCCAAAGACCCCTTACAAGATAGAGAATATACTGGGAACCCTGTTATGTATGTATGTCCCTTCGGATAATTTGACGCCTATTATAGATTTAAAAATTAAAAAATAGTATTTTCTGAACTATGGAGTATTTGTAACAAAAAAACAAAAAGCACACCATATATTTTTTCCATCATGATCATAATCTGAAAATGTTTACAGGTGGCGGAGTGCAGAGTGAACCCAATTTGAGATTCACTGCTTTGAAGAGCAAAAAATAGCTATTTGTTACTTTTTAAAGTTTTACAGTACAAAGAAAAAGGCATCAAAATAAAATATAATAAAAAAAAAGTTTGACTGAAGTTTATTTTATTCTTTATTATTTTCATGATGTCAGGTATCAATGCTGCATTTGTCCATTAATGGATTCTGTCTAATCCGACTTGCTGCAGCTGACTTTGAAAGAGTGCTGTAAAAGGTCCACAAGACTTCCAATTTTCTTCACTCGCAAAGATTCCATTTTTGTCAGGGATTACAATCTGCACTGCTTGACTCCAGAAAATAAAGAGCCACGGAGAAAATTCCAGTTAGTCTTATTTTCCTCTGATCTCATTACTGGTAGTGGCTGCTCCTGCCCTTCCCTCTGGAAACACAACCTTTCCTTGATTGTTTCAGAAATGAAAGAGAACAGTGAACTAAGTCTTGTGGGAACAACAGCAGTAGAACAGCCTCTGGTTTCTTTGCGGGACATTTCTCTGTAGCCTGTAAATGTTTTTTTAATGAATTCAGTTCCATCCCTGTCATCCCTGTTTCTCAACCTTTCTGACTCTCTCTCTCTTTCTCTCTACACACACACACCACACACACACACACGCACACACACACACACACACACACACACACACACACACACACACACACACACACACACACACACACACACACACACACCACACACACACACACACACACACACACAAACAAAAAATTTGTAAGTGTTTGAGTGTGAGAGTGAAAGCCCTGGTGACAAAGTTCTCGCACCATACTCAGGGGGAATCTCCAATCACACAAACATAGAGGAGACAGGTCAGGATTTATGACTCCGTTCTCTGTTGGAAAGAGAGCAGCATTCCTCTTTGAACAGTTGTTAGCATTTCTCATAGTTAATAGATGTGAATCTGAAGAAATAGTAGGTATGCATTTAATCAGGACATCTTACACATTGTGTGTAGAACCTGCCTTTCTAGCACCACCTTTCTGCTTTTGTATACGCAGCTGTACCAACTACGCTGTAATTCCTCCAACTGAGCATTTGATACCTTGGGATAACAAGCACTATTGTGACGCACATTGTTAACAGAAAGGCTTTTATCCAGAACTGCATGTGAATGATACTGTAAGTTTGCAGTGTCAAGAGTGAAAGCTGACCAGAGCCTGTTAAGTGAAGACCACCCATGGGTGAGAGGCAAAACTTTGCACTCACACAGCAGGGTAGTGTGTCCAAAAACTGTACAGGTCAGTTAGACCTACATAATGTAATTTAGTTTGCATTGTCATGAGAGATAAAGTTCATGGTAGCTGTGGAGCTGGAGATTAAGAACAACTTGTCTTGCAGTGACGTCTCATTCATTATAACAGTACAGTGTCAAGTGGATTCACAAGTAAGATCCTACATGTATATAGTGTGGTCAGCCATTGCCCTCCTTTCATGCTCGGTGGCCTTTCAGAGCTAACACGCTCCATGTGATAGGGGTGCTAACAGGCAGTGTTTGTGGACACAGTGGACGTGATGACTTTACCACCCAGGCCAGACTGATTTATGTGGGAAAAGCCCTAAGAGAACCCACGGAGAGTGTGGAGAGGATTAGAAGCCCCTCTACAAAACTGGTCATGGCCAATCAGCAGCTCAGACCCCCTACAGACAGATGTCAGGGCCAATTGCAGCCCAGCGTTCAGGTTGATGATCTGGATTCTCCCTTATCGCTACTGTATGATACCTTTTTTTAAATATCAAATCATTGTATATAATATAATACATATTTCATTGTAATATAATTGTAATCGCATGTTCTCTTTATCATTCAGGGTTTGTGGGTAAAGTGTAATGGGCTTCTGAGTTTTGAGGAGACAGTGGGCAAACTTCTAATGTTGTCTGTGTGTGAAAAGGGCCCAAGCAGGCCCCATGAACACATGCACATAACAGACACGCACACATCTGTATCCCACAGTGATAAGATAACTTCTCTTTGTTTCTGCTCTGTTGTGGGTTGTTGGGATCTTCAATTAGGAAAAAAAACACCTCTGCGTTTCCCAGGATCCTACACTTTTTGTTGTCCAGCCCCCTACTCGTGTCAGTGTTCCAAGAACATCAAACAAATAGCGAAGACATTCCTGTGGTGTCTATGCTCATGTAGGTATTCTTCTACATTTAAAAGACAAAATGAATGCAGCAAAGAAGTATTTGAAATTATGCCTTTTGTTGTCATCGTGAAAAATGTGTATTTATGTATTTACATTCCTATCTCATAATTTGGTTTGTCCTAATTGACATGGTGTTGTCAAATGAAAAGATTTTGAATAAAACATTTAAAAACATTGTGTTTCTCTACTGCATCCTAAATTAATTGGTAATTTTACACAAAAAAACAGAGATTTCTGCTGGAGTTGTGTATGTGTTATCATACTTTCTGTATCCTCTTTCACGGTGATCATTTTCTTCTTTTACTTCCACCCACTTTCTGTGACACAAACACACACACACACACACACACA